>NC_041384.1:113762846-113861224 GCF_002162155.2 Triticum dicoccoides | reverse complement strand
AGGCAGGGGGCGCGACCTACCCCCCTAGGTGCGCCCTCCACCCTTGTGGCCGCCTCGTGACTCCTCCGACTTGATCTCCAAGTCTCCTGGTTGTCTTCTGGTCCAAGAAAAATCATCGCGGAGGTTTTATTCCGTTTGGTATTCCTGTTCTGCGAAACTCAAAAACAAGGAAAAACAGAAGCTGGCACTGGGCTCTAGGTTAATAGGTTAGTCCCAAAAATAATATAAAATAGCATATTAATGCATATAAAACATCCAAAACAGATAATATAATAGCATGGAACAATAAAAAAATTATAGATACGTTGGAGATGTATCACAAATTTGAGAGACCTATTCTACACAACTCCTTTGGTAACTGGAATTTGGTAAGGAAACATTTATATTACGTGCTAAAATTTTTATCACTTGTCACTATGGAAAACAATCCTTTGAGGGGCTTCTTTGGGGTATCTTCACCCCGACCAGTAGAGCAAGAAGTTCCTCCTCAACCTACTGAACCTATTGAAAATATCTATTATGAGATTTCTTTGGGTATGATAGAGAAACTGCTAGCTAATCCTTATGCAGGAGATGGAACATTACATCCTGATAAAGCAAATCACTACTTTAAGTATTGTTGCAAACCCATTCATATTTTATTACTGCATTATAGCTACTTTATTCTAACTTCACCATGGCTTATACCCCCGATACAATCCATAGAGTCATCAAAACAAGCGAACAACGCAACAAAAACAGAACCTGTCAAAAACAGAACAATCTGTAGCAATTCGAACAATGACCATACTTCTGTAACTGCAAAAATTCTGAACAATTAGGACAACATGGTAAATTTGTATATCAATCATGTGTCAAAAAATTCAGAATTTTATCACGCTCCAGAAAATCTCAACAACTCTGCTACTGGACGCAAAAGTTTGTGTTTTTGCACAGAATCAAAGCAACTATCATCCAAATTATCCCAAAGGCTTTAGTTGGCACAAACACTAATTAAAACACAAAAACACAACCATAACCGTAGCGTAATTGTGTGCACACAAGAAAACAGAAAAATATAACTATTGGGTTGTCTCCCAACAAGCCGTTTCTTTATAGCCATTAAGATAGGCATGTGATTTTATTGACGCTCATATGAAAGATAATAATTGAAATACAAAGAGATCATCGTAAAACATGTGACAAACACATTTAAGTCTAACATACTTCCTATGCATAGGAATTTTATAAGCAAACAAATTATCAAGACAATAAATATCTAACATATGTGAAGAAGAGGAATAAAACATCGACAATCTCAACATAATGAGAGGTAATTTAGTAGCATGAAAATTTCTACTACCAGATTTTCCTCTCTCATAAAAATTACGTGCAAGATCATAATAAAATTCAACAATATAACTATCATATAATTTTTTCTCTTCATGATCCACATGCATAAAAGTTTTATAATCTTCCAAGACAGTGGCATTAACATCAACTAAAGTCATGACGTCTCCAAACCCACTTTTATCAAAAAATCCGTAAGATTGAACACTCTCCAAATATGTGGGATTATTTTTACCTAGAGTTGACACTCTTACAAACCCACTTTCAATATTATTGCAAACATATTCATCATGAGGCTTAAATAAATTATCAAGATCATAAGAAGCATTATCACTCCAGTCATATGATCATTGCAATAAGTAGTGGACATAACAAAATTATCATCCCCAAGCTTGTAGCTTTGCATATCATTAGCACAATTTCTATTAATAGAATTTATAATAACATCATTGCAATCATGCTTTTTATTCAAGGAGCTATCATGAATCACCTTATAAATTTCTTCTTCTAACACTTCATCACAATTTTCAGATTCGCGATCTTCAAGCAAAACTTCATAGAGATAATCAAGTGCACTCAACCCACCAAAAATTGGTTCAACATAATTGGTTATTTTGAAAATATTAGCAAGTGGATGAGAATCAATATGTCTTTAATTTTCCTAGTTCCTTTTTTGGTTTTTGGTGTGTTGACATGAAGGCAAAAAGCAAGCAAACGAGCAAACATGAAAAAGGCAAATGGAAAATATTTTTGTATTTTTGTGAAAACGTTTTAGAAGTGGGGGTGATGAAAACAAGAGGAAAATGACAAATAATGTAAATTCAAGGGGATGAAATTTTATGTGTAGGTACTTGATACGTGTTGATGATGTCTCCCTGCCAACAACGCCAGAATTTCTTCCTGCTAATTGTGAACTGCGTTGGGATTTCCCCGAAGAGGAGAGGATGATGTAGTACAGTAGAGATAAGTATTTCCCTCAGTTAAGAACCAAGGTTATCAATCCAGTAGGAGAACCATGCAACACCTCGTTAATAGCACCTGCACACAAATAACAAATCCTTGCAACCCAACGCGAACAAGGGGTTGTCAATCCCTCGGCGGTTACGAGCAAGATTAAATTGTGTACTAATTGATAGATAGATCAAACAAAAATACAAAATAAATTAAATAAATTAAATTTGCAGCAAGGTATTTTAGGATTTATATATGATAAAGTAGACACGGGGCCGTAGTTTTCACCATAGGCTTCTGTCTTGAAACTAGCATACGATGGGTAAACAAATTACTGTTGGGTAATTAATAGAAAAGCAAATAACCATGACGATATCCAAGGCAATAATCATGTATCTAAGCATCACGTACGAGACAAGTAGACCGACTCCTGCCTGCATCTACTACTATTAGTCCGCACATTGACCGCTATCCAACATGCATCTAGAGTATTAAGTTCATAAAGAATGGAGTAACGCCTTAAGCAAGATGACATGATGTAGACAAAGTAAACTCATGCATGAATAAACCCCATCTTTTTATCCTTAATGGCAATGAGACAAATACGTGTCATGTCCCTTCCGTCACTGGGATTAAGCACCACAAGATCGAACCCGTTACAAAGCACCTCTCTCATTGCAAGAAAAATCAATCCAATTGGCCAAACCAAATCAATAGATCGGAGAGAAATACAAAGCTATACCAATCATGCATCAAAGAGTCCAGGGAAAACTCAAATCATATTCATGGATAATTGCTACCTCTTGAGCACTGCGTTAGTTTTCCCTTGAAGAGGAAAGGGTGATGCAACAAAGTAGCATAAGTATTTCCCTCAGTTTTTGAGAACCAAGGTATCAATCTAGTAGGAGACTACACGCAAGTCACCTCGCACCTGCACAAAAAAATAAGAACCTCGCAACCAATGCGATAAAGGGATTGTCAATCCCTTCACGGTCACTTACGAGAGTGAGATCTAATACAGATAATAAGATAAATATTTTTGGTATTTTTATGATATAGATTGAAAGTAAAGATTGCAAAGTAAAATTGACGGGAAACCTATATGATAGAAGATAGACCCGAGGGCCATAGGTTTCACCAGTGGCTTCTCTCAAGATAGCATAAGTATTACGGTGGGTGAACAAATTACTGTCGAGAAATTGATAGAAAAGTGCATGATTATGAGAATATCTAGGCATGATCATGTATATAGGCATCACGTCCGCGACAAGTAGACCGAAACGATTCTGCATCTACTACTATTACTCCACACATCGACCGCTATCTAGCATGCATCTAGAGTATTAAGTTCATAAGAACAGAGTAACGCATTAGGCAAGATGACATGATGTAGAGGGATAAACTCAAGCACTATGATATAAACCCCATCTTTTTATCCTCGATGGCAACAATACAATACGTTCCTTGCTACCCCTGCTGTCACTGGGAAAGGACACCGCAAGATTGAACCCAAAGCTAAGCACTTCTCCCATTGCAAGAAAGATCAATCTAGTAGGCCAAACCAATCTGATAATTCAAAGAGACTTGCAAAGATAACAAATCATACATAAAAGATTTCAGAGAAGAATCAAATATTGTTCATAGATAATCTTGACCATAAACCCACAATTCATCGGATCTCGACAAACACACCGCAAAAGTAATTACATCGAATAGATCTCCAAGAAGATCGAGGAGAACTTTGTATTGAGATCCAAAGAGAGAGAAGAAGCCATCTAGCTAATAACTATGGACCTGAAGGTTTGTGGTAAACTACTCACCCGTCCTCGGAGAGGCTATGGTGTTGATAGAAGCCCTCCGTGATCGATTCCCCCTCCGGCGGAGCTCTGTAAAAGGCCCCAAGATGGGATCTCTTGGGTACAGAAGGTTGCGGCGGTGGAAATAGGGTTTCATAGTGCTCCTGGATGTTTTTGGGGTATATGGATATATATAGGAGGAAGAAGTAGGTCGGTGGAGCTATGAGGGGCCCACAAGGGTGGGGGCGCGACCAGGAGGGGGTAGGCACGCCTCCCTGCCTTGTGGCCTCCTCGCTCCTTTCTTGACGTCTACTCCAAGTGCCCTGGATCACGTTTGTTCCAAAAATAACTCTCCCGAAGGTTTCATTCCATTTGGATTCCGTTTGATATTCATTTTCTCCGAAACACTGAAATAGGCAAAAAAACAGCAATTTGCACTAGGCCTTGGGTTAGTAGGTTAGTCCCAAAAATAATATAAAAGAGTACAATAAAGCCCATTAAACATCCAAAACAGATAATATAATAGCATGGAACAATCAAAAATTATAGATACGTTGGAGACATATCAATAATCTGATCATAAACTCACAATTCATCGGATCCCAACAAATGCACCGCAAAAGTTATTACATTAAATAGAACTCCAAGAACATCGATGAGAACATTGTATTGAAGATCAAAAAGAGAGAGAGAGAGCCATCTAGATACTAACTATGGACCTGTAGGTATGTGGTAAACTACTCACACATCATCGGAAGGGCAACAAGGTTGATGTAGAGCCCCTTGTCGGTGTCAAAACCGGCGAATCTCAGGTAGGGGGTCCCGAACTGTTGACCTTGGGTCGATGGGGAACGGTAGACGTTAGACACGATGTTTACCCAGGTTCGGGCCCTCTCTAAGAGGTAAAATACTATGTCCTGCTTGATTTTATTGCTTGTGTATAAGGGGGTTACAGATTAGATCTACCACAAGATCAGACGAACTAAACCCTAACTGATGGGATGGCGATTGTTCCTCTAGCCTCTACGGACCAAGCCCCATGGTTTATATAGACACCAGGGGTGCTAGGGTTTACATATAGTTGGTTACATCATGGGAACTTCAGATCTTTCATCTTGACGTGGAGTGCACACCAAGGCATAAAAGGTCTTTGGTCCGGATACAATGCGGCCCACCAATTCCACCCATGTTAGACTGGTCGGCATCCCGAGGACCCCCTAATCCAGGACTCCCTGAGTACCCCCCAAACTAGCCTCCAACATCATCTTAATTTTGTTCTCGTGACTGCATACTCCGGCTTGTGGGCGAGTTTCCCTTCTTCAGAGTATTTGGAATTATCCTTTTCCAGCTAAGCCCTTAGACAGGCTCGATCTTAATTCGGCCATACACTGAATCGTATCCGGACCCTAGAACATAAACTTTACTCAGCCTTGAAGGCCAGTCGTTCGAGTGTGAAATAGTGTCCTTGACTGACAACTTTCGGCGAGGGGCGCGTTCGGTCATGATATGTCTCCAACGTATCTATAATTTATGAAGTATTCATGCTATTATATTATCAACCTTGGATGTTTTATATGCATTTATATGCTATTTTATATGATTTTTGGGACTAACCTATTAACCTAGTGCCCAGTGCCAGTTTCTGTTTTTTCCTTGTTTTTGAGTTTTACAGAAAAGGAATATCAAACGGAGTCCAATTAACGTGCCAATCTTTAACAATTTTTTATGGACCAAAAGAAGACCCCGGAGTAAAAGAGTTGGGCCAGAAGAGTCCCGGGTCGTCCACGAGGGTGGGGGGCGTGCCCACCCCCCAGGCATGTGGTCCTGCCTCATGGACGCCTCGGGCACCTCCTTGACGTGAGACCGACGCCAAAAATTCCTATTACAGAAACTGAAAGTGCAACTATCCCTAGGTGGTTTTGGTAATTCCTAACAACATATAGCTCATTGAGCTAATGCTATTTCAAGATTAATATCTCAGGAAAGCTCAATGATTGGCATGCATGGATGAGAAAAGTGGACCCCTCAAAATGCTAAGGAAAAAGGATTGGCTCAAGCTCAAAGCTCAAGACTACATTTTCTATTTTAGTGATCCAAGATCACATTGAGTCTATAGGAAAAGCCAATACTATCAAGGAGGGATGAGGTGTTGCTTAATGAGGCTCTTGCTCAAAATGCTTAGTAATATGCTCCAAAACCCTCAAATACTTTCTCACATCCACATATGACCTAAACCAAAAGTCAAACTCAGCCCCACCGATCCTTTCCATCCGGCGCCACCGAGTTTCAAATGTCATAGCCACTGCCACAAACCCTAGGCAAATCGGTCTCACCGATAGGGATCTCGGTCTCACCGAGATGGGATTGTAATTGTTGAGGCATATCTCTCTCGATGTAGTTTTGGTGATTGATGACAACATGTTTGCGGACTAATCGTGTGCTTTGAGTATTTCACAAATTCATCCTTGGCACGAGACGTTTTCTTCCCTTCGGAGTGTCATTCAAGACGGTGTAGCTCTTTCGTTTCTCTTTCGATGGACTAGTTGCGTAGAGGGCACCATACTATCAAGAGGGGGTCCGCTGGAGTATTGCTTGGGTGGAATCAACACGTACACATCAGCTTCTCACCCTCAGAGCTCTTCCACTTCGTTGGAGAGATCTCTTCTCTTTTTGTTTCCTGTCTGGGTTCCAACGGTAGTACCGCGCAACCCAGCATTAGTACCGTTGAGGAGTCACAAGCGGCAGTACCGCTCCACAGCGGTAGTACCGCCGGTGACTCCACAGCAGTACTACCGCTGGCTTGCCTGGCACCACCGCCTCGTCCTCAGCCTCGACGGAGAGATCTTCTCTCTCCTGTCTGTGTCCCAGCGGTAGTACCGCACTACCCAGTGGTAGTACCACCGAAGGGTCACAAGCGGCAGTACCGCTCCGCAGCGGTAGTATCGCCCATGATCCCGCTACTGTACTACCGCTGGGCTGTCTGGCTCCTACCGCCTCGACTCGAGGGTTCTTTTTCTCATGTCGGGTTTTGTGGCACTAGATGCGGCAGTAGAGGCAGTAGTACCGCCCTTACTGCCGCAGTAGTACCACGCTGGGTCCAGATCCCTGCTGCTCTCCTCTGTGCGGCAGTACCGCTAGCTGAAGCGGTAGTACCACTGGCTCAGTGGTAGTACCGCCCCTCCTAGCGGTACTACCACCCTGTGCGGGGCTAGTTGGTGGGGCAACGGTTGGATTGTTGCCCCCACTATAAAAGGGGGTCTCCTTCTTCCCCGTTGACTTACCTCTTCCCCCTCAAGCTCCATTAATGCTCCAAGCTCCATTTTCGCCCGATCTATCTCTCTAGCCAATCAAACTTGTTGATTTGCTCGGTAGTGGTTGAGAAGGCCCCGATCTACACTTCCACCAAGGGATTTTTGATTCCTCCACTCACCCCTAGCGGATCTTGTTACTCTTGGGTGTTTGAGCACCCTAGACGGTTGAGGTCACCATGGAGCCATAGTCCATTGTGGTGAAGCTTCATGGTATTGTTGGGAGCCTCCGATTAAGTTGTGGAGATTGCCCCAACCTTGTTTGTAAAGGTCCGGTTGCCTCCTTCAAGGGCACCAATAGTGGAATCACGACATCTCGCATTGTGTGAGGGCGTGAGGAGAATACGGTGGCCCTAGTGGCTTCTTGGGGAGCATTGTGCCTCCACACCGCTCTAACGGAGACGTACTTCCCTTCAAAAGGAAGGAACTTCAGTAACACATCCTCGTCTTCACCGGATCCACTCTTGGTTATCTCTTACCTTTACTTGTGCAAGCTCTTTAGTGTTACTTCTCTTGCTTGCTTGGTTGCTTGTTGTTATTGCATCATATAGGTTGCTCACCTAGTTGCACATCTAGACAACCTACTTTGATGCAAAGTTTAATTTGGTAAAGAAAACTAAAAAATTGGTAGTTTCCTATTCACCCCCCCTCTACTCAACCATATCGATCCTTACAATTGGTATCAGAGCCTCGTCTCTTTATTATGGACTTTACCATCCAAAGAGTATGCTTGATACCGTAGACGGTGTGGAGGAACACTCCAGTGTGAATCCGACATCGTCTACGGGCGATGGGGGAACCTCGGTCTCTCGTGAGGAGTTCAATGTGGCCTTGGAGACATTGAAAACCTCCATGACGACCGAGGTTGAAAGCATGTTTACTAAATTTCTTGAGGGGCTTAAACTATCCATCGCACCGTTGAAAGTGGGTGATCCCACCGACAAGGTGACGGATGCTATCTCCGACAAGGGGGAAGCTAGTAGTGAAAAGGCTCCTTCTTCTAGTGGTAAAAATGGCACCGGCATCTTTGCTCATGTGGAACCACCACTTGTGTATGGTGGACCGGTTCCTTCCACTCATTTGAATCATGCCGGTCCTCCCCCTAAGATTGTGAAAAATGAGGACTTTGATTCTTGGGTTTACCGCTTTAAACGTCATTTAAATCATGTGAACACTAACCTTTGGAGAATCATTGAAGAAGGTTTCTATCCGCATGATCCAAGCAACTTCACTCCTCGAGAAGCCGCGGATAATCAATTCAATGAAAATGCTCTCTTCATCATTCAAGATGCAATCCCACCCGAAGACCTACCTCATCTTCGGCCTTTCGCCTTGGCCAAAGACGCATGGATTTGTGTTGTCTCCCTCTACCGGGGAAGCGCAAACATTCAACGCTCCAACTATGAAGTGGTGCAAGATGAGGCCAATGAGTTTGCAATGAAAGAAGATGAAGAACCTCGTGAGCTTTATCGGAGAGTAACCAAAATCGCGGTCTCACTCTGAGATCACGGGAGCAAGGACATGGATGACAATTGGATCAAGCGCAAATTCCTCAAGGCAATGATGCCCTACCACAAGGCCATGTCCTCCGTCATTCGTCAAAGACCGGACTTCCACACTTTGACCTCAAGCGAAGTGTTGGATGAGTTTGTGGCCATGAACATTTTGGACAAGACCACCGACAATGCGGTGCTTCGTTCTCAAAGGGCAAAGAAGCCCAACCTTGCATTGAAGGCCAAGCTCTCCGTTGAAGAAGAAGAAGAGGAAGAAGAGGAGAGCAACCCTGAGGATACAAAGTATGAATATCATGAACACATGGCACTCGCTTCAAGGCAATTTTGGAGCAAAAAAAACTCGAGGCCAAACTTTAATAAGAACAACTCAAGTGGCACGAAGATCAAGCAACGTGTAAGGACTTGCTACAATTGTGGCAACGTGAGTCATTTTGTTGTGGAGTGCCCGTATGAGAAGAGGGAAGACAATGGTGGCAAGCTCATCCGAAAGGACAAGGCCAAGTCGTTCCCCAACAAGAGCAACTTCACCAAGAAGACTCCTCCCAAGGCATTGGTGGTACAAGAAGAGTACAATGAGGATGACGATGATGATGAAGGTGATGAGTCGGTTGCCATGGCCTCCATTGCCATTGCGACGACTCCACGGGTGTCCCTCTTCGACTCACCCAATGAGAGTATCACCGCCAAATGCCTCATGGCTAAATCCACCAACAAGGTAACCCCCAACATCAAAACTACCATCATTAATCATCCTTCTCCAACGGATAGCATTAATGAACTTGAGGGAGCGAATGTGGAGGCAAATGAGTTTGAGGCCTTTATGGGAAAACTTAAGGGAAAATCCAAGAAGCACTTTGTTTCTCTCTTGGAACAACTTGGTGAAGCCAATGACATGATCGAGGCTCACGAAGACACCATCACTAAGATGGAAGGGCATAGTCGTGACTATGCCGATGAGATTTCAGATCTTTCCAATGCTCTTGAGGAAGAGCGTGGTCTTCGTTTGGCTCTTGAGGAGTCACACAATGTTGATCATGCTAAGTTAAAGAAAGATTATGATCATGTCCTCATTGTTTCTCATGTGCCAAACTTCGAGAAGGCCGAACTTGAGGTTGATCTTGCTAGACTCAAAGAGGAGTTTGATCTACTTGACAAGGCTCACAAGGTCTTGAAGGGTGCTCATGCTAGCCTCAAAGAGTCTCATGATCAACTTCAAGTAAAGCTAACCAAGGAAAAGGCCACTTTTCCTCGTATGATGTTAATTGATAATGTAAATGCTACTAACCCGTGTTGTGAGCATGTGCATCTTGTTGAGGAGAATGCTAAGCTAAAGGGGAAACTTGAGAGAGGTCTTGCGACTTGCATACAAGGCAAGAAGAACCTCAATGACCTCTTGATCAACCAAAAGGGAGTTGTGGCCAAGGAAGGGGTTGGGTACGTGCCCGACTAAAAGAACAAGAAGAAGAATGACAAGACCAAACGACCTCCTCCTCTTATGCAAACCTTTGTGAAGGAGGGAGAGAGTGCCTCCGAGGAGAAGAAGAAGAACAATGAGAAGGGTGGCGTTGTCAAAAAGGGCAATGCCACTCCTCGCATCAAAGCCGGCGACTTTAATCCTTCTTATGTGTTATGCCGTGCTAGTGATTGGCATGTCTATGCCAAATTCGTTGGTTCTCCTCATGAATACATTGAATGGTCTATTTGGGTTCCAAAGACCCTTGTTACTAACATCAAAGGACCCATTACAAAATGGGTACCTAAAACCAATCATTAATCTCTTGTAGGTGGTTGCTTCCGGTGGGGGATCATGGTTGCTCGATAGCGGAGCTACAAATCATATGATCGGAAGCAAGGACTTGGTGGTGGACGTGCATAAGATTCCATCTATGCCCACCAATGTCGAGTGGGGTGACGCCTCATCCTCTAAGGTATTGGGACTTGGCAAGGTGGTCATCTCTCATGATCTCACGATCGAGAAGGTCATCCTTGTTGAGTCCCTTGCATACAATTTACTTTCCGTTCGTCAACTTGCAATCATGGGCTTTGCCACTTTCTTTGATATCGATACCGTGGCCCTCTTGTGGAGCAAGACTCTTAAAGTAGCATTTGTTGGGCATGTCGAGAACGGTCTATATGTGATTAACTTTTCGGAGCGACCCACTAAGACCGCGACATGCCTAATGGCTAAAGTTGATGTGGGATGGCTTTGGCATCGCCATCTAGCCCATGTCAATATGAGATCTTTGCAAAGTCTTCTCAAGGGGGACCATGTCCGTGAACTAACGAATGTTAGTTTTGCTAAAGATCGTGCTTGCAGTGCTTGTATAGAAGGAAAGCTACATGAGAAGGCTCACCCTCCCACGACTATCATTTACTCAAAGAGGCCTTTGGAGCTCCTTCATTTGGATCTCTTTGGTCCTCCATCCTTCGATAGTCTTGGGGTAGGAAGTATTGCTTGGTGATTGTGGATGACTACTCAAGATACACGTGGGTGTATTTCTTCAAGAGGAAGAGCGAGACCCAACAAACCGTCATTGACTTTGCAAATGAAGCACAACGTCAACACAATGCAAAGATCTTGACAATAAGAAGTGACAACAGCACCGAGTTCAAGAACTACACCTTGGATGAGTTTCTTAGTGATGAGGGGATCAAGCATCAATATTCCGCACCTTACACCCCTCAACAAAATGGTGTTGTGGAGAGGAAGAACCGGACGTTGATGGATGCGGCAAGGACCATGATGGCGGAGTTCAAGTCTCCGTACAACTTTTGGGCCGAAGCCATCAACACCGCGTGTAATGCATCCAATCGGCTCTACCTCCGCAAGGAATTGAACAAGACTCCATATGAGATACTCACCGGTAACAAGCCCAACCTCAAGTACTTTCGGGTGTTCGGGTGTAAGTGTTTCATTCTCAAGAAAGGTGTTCGGTTGTCTAAATTTGAGGCTAGAGCTTATGAGGGCATATTTGTTGGTTATGCTATAAACTCTCATGCTTACCGTGTCCTCAATAAATCCACGGGACTTATTGATGATACATGTAACGTGGAGTTTGATGAGAATAACGGCTCCCAAGTGGAGCAAAGTGGCACTTGTGATGTAGGTGATGAAATTCCTCCTAAAGTCATAAGAAGAATGGGTGTTGGTTTTATCCTACCCATTGAGGAACCCCTTGTGGCCGAAGGAGAAGGACAATGCTCCACTCAAGTGGAGCCATCACCAACCCAAGGCCTACACGCTTCCTAAGAACAACATGAAGGCCCTCGTCCTCAAGAACATGACCAAGGGCAAGATCATGCTCAAGACGGTGTTGACACATCAAGTGATGCCCAAGGTCAAGTTCTCTCCTCCGAGCAAGTTCAAGAACAAGAACAAGCTCAAGACGACACTCAAGATGATCAAGTGACCACTCCTCGTCTCACCCCCGAGGAGGATTTGGAGCGTCGTGCCGCCAAGGTTGCTTCCAAGCTCTCCACCAAGGATCATCTCTTGACGAATGTGCTTGGAAGCTTAAGAAAGGGGGTAAGCACTCGTAGACAATTAACAAACTATTGTGAGCATCACGTGTTTGTCTCTTGTATTGAACCCCACAAGGTCTATGAGGCGCTAGAAGATCCGGATTGGCTCAATGCCATGCATGAAGATCTCAACAACTTCGAGCGCAACATAGTGTGGAGATTGGTGCCAAGACCGACGGGGAACCACAATGTCATTGGAACCTAGTGGATATTTAAGAAAAAATAAGATGCACATGGGATTATCATTCGCAACAAGGCTCGTTTGGTAGCACAAGGCTACTCCCAAGTCGAGGGTATCGACTACGGTGAAACCTTTGCTTCCCTTGCTCGTCTTGAATCCATTTGCATGTTGATTGCATATGCTTTTCATCATAACTTTAAGTTACAACAAATGGATTTGAAGAGTGCTTTTCTTAATGGTCCTATTAATGAATTGGTTTACGTCAAGCAACCCCCCGGGTTCGAGGATCCCTACTTTCCCGATCATGTGTATCAACTCGATAAGACACTCTATGGCCTTAAACAAGCCCCACGTGCGTGGTATGACCACCTTACCGAGTTGTTACAAGACCGTGGTTTTGAAGTTGGGCTAATCGACCCCACTCTTTTTACTAAGAAGGTCAAAGGGGAGTTGTTTGCGTGCCAATTATATGTTGATGATATTATCTTTGGTCCACCTAACAAAGCTTTCAATGAGGAATTTGCCGCTCTCATGACCTCAAAGTTCGAGATGTCTTCCATGGGAGAGTTGAAGTTCTTTCTAGGGTTCAAAGTGAAGCAAAGAAGAGAAGGAACCTTCATCAACCCAGCCAAATACACTCAAGACATGCTCAAGAGATTCAAGCTAAGTGACGTCAAGCCGGCTTCCACTCCAATGCCCACCAAGTGCCAACTTGACATAGATCCCAATGGTAAAGTGGTGGATCAAAAGGTATATCGCTCCATGATTGGACCCTTGCTTTACCTTTGTGCATATAGACCGGATATCATGTTGAGTGTGGGAATTTTTGCACGGTTTCAAGCCGCACCTAAGGAAAGTCACTATGTGGCGGTCAAACGAATCTTTCGATATTTGGCTCATACCCCAAACTTTGGCGTATGGTACCCAAGAGGATCAAACTTCAAGCTTGTAGGGTTCTCGGATTCCGATTGGGCGGGAGATAAAGTGGATCGGAAGTCCACTTCCGGAGGGTGCCAATTCCTTGGTTGCTCTTTGGTAAGTTGGTCTTCCAAAAAGCAAAGTTGTGTCTCTCTCTCGTCCACCGAAGTGGAGTATGTAGCGGCCGGTAGTTGTTGTGCACAACTCCTATGGATGAGGCAAACTTTAAAGGATTACGGTGTCACTTGTGACAAAGTGCCTCTTTGGTGTGACAATGAAAGTGCCATCAAGATCTCTCTCAACCCGGTGCAACACTTCAAGACAAAGCATATTGAGATTCGGTATCACTTCATCCGGGATCACATTAGTCAAGGAGAGATCGAGCTCAACTATGTGAACACTCATGATAACCTTGCAGATATTTTCACGAAGCCCTTGGATGAAGCAAGATTTCGCGAGTGAAGGCATGAGCTAAATATCATTGATTCGAGCAATGTGGCTTGAACCCTTGCACACCCCACCACGCTCAATTTGTTGTCTAGTTTAGGTGTAGGCATGACATAGGGGGAGTGTTGTTCTCTCAATGAACTCTTCCTCCCCCCATTATGCATAAATTGATCAAGTCTTTCACTTTAGCCATTGTTGATGGTACTTGTGTTTCAAAGATGAGTTTTGGTCATGGGCCCAAGGTTAAAATCTTCGCGGCGCCATACCTCTTGACTCAAACATAGGTGGCCTCGGCCACCGCCCTCTCTTGAAGTGGTGTGTCTTGGTCATTTGCTGGTGTGCTCTCTTTTCTTGCCGTTTTGTTTTTCCTTCAAGCTAAGCCATGTTGTTTGGTTGTCGTGGCGTGCTGGGCGGTACTACCGCTGGTGGTGCGCGGTACTACCGCTTATAAGTGGTACTACCGCCCCCAGCGCGGTACTACCGCCGAGGGACGGGACCAGGGGGTTATATCGGGGCAGGGGGAGGTTTCTTCTCCCCCATACCCATTCGCTTCGCCCCCTCTTTCCTCTTCCTCTCTCCATCCTCAACTCGCCGCGGGAGGGCTCCGGCGGATCTCCGCCTCCGGGGCGTCCCTCTCCATTTCCTTCGATGGAGTCGATCCCCACCTCGTTCTCTTTCCATGGATGCCGGTATTTCCCCCGTTCCTTCTCTCCTTTTGTCTCGTTTTCAGATCTTGTTTCTTAGGGGCAATGGTGGTTGCATCTCTAAACTTTTGGCTAAATCTAGGCTTGAGTAGGTTGGAGAAGGCAACTAGACTATCTAGATTAGAGTTTGGTAGGGATATTTTTGAATTTGGCAGGCCGGTAGTGCCGGATCTGACCACGGTAGTAGGAAACTGCTGTTTCCCCGCCTCGAGCGGTACTATCGCTCTCGTTGGAGCGGTACTACCGCTTGACCTCGAGCGGTACTACCGCCCTCTTTGGAACGGTACTACCGCTTGGGGCGGAACTGCCGCGGGCATGTCCCGGTACTACCGCTGCCTACCAAGTTCCATCATGTTCCTGCCTTACCTTGATCCTTCTGTTGTGTTTGTTGGCTTATGCTTGTTCTTTCTGGTTGTTGTGCATGTTCTTGTGTTTGGTTCCAGGTGATGAACATCCTGAGCATCAAGCTCGCCGTGTCAACCCCGGGCGTGCAACGTCAAAGCGCTACTGCACCTCTGAGCCAGCAGGTGGTTCCTCTAGCACTCAACCGCCACCAGCAGGTGCATCCGCAAGTGCTCCTCCACCACCTCAGCAGTCGAAGAGATCCGCCAACAAGCCAAAGGGAAAGACTATGACTGAGATGACTTCCAAGGAGTTTTGGGAAAAGCGTCGCCGCAATCCCTATGAGGTGGACCAAGATCCCACTTTGGTCAACCGCCCGTTCTGGAACTGCTTTCAGTTTGCCATCTATTTTGATGTGATCAAGGCCAAGAAGAATCTATATGTTGATGTTCGCTCCATCGACACTGATGCCATGGAGAAGGACCCTGAGTACTTTGGCGAAGCCCTTCAGATGTGCGCTCAGCTGAACATTCTCAGGATCATGCAGTTCAACAAGGATTTCGATGCAGATTTGGTGGCTCAATTCTTTGCTACCGTTCATCTTGGAACGGATGCTGACAGGACTCTGACTTGGATGAACAATGGCAAGTTGCTTTCCGTCAAGTGGAAGACCTTCATGGAGTTACTTGATGTGGAAGATCACGGGCTTGAGACTTCAGTCGGTTTCCGCCCTCATCGCAATACTACATCCACTCACAAGCAAGCCCTTTGGCCCTACTGCACTGTGAAGGTTCACCCAGTGACTAAGAAGGAAACCTATGAGCTGTCTACGTATCTGGACATTCTTCATCGTATCTTATGTGAGACTCTCTTCCCTCGCATCGGGAATATGGATATGGTCCACTCATATCTCGTGGACATGCTTCTTTTCTGTCAGCATGAGAAGGAAGCAAACACTTGAGAGAGCCTGGATATTTCTCATGTTATGTGGTCTGAACTTCTCTCTGCCGTTTCTAAGCGCAAGTGCCCGATATATGGTCCATTCATCATGAGGCTCATTGAGAGGGCTTGGGCACAGATCTATCCTAGAGTGATGCTGGAAACTGGAGACTTGGTTTCTCATGAGATCAAGCGTCTAAGGAAGAAGGACAATTGGGGCACCCCAGCGCCTAAACCCCGGGGTCCGTCTGTGCTGCTGCTGCCATGGAGACCAAGGGTGGGGCTGCCACTGATGATCACGAGGAGGACTTTGGGCCCTCTAGTGCAGAACCTTCGTGGGCGAAGAAGCTTAAACGCAAGATGAAGAAGCTTTTCTGCATGGAGTCTCCTGGTCAGTACATGACTCATGTGGCGGAGAAGCATGCCAGGGTGCGCCACAAGGAGCTCATGCGTCACCTGGGAGCGACAATTGCCAGTGGTTCTGAGGGACAGATCACTGAAGAGGAGGAATGGATTCACCAGCATTGCCCTTGGACCGACTCCGACGCCGAGCAGTTTCCGACCAACGACGGAGATGCAGACGATCACGCTGAGATGTGATGTTCCGCTTGCCATCACCTGGAATCGTAGCTTCGCTCTTTTCCCTTTTGATGTCTCGATGCCAAAGGGGGAGAGAGTTTAGGGATTTGTGTTGTTGCCGTGCTGCGTGTGTGTCTTTGTGTCGTCTTGTGTTTTGTTGTGTGTTCTCTTGTTGTCTTTGTTTGGTTTGGTTTGGTGCCTGTGAGACCTAAGTTCTAGACATATGGTGTGAGACATATGCTCCCTATCGCTACCTTATTACTTATGTCTATCCAGTACTGGAGTATATTATGAGTTGCATGCTTGTCCTGTTTTATACTTTTCTCTCATATATCATGTGCTTAGAATTGTTGGACTATAAAATATAGGGGGGGTGTTAATCCGGATGTGTGTGTCTTGCTTTCCAAAGGCTCCACTAACTAGGTGCACACATTCAGGGGGAGCCCGTCTATATTTTATAGTTCTTAGTTTTCTTACTTTTATATCTTTTCCTTGTGCAAATCCCTAGTTGTCATCAATCCACCAAAAAGGGGGAGATTGTTGAGGCATATCTCTCTCGATGTAGTTTTGGTGATTGATGACAACATGTTTCCGGACTAATCGTGTTCTTTGAGTTTTCACAGATTCATCCTTGGCACGAGACGTTTTCTTCCCTTCGGAGTGTCATTCAAGACGGTGTAGCTCTTTCGTTTCTCTTTCGGTGGACTAGTTGTGTAGAGGGCACCGTACTATCAAGAGGGGGTCCGCTGGAGTATTGCTTGGGTGGAATCAACACGTACACATCAGCTTCTCACCCTTAGAGCTCTTCCACTTCGTTGGAGAGATCTCTTCTCCTTTTGTGTCATGTCTGGGTTCCAGCGGTAGTACCGCGCAACCCAGCGGTAGTACCGCTGAGGAGTCACAAGCGGCAGTACCGCTCCACAGTGGTAGTACCGCCGGTGACTCCACAGCAGTACTACCGCTGGCTTGCCTGGCACCACCACCTCGTCCTCAGCCTCGATGGAGAGATCTTCTCTCTCCTGTCTGTGTCCCAGCGGTAGTACCGCACTACCCAGCGGTAGTACCGCCGAAGGGTCACAAGCGGCAGTACCGCTCCGCAGCGGTAGTACCGCCCGTGACCCCGCTGCTGTACTACCGCTGGGCTGTCTGGCTCCTACCGCCTCGACTCGAGGGCTCTTTTTCTCGTGTCGGGTTTTGCGGCACTAGATGCGGTAGTACCGTTTCGGAGCGGTAGTACCGCCCTTACTGCCGCGGTAGTACCGCGCTGGGTCCAGATCCCTGCTGCTCTCCTCTGCGCGGCAGTACCGCTAGTTGAAGCGGCAGTACCGCTGGCTCAGTGGTAGTACCACCCCTCCTAGCGGTACTACCGCCCTGTGCGGGGCTGGTTGGTGGGGCAACGGTTGGATTGTTGCCCCCACTATAAAAGGGGGTCTCCTTCTTCCCTGTTGACTTACCTCTTCCCACTCAAGCTCCATTAATGCTCCAAGCTCCATTTTCACCCGATCTATCTCTCTAGCTAAGCAAACTTGTTGATTTGCTCGGGAGTGGTTGAGAAGGCCCCGATCTACACTTCCACCAAGGGATTTTCGATTCCCCCACTCATCCCTAGCGGATCTTGTTACTCTTGGGTGTTTGAGCACCCTAGACGGTTGAGGTCACCACGGAGCAATAGTCCATTGTGGTGAAGCTTCGTGGTATTGTTGGGAGCCTCTGATTAAGTTGTGGAGATTGCCCCAACCTTGTTTGTAAAGGTTCGGTTGCCGCCTTCAAGGGCACCAATAGTGGAATCATGGCATCTCGCATTGTGTGAGGGCGTGAGGAGAATACGGTGGCCCTAGTGGCTTCTTGGGGAGCATTGTGCCTCCACACCGCTCTAACGGAGACGTACTTCCCTTCAAAAGGAAGGAACTTTGGTAACACATCCTCGTCTTCACCGGATCCACTCTTGGTTATCTCTTACCTTTACTTGTGCAAGCTCTTTAGTGTTACTTCTCTTGCTTCTTGGTTGCTTGTCGTTATTGCATCATATAGGTTGCTCACCTAGTTGCACATCTAGACAACCTACTTTGATGCAAAGTTTAATTTGGTAAAGAAAAGTAAAAAATTGGTAGTTGCCTATTCACCCCCTCTAGTCAACCATATCGATCCTTACAGTAATCTCTCTATTTCCGTTCGTAATGTTTCGGTCCCATCGAGATGAGCGATCGGTCCCATCGAGATTGTAATGTAAACTCTCTATTTTCCCTTCGTAACATTTTGGTCTCACCGAAATGAGTGATTGGTCCCACCGAGTTTACCTGACCAACTCTCTGGTTAGCTTATTACCAAAATCGGTCTCACCGAGTTTGTGTAATCGGTCTCACCGAGATTACGTTATGCCCTAACCCTAACCATATCGGTCCTACCGAGTTGCATGTCGGTCCCACCAAAAAACACTAACAGTCACTAGCTTTGCTGAATCGGTCCGACCAAGTTTAACAATTCGGTCCCACCGAGATTGGCAAGTTGTGTAACGGTTAGATTTTGTGTGGAGGCTATATATACCCCTCCACGACCTCTTCATTCATGGAGAGAGCCATCAGAACAAACCTACACTTCCAACTTACTTTTTCTGAGAGAGAGAACCACCTACACTTGTGTTGAGGCCAAGATATTCCATTCTTACCATATGAATCTTGATCTCTAGCCTTCCCCAAGTTGCTTTCCAGTCAAATCTTCTTTCCACCAAATCCATATCCTGTGAGAGGGAGTTGAGTGTTGGGGAGACTATCATTTGAAGCATAAGAGCAAGGAGTTCATCATCAACACACCATTTGTTACTTCTTGGAGAGTGGTGTCTCCTAGATTGGCTAGGTGTCACTTGGGAGCCTCTGACAAGATTGTGGAGTTGAACCAAGGAGTTTGTAAGGGCAAGGAGATCGCCTACTTCGTGAAGATCTACCGCTAGTGAGGCAAGTCCTTCGTGGGCGACGACCATGGTGGGATAGACAAGGTTGCTTCTTCGTGGACCCTTCGTGGGTGGAGCCCTCTGTGGACTCGCGCAACCGTTACCCTTCGTGGGTTGAAGTCTCCATCAACGTGGATGTACGATAGCACCACCTATCGGAACCACGACAAAAACATCCGTGTCTCCTATTGCGTTTGAATCCTCCAAACCCTTCCCTTTACATTCTTGCAAGTTGCATGCTTTACTTTCCACTGCTCATATACTCTTTGCATGCTTGCTTGAATTGTGTTAAGATTGCTTGACTTGTCCAAAGTTGCTAAAATCTGTCAAGAACTAAAATTGGGAAAAGGATAAGTTTTTATTTGGTCAAGTAGTCTAATCACCCCCTCTAGACATACTTTTGATCCTACAAGTGGTATCAGAGCTTTGGTCTCCGTTTGCCTTGATTTTCATAGCTTTTGGAAGTCATAGCCTTGGTTTCACAACCTAGGAGAGTATGGCGTCTAGCGAGGGAAACTATCACCATAGAGGTCCTTACTTTGATGGCACTAATTTTGCTAGTTGGAAGCATAAGATGAAAATGCATAATCTTGGACATAACCCCGCCGTATAGGTTATTGTGTGTATTGGCTTGCAAGGTGAATTCTTTGATGGGAGAGAACCGAATCATGAAGCTACCACGGAAGAGTTGAAGATGCTGCAATACAATGCTCAAGCTTGTGATATCCTCTTCAACGGATTGTGCCCCGAAGAATTCAACAAAATCAGCCGTCTTGAGAATGCAAAGGAAATTTGGGATACTTTGATTGATATGCACGAAGGTACCGACTCCGTCAAGGAATCCAAGTTGGATGTGCTTCAAAGTCAGCTTGACAAGTTCAAAATGAAGGATGGTGAAGGTGTCACTGAAATGTACTCTAGGCTTGCTCTTATCACAAATGAGATCGCCGGCTTAGGAAGTGAAGAGATGACCGACAAATTCATCATCAAGAAGATCGTAAGAGCTTTGGACGGAAAATATGATACCGTTTGCACATTGATCCAAATGATGCCCAATTACAAAGATCTCAAGCCAATGGAAGTCATTGGAAGAATTGTTGCTCATGAGATGTCACTCAAGGATAAGGAGGAGCTCCATAACAAGTCAAGTGGTGCTTACAAAGCCTCATGTGAAGCTCCCACATCATCAAGTGAGAAACAAACCTTCAATGAAGAATTGAGCCTAATGGTGAAGAACTTCAACAAGTTCTACAAGAGTAGAAGCAAAGAGAGAAGTTCCAAGTCAAGGTCCTACAATGACAAAAGATCTTCTAGTCGAGAGCGAAATTGCTACAATTGTGGAAGACCCGGACACTATTCCAATGAGTGTACGTCACCCTACAAGAGAAGAGAAGATTCTCCAAAAAGAAGAAGTAGAAGAGAAGAATCACCATCAAGAGAGAGAAGGAGTAGAGATGATCGTTATGAATGAAGAACATCCCGAAGAAGCAAAGATTCAAAAAGGAAGGACAAGTCATCAAGGAGCTACACAAAACGAAGACATCAAGCTCATGTTGGTGAATGGGTATCCGGCTCTGACTCCGACAATCACTCTGAGAGAAGCTATCACTCCGACTCCGAATATACTCAAGATGAAGGTGTTGCCGGTCTAGCACTTATGTCAACCAACTTCTACGACATATTTGATTCACCAAATGAAGGACTTGGAAGATGCTTCATGGCTAAAGGCCCAATGGTATCACACCCCGAGTATGTTGATTTCAATAGTGATGAAGATGAATTGTTAGGTGATGATGATTTACTTGTTGACAACTCTAGTGATGAATACTACGATGAAACATCAATTAATCATGCTAATCAAGATAAAACGAATGACAATGATAAGGAGAAGATTGTGTTTCTAACTAAAGAACTAAACACTCTTAAGTTAGCTGATGAAACTATCTTAGGAGATCATCAAGAAATTTTAAGGACTCATGAGAAATTACGTTTTGAAAAGCTCAACCTTGAGCAAGAGCATGAGTTCTTAAAGGCAATCAATGATGATCTTCGCAAGAAAAGTTCTTCTTACATTGCCAAGCATTTACTCTTATCCACTTACATGCCTCAAGTCAAGTCTAGTAACAAGAACAAGAAAGATTCTTCCTCTAGTAGTAACAATAGTCATGCTAAATCTAATGTTGTTGCTTCTAGTAGTTCTCTTGATTCCACTAATGATTCTCTTAGCCAAGTTACACTTGAGCAAGAAAATAGCTTATTGAAGGGAATTATAGAGAAAGGTGTTTACAAGAGCCTTGCCGGGAGTAAGCAATTCGAGGAAATTGTACGCAAGCAAGGAAGGCACCGGAAGAACCAAGGTGTTGGTTTTGAACGGAAGTCCAATGCCAATGGAGTTGAGTGGGAAGAAGATCAATACCCCAAGACGAAGTTTGTTCCTCAACAAGAGAAGTATGATCCTACTTCCTTCAAAGGGACACAAGCTCAAGATGATCTTCCACCACAAGACCACAAGCAAAAAGGCAAGGATAAGCTTCAAGAGGAAATTGATGCATTTGAAGAAGCACCCAAGGCCTTGGTCAAGTGGGTTCCCAAGACTACATTAAGTTCTACTTCATCAAGTACGACTACAACTCCAAGGATTCCCATCAAGATGATGTGGATCCCGTAGAAGAAGAACTAGAGACTTGAGGGTGACTCCACCAACATACCTCACTCTTATCATCTTGGCAAGAACAAGTGCAATCAACTTCCACATCTTGCACTAGTTCAAGGAGTCACAAACCCTCTTGTTGGTAAGACAAGGGACAAGGTAACCTAATGCTTTCATAGACATCATCTTGTGTGTGCATCACTCTATGTCTATGGATATCCTTGTTTGTTCCTTGTGGGACTAACCCATGTAGGTATTGAAAGTGCAACTCACTCCAAAGGATTGCTCCAAATGATCTACATCCACATTGACCATCCACATCTTCAACACCTACATGAAGTCATCATCGACAAAACCCAAGGTTAGTTCATCCCTCTTAGGGGGGATCTCACATCTAGGGGGAGCTTTGCTCTAAAATTGAGCTAAAGCAACTCTAAAGGTGTGAACACAACAACACTTTATGTAAAAATGGTAACCCCATTTGTGCTTAAATGATGAGTATGACCTATGATCAAATGTTCTCATTTGACTCCTAAGTCAATATACTCATATATAGATGACCTAGTCATCGCCAATTGCTTGATAGATGCTAGAATTGGTTGTGCATGCTTTGCCACATATTTCATTTGCCATTTTATTGTGTGAGCATGTTGGTTGCATAATTTACTCATTTGAGGACATCCACTTGTTGTTTTGATTGTTTGGTTCCTTTTTCTTTTGCCAAGTGGATGGACAAGAATGCCTAAGAACCTTCTCTAGCTATCTATGCTTTTCTCGTCTCAAACTCTATTCATGCTACATCACAAAGTTTGATCAAGTCAGATTTGAACCACTCTGTGTGAGGAGCACTCGGAGTCCCCGATTCGTCATAGACTTAAAAATCCAAAACTTCTTTGTGCGTTTCGGTCTGACCAATTCATCCATTTCGGTCATACCGAGATCACTAAGTCGATCTAGGTTTTCAATCTCGGTGCAACTGATTTGAACTTTTCGGTCACACCGAGTTTCAGTAACTGCTTGCAGTTATGAATCTCGGTGCCACCGAGTTGTTCCACTCGGTCACACCGACAGAGTCAGGCTATATATATCCGCGGCCCAAAATTTGGAAAATTTTCCGAACCTCTTCACCCGCGCTCAGCCTGCTCTGCCTCCTCGGGTCTTCGGATCGTCCTCCTCATCGCCAGCTGCCTCCCACCGCTAGTCTCCACCGCCGTCAATGGGAATCATCTTCGCCGTTGCCGCCGTAGCAAGTCCATCGCCGCACTAGGGTATGGACTTGATCCTTGTGCTATTCCCCCTCCGATTCTTAGCACATTGTTTTGTCATGTATCTTGCCACGATTGAGATCACTCTATCCAGCGAAATCACTCCATAGTTTAGTCGTGGATTGAAAATTTAGGGTTAGGTCTCCGCCGAAACCATCTCGGACCGACCGAGTTGTTGAAATCGGTTCCACCGATTTGGCTAATGCCATTGCACATGTGATTCTCGGTCTGACCAAGAATTCCAAATCGGTGTGATCGAGTTCAATACTTTGTGAAACCCTAGCAGTCTCGGTGCCACCGAACTATGACTCGGTCTAACCGAGTTCACTAGTTTAGGTTCCAAAAGCTGCTTCGGTATCACTGAGTTTGCAAATCGGTAGATCCGAAATGCTTTCTATGGAAAACTAAAACTAAGTTTTTAACTCATTCTTTTGCAAAAACCTCTGTACTTTGTGATGCTTATCAAATCTACCTCATCTATAATCTATTCACAGGGTCTGCTGTCAGTGTTTGCATCATGTCAGATTAGAGTGACAGTCATAACAAGTCTGAGGAGCAAGTGAACATGAGTGAGGGCACTAGTCCCTCTAGCAGCTTTGATGAAGGGAGCAGGAGTACACCCAGTAACTTGCCTAAGGCAGCCGCCAGGACCAGAAAGAAGAAAACCTCAGATTCTGAGGATGAGGACTATGTGACTGTTGAGGAAGAGGCCACCTCAAAGAGGAAAGTCCTGAAAAAGGAATATGGCACAACTGCTGCCACTAAGCCAGGAATGAAGCAAAAGGTTCCTGCCAAGAGAGTTCCCATGTCAAAAGCCAGAACATCCACTCAAGAGACTTTGGGATCTGCACCCAAAGAACAGGTTGTGGCAGAAAAGAAAAGGAAGGAAAGGGTCAAGAAGACCACTGCCAGAGTGCTTGGGAGATCTTCAATAATGAAAGATTCTAAAGAAGAGGAAGTGGATGCAGCACCAACACCCAAAGCTCAAAAGCTTATGGGAGATGCTATAAGGGCAGGGGCTACTCCATCTAAGCCTAAGACTGCTCCTAAGACTGCTGCTCCAGCTCCAAAGCCAAAACCCAAGAGGAGCACCAGGAACATCCCTGCCGAGGAGAAGAACAAGGCCCCAGTGCCTCAAGCTACTGAAGAAGATGATGATTTTGTCGTGTTGAGAAAGTTGAAGCCCAAAATTCCAGATCACAATGATGCTCACCTAGTTGCAGAGAACATGAAAATCAGGAAGGATTCAGGTTTAAGGCTATGGAGAGAGTCTGATCCATATGCCACCAAGAGAAGGACTGCTGTGGACTACAAGTTCCATACAAAGGAACAACAGGACTTCTGTGAGACCATCTTACTTGATAAGAAACCCATAGTGTGTGACATGAGATGGGTTGATTGGAAATTCATTGAGGAAAATGAAGATCACTTCCCTGGTGTATTATGACAGCTTCAAGGCATGTGGAGTCATGAGTTTGTGGCTCAGAAGCTCACAAAGTGGAATGATGAGCTCATTATGCAGTTCCACTCCACAGCTCATTTCTACCCAGATGGAAGGATTGTCTGGATGTCTGAAGGTACCAGTCAACGGTTGCAGAATGGGCAAAATTGATCAATACTCCTGAGGAGAGTGAAGATGACTTGGATGTCTATGCCAAGAAGAAGAAGGATCACAACACCATGGCACATATGTACAAAGAGATCCCAGATGCTGCTCTTGAGACACACAAGTTTGGATCAGTACATTACCCTCTGTTAGGCTTGCCAACAATCAACTAGATCCTTAGGCACACTCTCTTGCCAAAGTCAGGTGATCACAAGATGATCAGAGGCCATGCAATTAACTTGCTTCACATATTTGATGTGCCTCAAAAGTTCAAGGTCATGAGCCTAATTGTGAAAACCATTAAGAGAACAACTGCAGATCAAAAGAGAAGTTGTGGGTATGCCCCACAGATTCAAGAGCTAATCAACTCCAAGATGGGCACTGACACATATCTCCTGGACAAGGAACACATGCCCATCTACCCAGACTTTGAGGACAACACTATGCTGATGGATGAAAATGAACCATCTTCTGTGCAAGCACAAGCTAAGAGGGAGAAGGCAAGGGCTGAAAAGGCTGCAAAGATGCCAACCACTGAAGATGCATCTCAGTATCTTCTGAAAAGCAAGCAAGATCAACTTGGCTACTTGATTGCCTCCACTCTGAGGATTGAGAAGGGATTGGCTACCCTGACTCAAAACCAGGAGAGCTTGGAGAGGATCATGGAGCACAAGTTCTATGACTTAGATGTGAAGGTCACTGAGATCCAGTCAGTTGTTGAGCAACTTCAGGATGAAGTGCAGGAGAAGAAGGGCAAGTATACCACTGGTGCTTTTGCTAGAGTGCCCAGAGGACAAAGATATGTTGTAGTGCCTGTCACAGACACCAGAGCAACTTCATCTGCACTAGCTACAGCTTCAGTGCCACCAGTTCCAGCACCCACTCCACCAGCTCCATCTACATCAACTGATGCCTTTGTCTTTGGCGTGTTATCTACACCACCACCTGAAGACCAAGCCTGAGATTCGATCTAGCACTATGCATTTTTATGAACTTTTTGGTAACTTGTTTCCAAAGGGGGAGAAAATGTATAGATCATAGTCTTCGAGAGAGAGTGTTGCTTTTTATTCTCTCTTTTTGTTTGGTGGTTAAACTTTGTTTATTTGCTTGTTTGCGATACTTTATGATTGTGTGTGATACTTGGATGATCATGTGTTTGATCATATGCTACCTTAATGCTCGTGGGATGACATTATCCTTTAATATCCCCATATATGATCATTCACTTTGCTTGGTGATGACTGCATGTATTTCATTATTATCATTTTGAGTGCTCCACCAAGATGTATGTGATGTGGAAGAGTAACCCATGTTCCTAACTCATTTTGCATTTGCAGTCCAAAGCAAATCTTAAACTATGCACAAATTTAGGGGGAGCTCTTGCTTTTCACATACTTCTCAAAGCGACAATGTTTTTCACTCTTATTATCATTTGTCGAAGCTTTGATCTATATGTTGTCATCAATTACCAAAAAGGGGGAGATTGAAAGTGCAACTATCCCTAGGTGGTTTTGGTAATTCCTAACAACATATAGCTCATTCAGCTAATGCTATTTCAAGATTAATATCTCAGGAAAGCTCAATGATTGGCATGACATGGATGAGAAAAGTGGACCCCTCAAAATGCTAAGGACAAAGGATTGGCTCAAGCTCAAAGCTCAAGACTCTAAATTTTCTATTTTAGTGATCCAAGATCGCATTGAGTCTATAGGAAAAGCCAATACTATCAAGGAGGGATGACGTGCTGCTTAATGAGGCTCTTGCTCAAAATGCTTAGTAATATGCTCCAAAACCCTCAACTACTTCCTCACATCCACATATGACCTAAACCAAAAGTTAAACTCAGCCCCACCGATTCTTTCTATCCGGCGCCACCGAGTTTCAAATGTCATAGCCACTGCCACAAACCCTAGGAAAATTGGTCTCACCGATAGGGATCTCGGTCTCACCAAGATGGGATTGTAATCTCTCTGTTTCCCTTCATAATGTTTCGATCCCACCGAGATGAGCGATCGGTCCCACCGAGATTGCAATGTAAACTCTCTGTTTTCCCTTCGTAACGTTTTGGTCTCACCGAAATGAGCGACGGTCCCACCGAGTTTACTTGACCAACTCTCTGGTTATCTTATTACCAAAATCGGTCTCACCGAGTTTGTGTAATCGGTCTCACTGAGATTACTTATGCCCTAACCCTAATCATATCGTTCCTACCGAGTTGCATGTCGGTCCCACCAAAAAACCCTAACGGTCACTAGCTTTGCTGAATCGGTCCAATCGAGTTTAACAATTTGGTCCCACCGAGATTGGCAAGTTGTGTAACGGTTAGATTTTGTGTGGAGGCTATATATACCCCTCCACCACCTCTTCATTCGTGGAGAGAGCCATCAGAATAAACCTACACTTCTAACTTACTTTTTCCGAGAGAGAGAACCACCTACACTTGTGTTGAGGCCAATATATTCCATTCTTACCATATGAATCTTGATCTCTAGCCTTACCCAAGTTGCTTTCCACTCAAATCTTCTTTCCACCAAATCCATATCCTGTGAGAGAGAGTTGAGTGTTGGGGAGACTATCATTTGAAGCACAAGAGCAAGGAGTTCATCATCAACACACCATTTGTTACTTCTTGGAGGGTGGTGTCTCCTAGATTGTCTAGGTGTCACTTGGGATCCCCCGACAAGATTGTGGAGTTGAAACAAGGAGTTTGTAAGGGCAAGGACATCACCTACTTCGTGAAGATCTACCGCTAGTGAGGCAAGTCCTTCGTGGGCGACGGCCATGGTGGGATAGACAAGGTTGCTTCTTCGTGGACCCTTCATGGGTGGAGCCCTCCGTGGACTCGCACAACCGTTACCCTTCGTGGGTCGAAGTCTCCATCAACGTGGATGTATGATAGCACCACCTATCGGAACTACGACAAAAACATCCGTGTCTCCTATTGCGTTTGAATCCTCCAAACCCTTCCCTTTACATTCTTGCAAGTTGCATGCTTTACTTTCTGCTGCTCATATACTCTTTGCATGCTTGCTTGAATTGTGTTAAGATTGCTTGACTTGTCCAAAGTTGCTAAAATCTGTCAAGAACTAAAATTGGGAAAAGGATAAGTTTTTATTTGGTCAAGTAGTCTAATCACCCCCTCTCTAGACATACTTTCGAACCTACAGAAACCTCGGAAAATTAATCTTGATCGGGAGTTCCGCCGCCAGAAGCCTCCGTAGCCACCGAAAACCAATCTAGGCCCTCTCTGGCACCCTGCCGGAGGGGGCCATCATTGCTGGAGGGCATGGAGGAGGATCCCAGAGGGGCCATCGTCACCATGAAGGCCATGGACCAGAGGGAGAACCTCTCCCCATCTAGGGTGGAGGCTATGCAGGAGGAAGCACAAGGGGGAGAACCTCTCCTCCTCTCTCTCGGTGGCACTGGAGTGCCATCGAGAGAGGAATCATCGCCGTGGTGATCGTCTTCGTCAACATCACCATCATCATCTCTTTTACGCAGTTCACTCTCCCACACCCCGCTGTAATCCCTACTTGAACATGGTGCTTTATGCCACATATTATGATCCAATGATGTGTTGCCATCCTATTATGTTTTGAGTAGATATATTTTGTCTTTGGGTTGATTGATGATCTAGATTGGTATGAGTTGTATGTTTTACTTTGATGCTATCCTATGGTGCCCTCCGTGTCGTGCAAGCGTGAGGGGTTCCCGCTGTAGGGCGTTGCAATACGCTCATGATTCGCTTATAGTGGGTTGGTGAGTGACTGAAACACAAACCCGAGTAAGGGGGTTGTTGCATATGGGAATAAAGAGGACTTGATGCTTTAATGCTATGGTTGGGTTTTAGATTAATGATCTTTAGTAGTTGCGGATGCTTGCTAGAGTTCCAATCATAAGTGCATATGATCCAAGTAGAGAAAGTATGTTAGCTTATGCCTCTCCCTCATATGAAACTACAATAGTGATTACCGGTCTTGTTAACGATTGCCTAGGACAATTCCACACACCGATCCACCATTATTCTACACTCGCTATTTATAATATTTAGTAATATATTCTAACTTCATGATAACAGCACCTACTTTTATATTTTAGCTCTTCGATATCATACAAATTTATCCTCTTCATACCCACAACATAGTTTTATTTCTCATTGCTAGTTGGAAGCAAACGTCCGGTGTATGTGGAGTCGTATCAGTGGCAGATAGGGCTTGAGAGAATATTGATCTTACCTTTAGCTCCTTGTGGGTTTGACACTCCATACTTATCACTTCCACCTTTGGAAATTTCTACGATGATTCCTTGCACTTGGGGATTATCCGGTCATAAACATGAAAACCCGACGCGTGGCTCGAGGCCTCCCCTTCAATGACATGTCTCATCTAGGCGGAGATCGTGTCCTGTATTTTAAGGGGTTTGATCGATGATCCCCCACATCTACCCATGCATGACGCTTTGGATATATCAGGAGGTGGCGAGGCCAACGACGCGTTTACTGGAATCATGGAATCTTGGCCGCTTATAAAAAGGAAACAACCACAGTTATCCCCTTACTCCTTTCTTCTTCCTTTCGCTGCATTTCTCCTGGTCCACAGAGCTCAAGCGCCCCATCTCAACTTTTCTCCAAAGCTCCACTCCCCATACTTGGCGATGGCGGGATCTGGTGCCGGGGGAAATGGGAGGCCTCGACCATCACCAATAAGGACATCGAGGACCTGAAGTGCACTGGCTATCTTCCAGCCACCGTCGCTCACTGGGCCCCAGAAGCCGGCCAGGTCATTCCCACCCCTCGGCCTGGCAAGAGGGTGGTGTTCATCCCCACTTCATCAGGGGGATAGGCTTTCCACTCCACCCCTTCGTTCGAGGATTGATGTACTTCTATGGGCTAGATTTTCACGATCTAGTCCCGAACACCGTCCTTCACCTTTCGTCCTTCATCATCATTTGCAAGGCTTTCCTCTGGGTCCATTCGCAGTTTGGTTTATGACTGAAGGTATTCAATGTGAAGCCGAAGATTGTAGATGGCCAGCAAGCGGATTGCGGGGGAGCCATGGTGAGCAAGCTCACCCGTGTAGAATGGCCGGTGCGTACATTCATAGACACGATCAAGGTTTGGCAGAGGAAGTGGTTTTATATCATGGAACCTCATGATGCGGCTTGGACAGTGGCCCCGGAGTTCAGATCTGCACCACCTATGAGGCTAACCTCGTGGCCCAAGAAGAGCCTCGACTGGGGCTCTCTAGAAGAAGTGGAAGTGCTAAAAAAGTGTATCCTCAGCGTGAATATCAAGCTAACCAGCGTGATCCAAGTGATGCTTAATTGGCGCCTCCTCCCTTGCTAGCAGGGGGACAACCCAATGTGGGTGTACAAGTCCAAATACGCCACCACCATGCGCCACTTCCTCGATACCACCTATGACAAACTATGGAGGGTGCTATTCAAACCCCAAAAGGATGATTGGCCAGCAGAAGATGAGGAGGACATCGGCCTCGACGCCGAACACCCTCCCAAGAAGGTAACACGACTTTTATCCATCCTAAGGACGGTCATTCACATCACAGTAGATTAACTCTATGCTCTCATATTCCCGCAGGGTTGGCTCGAGAAGGACGAGAAGATGAACAGCTCGGCCCCGCTGCCCAAAGACCCTTGGTTGGCTCAATTGGGAGAAATGCTAGCCGCGGCGCCTTACAAAGTGCCAGAGAAAAAGGAAAACAAGAAAAGGAAGAAACCCACGAGGGAGGCCTGGGAGGGTCTCTTCCCACGGATCCCTTCGGACGCCAAGTCCGAAGAGACCCATGTCCCCTCCACATATGAGACATATGAGGGGGGTAGGACGAAGAGGGGGAAGAGGAGAGTGACTCTCCCCGCACTAAAAAGAGAGCGGACTCCGTTGAGGCCGAAGAAGGGAACCCTCCTAAGAGGAGTAGGGGGAGCTGGTCATACCCGACGACAGTTCGGGCTCTGATAAAGAGTCCATGGCCTCCAAGAAGGTCGCGGAGAAGATCGCCGGGTCAAGCCCCATGCGGAAAGGTGACTATCCGAACACTATTTGGGCATTGGTTTTACTAACCCAATACTAATTTCATGTGCACATTCGTGTTGTAGCCCGCCGAGCGACCTCCGTACCAACGAGATATCGGAGGGTAACTCTCCGCCAGCCGATTTGGAGAAAAGCATGGGTAATTCGCATTCCGCGCCTCCTCCGGTCATCGGAGAGACCGAGCAGGTGCAGTCCCAAAGGGCCTCGCCCGTGATGAACACGGGGGGTGATGTCAATGTTGACATGGCCAAAGCTAGCCCTTGGTCGCCAAACACCAGGAGAAGGGGTTTGGGCAATCCGAGCTTTCTCAGAAGACGACCCCGGAGCCTTCAAGGCCTTCCAAAGCGTCACAGCCACCCTTCAACAGGGGGAGCCGAGGCCCCGCCACCCGCGTCGAGCATTAAGGTCTGGGTAGAGTGGCCGGACCTGATGGAGGAGGCCGTACACGGCTTCTCCATAGTAGCTCAACATTGCGCCTTGATGGGGGTGGTTTTACAAGGAGTTCGATCCATAAACAGCGGATTGAAACAAGCTTTTGACGGCCTCCTGATGGGCTTTGAGGTAAGCAAAGTAATGTTCTTTCCTTCATAAAAGTTTCTTATTGCCCTTATATATAACAGCCCCCGAGACTCCGGCAAGTTTTCAAAAGAAACCTGGCTGAGGATCCAGATCGCCCGATTGATAGGCTAACTGAGGTGTTTATTGTGTGAATGCAGGCTTCAACATTAGCAGCGGTGGCCAATGCCGCCGATCTTGCTGATATGAATCAGAAGCTTAAGCTTTCCGATGATGAGCTCGATCTTGTCAACAAACGGTTCGACAAGGCACAAGGTCGCACCTGAAGACATCGACGGTATGGACGACGATGTAGGAGACGAACATGAACCAGCACCTATAGGGCACTGGAAAGCCACCTCATCGTACGACATATACATGGTGGATACACCCAATGAAGGCAACGGCGACGAGATAGCGGAGGATGACCCCTCCAAGAAGGAACCCAAGCGCCGACATCAGCGGCGCCGCTCTAAGTCCCGCTAAAGCAAAAGTGGTGATACTGGTGGAGGAGATAATAACACTCCGGATAGCGCCGAAGACAACGAAAACCCCCTCCAACAAGAGTTAGATCAGGAGGATGAAGGTGCCAGATCTCTTGAGAGAGCGGCTGGCGGAGAGGAGGAGGATGACAATTACATGCCCCCCTCCGAAGACGAGGCAAGTCTCGGCGACGATGAATTCACCGTACCAGAGGATCCCGTCGAACAAGAGCGCTTCAAGCGCAGGCTTATGGCCACGGCAAATAGCCTGAAGAAAAAGCAGCAACAGCTTCAAGCTGATCAAGATCTGCTAGCTGACAAATGGACTGAAGTCCTCGTAGCCGTGGAATATAAACTCGAGCGCCCCTCCAAGAGTTACCCAAGGCGCAGGTTACTACCCCGACTGGAGGAAGAAGCGTATGATATGGTTGACCGGCCACCTCGTGGCCACGATATAGAGGCATTCCTGCCGAAAGCTCAGCCTCCACCCCAATGCCATCCAAATAAAAAGGCATGGGGAGATACGCCAGACTTGCGAGACATGTTGGAAGAAAAAGCAAAGCACTCAAGATCGATCTATGGATCACGAGGGCGCACCACTCTACGAGACGGTAAACGTCATGCCGGATACAGTAAAAGCAAATCCGGCCGGGCCGAACACAGCGGGCAGGACCCATACGAGTCGCGCCGCGATATAGCCCAATACAGAGGCGCCGCACACCCCTTATGCTTCACAGGACGAAGTAATGGAACATCAATTCCCAGAAGGTTTCAAACCTGTAAACATTGAATCATACGACAGCACAACAGATCCCGCGGTATGGATTGAGGACTTCCTCCTCCACATCCACATGGCCCGCGGTGATGACTTACATGCCATCAAGTACCTCCAACTAAAACTCAAAGGACCAGCACGACATTGGCTTAATAGCTTGCCAGCGGACTCCATTAGTTGTTGGGAAGATCTGGAAGCCACATTCCTCGACAACTTTCAGGGCACTTATGTGCGACCACCAGACGCCGATGACTTGAGCCACATAATTCAGCAGCCAGAAGAGTCGGCCAGGCAATTCTGGACTCGGTTCCTTACAAAGAAAAACCAATTCGTCGACTGTCAGGATGCGGAGGCCTTAGCGGCTTTAAAGCACAACATCCGAGACGAGTGGCTAGCCCGGCACCTTGGTCAGGAAAAGCCGAAATCTATGGCAGCCCTCACGACGCTCATGACCCGCTTTTGTGCGGGAGAAGAAAGCTGGTTGGCTTGCAGTAACAACATATCAAAGAACCATGGTACCTCAGATACCAAGGACGGCAACAGCAGGTCACGTCGCAACAAGCATAAGCGCCGCATTAACGGTGAAAGTACTGAGGATACGACAGTCAATGTCGGATTCAAAGGCTCTAAACCCGGTCAGCGGAAAAAGCCATTCAAACAAAGTACACCGGTCCGTCCAGCTTGGACCGTATACTCGATCGCTCATGGCAAATACATGGCACCCCAGACAAGCGAGCCAATCACACCAACAGGGATTGTTGGGTGTTCAAGCAGGCCGGCAAGTTAATCGACGAAAACAAGGACAAGGGGCCGCATAGCGATGACGAGGAAGAACCCCGGCAGCCGCACATCGGAGGACAGAAGAGGTTTCCCCCGCAAGTGCGGAGGGTGAACATGATATACGCAACCCACATCCCCAAGAGTGAGCGGAAGCGTGCGCTCAGGGACGTATATGCGCTGGAGCCAGTCGCCCCAAAGTTCAACCCTTGGTCCTCCTGTCTGATCACCTTTGATCGCAGGGACCACCCCACTAGTATCCGTCACGGCAGATTCACCGCACTGGTCCTAGACCCAATCATCGACGGATTTCACCTCACTCGAGTCCTCATGGACGGCGGCAGCAGCCTGAACCTGCTTTATCAGGACACAGTGTGCAAAATGGGTATAGACCCCTCAAGGATCAAACCCACAAAGACGACCTTTAAAGGCGTCATTCCAGGCATAGAGGCCCACTGCACAGGCTCAATTACACTGGAAGTGGTCTTCGGATCCCCGGATAACTTCCGAAGTGAAGAGTTAATCTTTGATATAGTCCCGTTCCGCAGTGGTTATCACGCACTGCTCGGACGAACCGCATTCGCTAGATTCAATGCAGTACCACATTATGCATACCTCAAGCTCAAGATGCTAGGACCTCGCGGAGTTATTACAGTCAATGGAAACACAGAGCGCTCTCTCCGAACAGAGGAGCACACCGCGACCCTCGCAGCAGAAGCGCAAAGCAGCCTCTCAAGGCAATCTACCAGTTCGGCGTTTCAAAGCCCGGATACCTTCAAGCGCGCTCGGGGAAATCGGCAAATAGACCGCCTGGCGTGATCTGAGCTCGCGTAGCAATACGGCGGCCACCCCAATCCCAGCCCAACAACGTTGTTCGTGCTGCGCATACATCATTACGCATTAAAAATACCATGGGCACAGATGGGGAGGGGGAGGCACAACTATGGCACGTCCCAAAACGCGGCCTAAACCGCACCAGGGGCTTCCCGTTTGGTCATTTTTCTTTTTCTTTCAGGACTTCAATCTCTGGAAACACTGTCTGGCAGCTCTATTGCCGAACACATGATACAACAACCAAGGAGGCCGACGACTACGGAATTCCCAGGTGTATTACAGATTTCACATAATTCCTCAGCTCGCCCTTGGAAGGGACATAGTCCTACTCTTTTGCTCATTAGACTATCTGTATCACTCTACTTTAATGCAATTTTTTATTATACAATGCATGACATTACGACTATTTTTGCATTTTTGTTATATGTATACATATCTATGTGTTCATTAATGACGCCTAGCAACCGTACACTCTGGTACGGCCAATGCACCAGGGGCTTACGTTCCCACAATATGGTGTGAAAAGTCCAAACACTTTCACAAGTGCGGCACCCCGAACTTATAGCATTATATGCATCAGCTCCGAATCATGTCTTTGGTCAAATGTTGGGTTTGCCCGGCTCCTATGTTTTGGCACCTTACGTTCCGCTCTATCGGCTAAGGTAGCGCTAGGAGAACTACTGCGATTGTGCCCCGGTTCTGCCGGGCCGAGCACCTCAGTAGAGAAAGCTAAAACTAACTATCATGATAAGGCGAGAGACTGGTCGCTTTTCGGCGAGGTTTTTCGAGTCCCTAAAGACTTATGCCGCTTAGGGCGAGGGGCCGGCTCCGTCCGGCTTAGAGGCGTGTATCGCGCCCCAAATTCGGCCTTCCGAATACCAGGGGCTTCGCCGAAATTTAAAATTATAGAATTCTATGGCTAAGTGAGAGTGATAAAGCATTATTAGTCCGGTTGCCTTGTTCGTTGTGCTGAGCACCTCCCTCGATGGACCCAAACATGGGAACAAGAGTGCTTAGGTTTATCCCGAACACCCCGGCACTCGTGGCATGGGGGCAGAAGCCGAGGACTAGCCATCTCTCAGATTGGATAAACATCCAAACAGAAGGTAATATTTTAAATTCACACAAGCGTTGCATAGTGAAAACGATACAAGTTTTCATACATACAGGACAAAACAAGCAAGTCTCATTCAAATATTACATTTTGCGAACACTCATCCGCGATAAGGTGGGCGCCCGGCAGAACACCCTCGTAGTACATCTCGGGGTGGCGGTGCTCCTTGCCCTCCGGCGGCCCCTCCTTGATCAGCTTCACGGCGTCTAGCTTGATCCACTGCGTTTTTACACGGGAGAAGGCCCGATGTGCACCTTCAATGCAGACGGATCGCTTGACGACCTCCAGCCGTGGGCAAGCATCCACAAGCCGCCTCACCAGGCCAAAGAAGCTGTTCGGAAGGGCATCGCCAGGCCACAACCGGACTATGAAGCCCTTCATGGCCTGATCGGCCGCCTTATGTAGCTCAGCCATCTGCTTCAGCTGGTCACTCATTGGCACCGGATGTTCGGCCTCAGCATACTGAGACCAAAACAGCTTCTCCGTCGAGCTTCCATCCTCGGCCTGATAAAATTGTGCGGCATCGGACACACTGCGGGGAAAATCTGCGAATGCTCCTAAAGAGCTCCGGATTTGGGTAAGTAATTGGTAAATTACTTTTACATGCTTGCTTTGCATATAGAAAGCCTTACCCGCCGCTATCTTCTTCATCACGTCGATCTCCTGAAGGGCCTTTTGGGCCTCGGCCTTGGCACTCTTCGCGCTCTCACGGGCCGCGGCAAGCTCAGACTCTCGCATCTTCAAGTCAAGCTCCAACGCCTCGTGCTTCGTCATGAGACCTTGGAGCTCTTGCTGCACCTCTCCCACCCGAGCCTCGTGCCTCTCTCGTTCGGTGCACTCCTGGGCCGCCTTCTCTTCGGCCTAGGACAACACTTGCTTCAGGGTCGCCACCTCGGTCGTGGCCCCTGCCAAACATACAATGATCCTGTCATTTAGCAATCGCGTCCTTTTTCTCATCTATAGACGGGGTATTACTTACCCTTGTTCTCCTCGAGCTGCCTCTTAGCAAGGCCGAGCTCTTTTTGGGACCCCTCGAGGGCCTCCTTCAGTACGACGACCTCCGCAGTCAGTGCGGCGGATGCTAGCAGCGACGCCTGCATATGCATATTGACATACTTATATTAGACTCCTGCGATGTTATTTGATCCTCTGTTCGGCTTCTCTTTGTGAACACCGAACACAACATCAGGGGCTACTGTCTATGCGGTAATATTTCTACTACATTTTAAAAACATACCTCGAAGCCTGTTAGAAGGCTAGTACAGGCTTCAGTCAATCCGTTCTTGGCGGACTGAACCTTCTGGATCACCGCACTCATGATAGTGCGGTGCTCCTCCTCGATGGAAGCGCTGCGAAGCGCTTCCAACATAGTGTCCGGCGCCTCTGGATGGACAGAGGTCACCGGCACAGGCGTCTCACCCTCCTTAGAAGGGGACCGCCTACCCGAGCTCGGGGCCGTTGGAGGGTCCGACACGGTGTTCGGCTGAGGGCCGAACTCGGAGCTCTCGGGGACCCCGTCCCCTCGGCTCCTGGGGTCCGGAAGGTCGCCTTGCGGCACCTCCGGGATTGTCCCCCCCAATCCGGTACCTCTTGAGACAGCACCTTGGTGTCGTCGGATGGATGAGGGGAGGTGGCCGTCAAGACTGGATCGCTATCCATGTCCTACGCACCCAGGGAGCCGTCCGAGGATACCTCGATATTGGCTCAGGGCGGCCTGCACAATTGAGTTTGGCATTAGGGAAAGCAACGCGACAAAGGAATCCTATGGGTTACTTTGGTATCCGAACACTTACAATCTCCCCTGGGGCTTGCCCCTGGGCAACCACTCGTCTTCACTTTTGTCGGCGGCGGTAGAGCTGTCCAGAAGGAGAGTCCTTCCCTTCTTGGACCCTTCGGCCTCCCCAGTTGGGGCGGCCTTCCTTTCCTTGTCTCCCCCAGTCGGTGGGGGAGCCTCTTCTTCCTCTTCCTCATCTTCGGGGGAAGAGTGCGCCGCAGAGTCATCGGACGGTGAGTCCGACGACGCCTGGTGTCGGGAACTCTTTCGAGCTCCCTTGGCCTTCTTGGTCTTCTCCAGCACCTTATAAGGGGCCGGAGTCAGCATCTTCGTCAGAAGAGCGTCTGCGGGGCCTTCGGGCAAGGGAGCCGGACAGTCGATCTGTCCGGCCATCTTCTGCCAGTCCTGTTAACGGCATGGGAGTTTAGATCCTGCACAGAGCCAATCTATATAGAAAACAAGTATCCCATGAAAGGCAAAACAACTTACCGCACTGGCGTGGCGCCTCGCGCTGAATCCGCGATCCTCAGTAATGGGGGGAGGGACCACGACGCCCTTGAACAGCACCCTCCAGGCATCTTCATGAGTCATGTCGAAGAGCCTGTTCAGAGTTCGGTGCTGCGCCGGATTGAACTCCCACAAGGTAAACTCCCGTTGTTGGCACGGGAGTATCCGGCGAACGAGCATAACCTGGACTATGTTGATAAGCTTGAGCTTCTTATCCACCATGTTCTGAATACATGACTGGAGTCCGGTCAGCTCTTTTGAATTACCCCAGGACAGGCCCTTCTCTTTCCAGGAGGTGAGCTGCATGGGATGCCAGATCAGAACTCGGGGGCCACTACCCATGCGGGGTCGCGCGGCTCGGTGATATAGAACCACCCCGATTGCCACCCCTTTATGGTGTCCACGAAGGTGTCCTCGAGCCATGTGATGTTGGGCATCTTGCCGACCATGGCGCCTCCGCACTCCGCCTGGCGGCCGCTCACTACCTTCGGCTTGACATTGAAAGTCTTCAGCCATAAGCCGAAGTGGGGCTTGATGCGGAGGAAGGCCTCGCACACGACGATGAATGCCGAGATGTTGAGGATGAAGTTCGGGGCCAGATCGTGGAAATCCAGGGCGTAATAAAACATGAGTCCTCAGATGAAGGGATGGAGAGGGAATCCCAGTCCGCGGAGGAAATGGGTGAGGAATACCACCCTCTCATGGGACTCTGGGGTGGGGATGAGCTGTCCCTCATCTTGGAGCCGGTGCGCGATATCGTCGTGCAGGTATCCGGCTCTCCTCAGTTTCTTGATGTCTCCCTCCGTGATGAAGGAGACCATCCACTTGCCTCCCGCTCCGGACATGGTTGGAGAAGGTTGAGATGGAAGTGAGGGCTTGGGCGCTAGAGCTCGAGTATGCGGGAGCGGATGAGCAGACGAGGAAGAAGTCGTGGATAGAAAGGGTCGAACACTATCCTCGTATTCAACTTCTTCTGTAATGTATTCGGAGAAGGAACCCTCCTTGCAATGCCAAAGAAAACTGCATGCCGGACTCATCGTCATTAAAGCCTGGTTCAGGGGCTACTGAGGGAGTCCTGGATTAGGGGGTCTCTGGACAGCCGGACTATCTCCATTGGCTGGACTGTTAGACTATGAAGATACAAGATTGAAGACTTCGTCTCGTGTCCAGATGGGACTCTACTTGGCGTGGAAGGCAAGCTAGGCAATACATATATGGATATCTCCTCCTTTGTAACCGACCTTGTGTAACCCTAACCCTCTCCGGTGTCTATATAAACCGGAGGGTGCCCTGGGGGTTTATATAGGCCTACTCCCCAGGGGTACAATGGTAATTCGATTGGGCGCGGGCCCAGCCGTCAGTGCCTTTGACCTCCGGCTTCTCCGCCGACTGCTGGGGCCCGCTGACTGGTGGGCCCCGCCGACTAGTCTAGTACGGAGCCGACAGGCCGCGTCCACTGCGGGCGAGTCTTGCCAGCTGCTGATTACTGTAGCCGTGCTCCTTATGACGCAATCTCGGTCATGGGGTCGTGGCAACAGCCCCGCCGCCTGGCGGGCGATCACTGTGGCCACTCCCCATCTCTTCTTGATTAATGGCGCGTGGGCCCCGGGGGAGGGCTCGGCCGACTCCCCCGGGCCGACTCCCGATGGGTCCGACTGGCGGTTCTCCCGCCGTCTCCCAAGGTCTCGCTGACTGGTGGGCCCCGCTACCTCCAGGCCGTACAGACAAGCCATCGTGGGTGCAGGACCAGGTACAGTGATGCTGATGTTAGGGCCGGCTGGGCAACAGTGCCACGCCGCAGGGAGATCTTCCCTAGTACGGCGCGCTGTAGCCATGCCTGCCCTTGGTAAGGGGCGGGGAGTGGGCTTCATTGTAGCTACGCCCCTGCCCCGTCCCCCTCGATGAGGTCACGGTTTGTTGGAGTCGCCGGCCGACTCCCCAAAGCCGGCTTCTCTGGAAGTCGCCCCTGGGACTCGGCCGTGAGCGGGCAGTCGGCCGCCTTGCCGTAGACTCCCCAGGACGCGTCTCTTCGCCCTGTGGTCTTGAGGGGCGTAGCCTGCCCCGATGTCTTGAAAGGTTATGTGCTTTGGGTTGGCCTACCCGTGGTCCATTACTCCGACAGTAGTCCCCGAAGCTGGTGAGGCGCCGCGGACGATCGGCCGAGAAGCCTCAATAGTTTCTCTTTCCGGGTGCTCAACACACGGTCTTGATTGACTTTTGCCGGGCTGACTAGAAGGAGTCGGACTCGCCCAACTTGGACTCACTCAATTCCGTCTTGCTCAGTAGTTCGAACGTCTCGGCGGGATTTCAAGTGGCGTGCTAGCTAAGCTTCTAGGCCGCCACCCGTTCTTGGCCTGTCACGCGAGGGCACGTGGCCAGGCCATCCTGCCAGCCCACGCGCGCGACGGGACAGGCCCGTAGGCGGGGCCCGCCACTACCGCGCCTCGGCGCCCGAGCGGATCCGCTGCGGCCCGGTGGACGGTTGGGATTCCCGTGAAGTTACTGCGCACAGTAACTTTACGTGGATAGTGGGGGGCGTGGGGTTGCGGGCACAGTAAATCCCCACGTCCGCCCCCTCGGCTTCGCAGCCCACGGGGCTATAAGTAGGGGGAAGAGGGGGGCACGCGCGCCCCTCCTTCCCACTACCCTTTCTTTCTTCCTCCTCGCAGCTCCTCGCTCTCCTGCTTCCTCTTCTCCTCTTCGCCCTACCGCACGCCCATGCTCCGACGATCACCGCAGCGACAGCTCGCGATGAGCTCTTCCTCTGCGTCCGCGCCTCCCTCGGTGCGCTCCGGCACCTGGGACGGTTCCGAAGTCCATGAAGACCACATCGAGTTCCTCCGCCGGACCTGTCGGCTTCCCGGCGAGGACCGCGTGCAGGTGCATCTCGCGCCGGAGGGGGAGATTTCCCCCGCCCCGCAGGAGGGCGAGCGGGTCATCTTTCGCTCGCACTGCCTGCGCGGGCTGGGGCTGCCGGCGAGCAGCTTCTTCCGGTCATTCATGGAGTTCTACGGCCTCCAGCCGCACCACCTCACCCCCAACACAGTGGTGTTGCTGTCCACCTTTGTGGCTCTGTGCGAAGGCTTCCTCGGAGTCCTCCCCACCCTCGAGCTCTGGGGGGAGTTCTTCTTCTCCAAGCTCGGCACCCAGGCCGCGGGCGTGCCGGCTCAGTGCGGCGCCTTCATCGCCGTGCAAAGGACAGGAGCCGACAACCACTTCCCCTCCATCGTGCTGTTGAAGTCGGTGAAGATGTGGCAGCGATCCTACTTCTACGTCAGGAACGTCGCCATGAGGGGCGACTGGGTCAATCTGCCGGCTTTCGAAGCCGGCCCGCCAGCTGGCAGACTGCCCAACTGGTCGTACCGGGCCAGGTCGCTAACGCCTGCGGGAGCCTGCGCCATCACGCGACTCCGAGTGCTGACGCAGTCGGAGGGTCTGACTGGTCCGGACCTGCTGGCCGCCTTCGTCTCGCGCCGAGTTCTCCCACTCCAAGGCCGCCCTCACCTGATATGCCAGATGAGCGGGGGCCGCGACCCGAGTCGGATGTGCACCAAGGACATGCCTCACGGAGAGGTGGCCCTTATGGTGAACTACCTCTCGGACAGCAGGCTCCCGGGGGACTGGCGATTCGGCAAGGAGCCATACTCCCGCGCCAACCCCCCGCCCGTGGTGAGTCGCCTTTCTTTTCTTTCTTTGGATTGCCTTCTTCTTGCCGAGTTTTGTTCTGATCAGTCTGCTTTTGGTTAGAATCCCCTTCTTCACCCACCAGCCGGCACCTCGGGGCCGGCCCATGAGTTCGTCGCCGATCGGGCGGAGAGCGACGTCGACGACCCCGATCTAGGGGCGGCGGCTCTAGAAGACGACGCCGAGGGAGGAGGAGGGACGACAGGCGACTTCAGGCCCTCGGCTACCTTCGCCGACTGGCCTGAAGACGACGCCGAGGGAGGAGTCGCCCCTCGCCATCGGCCAGGAGCCAGCCAGCCGGGCACGGGCTCTTCTGCCGCGTCGGGCGCTCCAGGCGGCGGGAAGAAGCGCCGGGCTGCGTTGACTTTGTTCGGCAGCCGGCCGGAGAAGCCCAACAGCTCGGCTGCGGCGACCCGGCGGGACGAGGCAGCCGCGAAGGCCATCCGCTTCCGTAAGGAAGTGAAGAAGCCGTCATTGGTCTCTGCGTAAGTATTCCGACTTCAAAGTTTATTCTTTCTTCATGTTTTGTCTGAGTCTCTGCTCGCCCCTCTTTCTTCAGGGCTCCCCTCTCTCTTGAGTGGGTTGCCGCCGCCTCCGTCATGGGGTTAGCGGAGACGCCCGCCACCACTCGGCGGATAGACCCCGCAGCCGACCTCCGGGAGGCGATGGAGCAGAATGCGCAGGAGAAGTGCAACGAAGACGAAGCCCTCCGCCTGGAGAAAGCGGAGGCCGACAGGGCGGAGGCCTCTGCTAAGAAAAAACTAGCGGAGGCCGAAGCCGCCGCCGCGGTGAAGCAGCGGGCTGAGGAAGCCACACTCCGCCAGTCGGCCTTGCTTATTACCCCGCTGAACTCTGCGCCGCCGCCCCCGGAGTTCACGGGGCAGACTGGAGAAACCGGCAGGGAGAACCTCGTCGAGGAGAGGGAAGGCGGCGAGCCCTCTACTCCGGGCACGAACGTTCCGCCGCCGCCTCCGCCGCCGTCTGAAGGCGTGCAAGGCGAGCAGCCAGCGGACCCTCCGGTGCCGCCGACCAAAGACGAGGCCGTGGAGGGGCTACTCCTCCAGGTCGGCTCGCCAGCGCGCCATTGTCTAGAGAAGGCGACTTCGGCACCCAGCCCCCTGGAAGCCGGCACCGCCAGCTCGGCGGCTCCAGATGCCGAAGCGACGAGCGCCACACTTGTTGGGTGGGTGAGGGGAGGCGGCACAGGGCCGCTGAACCGAGCGCTCCTGGACGTCCAGGCGAAGCTCCGCGCTGAGGGCGACGCCCTCCAGAGCTGCACCAAGGCGTTCCTAGCGTCGCGGGCAGCCGTCCGGGTATGTGTTTTCTTTGGGCCTTTGTTTTTCTTGTTCCTCTCTGTGGGGGCGCGCCAGCGCACCCACTGGGTGTAGTCCCCAAGTTTTGGGCCGACTGCTGAGCAGGCGGCCCGGAACTCCAATTGATGAACTTCTGGGTACTAACTTTGTCTGAAATGCTTGTTGCAGGATTACCACAACCTCCGCGTCACTTCCTTTAACCGTAATGTTGAAGAGCTGGGCAAGCGGACCGCCGACTTGGCGGAGAGCTGGAGTAAGTCCTTCCCTCTTTTTTCTTCTCTACGGGGGCACGCTAGTGCACCCGCGGGCTGTAGTCCCCGAGATTCGGGCCGACTGCTGAGCAGTCAGGCCGGATCTCCCCGGCGACCTTCTTTATTGACGACTATTGTCTTTCTTTCTTTCCTTCAGGAGCCAATGCTGCATTTCAACAGCAGCTGAGCGAAGCCAACTCCGCCCTGCTCGCCAAAGGGGAGGAGTGCAGCAGGCTCGCCACAGAGCGCGATCTGCTGGCCACTCAGTTGGCGGAGCAGAAGGAGCTGCTTGCGAAGTCACAGCTGGAGGCGGAGGAGACGGAAACTACCCTCTTGGCCGAGTTCGCGAGCGAGCGCTCCTCCTGGTCTGACAAGGAGGTGCTGCTGTCCTCCGGCTTCCATGAGATTGAAGACATCGTTGATGGTGAGTCTCTTTATTTTCTTTCTTCGAGTTGCCGACTTAGAACGTGCCGATTCCTGGTTTTTGACTTGCTTCTTCGTTTCTTCGTGTCTTTTGCAGACTTCTTCCCTGGGCAGTCACATGCCGCTATCCATGCCATCGAGGCCGATCGCGAAAGTCGGAGGGCGGAGGGCGCGGAGATCGCCTCCGATGCCCCCCGTGCTCTTGATGAGCACATCTTGAGCATCGAGGCTCGCCTTCGGCCAGCTCACTGGATGTTGCACCGACTTCAGCGCGTCGGTGCCCAGGCGATTTCCGCCCTTTGGCCGGACATGTAGGCTCCCCACACCCCCAGCCTGATGGCCAACTGGTCGCCTCAAGGCCTGGAAGGGCACTTTGGCCCGGGCTGGAGCGCACCGGGCCTTGGAGTTCGTCAAGGCGTGGTACCCGGGGCTGGATCTAGACCGGTTGGCCACGCTTCGGTCGGAGGCCCAGTCGGAGCTGGCGGCTGTGGAAGACGCCCTCGTCAAGCGTGCTGCGGCGATGGCCGAGTACACCGACACGAGCATCTTCATCCCCAAGTGGTCTGAAGACGGCGAGGAAGTACTGCCGAAGTGGTTTGGGATGAACCCAGACTACGGCGAAGACTCGGCGGAGGTGATTGGCTCCAGCATCGAGGGGGAGGACGAGGCGGAGGATGAGGGCGAGGCGGAGGCACCAGAAGACGGAGCGGACGGCCAGCCTCAGCCCGACTGTGCCTCCAGCAACGAGCCGCGTGCGACCGACCCGACTACTGCCGGAGGCGATCAAGCCGAGACTAGCCGGCCGACCGCCCCGACGCCTGACGTTGGTGCCTCCTCCGACCCCCCGAATCCGTCTGCTGCCTCCTAAGCTGCCGCTGTGTCTTTTGTTTTATCTGCTTTGGTAGTCTTTTGAAGAACTTGTTAGTTCGCACAATTCCACCCGCGGGGTGTATTTTGAACCTCTACTCGACAATTCGGCCAAGGGCCTATGTTATATATATATATATCTATCTTTTCTTGCTCATGTTCTTTTGGTTGTTTTCCTTTGCCGCTTTCTCTTAGTTGCCTGTCTTGCCAATCGGACAGCCGCTTCTGCGGACTGTTGCTAGGTCAACTGCTAGGCTACTTTGGGAAATCAAGTACTTAGCCAATTTCAAGATTGTTTGAGCAAATTGGATAGAAAATGACAATCCGACTGTCCGAGAGTCAGTTTGCGAGAAAGGCTGGAAGCCGTCTTGAGCTATGTTTTACGCTTTGAGTCCTTAGCCATTTTTCGTGCGGGCACCCATTCTACCTTACCTCTGCCCACCGTACAGTCGCTCTGCGAGCTGCGGCTTCTGACAGAAGACGGCTTAGGTGTTACACACTACTTGTCCGGCTGCAAGAAGCATTTCATAGTGTAAGGCGGCAAGTCCCCGGGTTGACTTGTCGAGCCCGGTGCCAAGCGGCATGACAAAGAGTAACATACTTGTAGGCATAATTTTTATCATATAGACAAAAGAGGGCAGTCCCCGAGCTCGTCTCGGGCGGCCCAAAGTCTTGGTACTTTAATACAAAAGGTAGCGTGGTACATACTGCATCAACTGTAAAATCTTCGGAGAAGATTTGCATTCCATGGCCGCTCTGTCTCCTTGCCGGAGTCGTCCCTCTTGCGTGCTCGGGGCTTCTGAGCGTCGATCAGGTAGTAGGAGTCGTTGCCTAGTACTTGGCTGATGATGAAAGGGCCTTCCCGAGGCGGCGACAACTTGTGCTGGCCGGCTGTTCGCTGGATCAGCCGGAGTACAAGGTCGCCTTCTTGGAAAGATCTTGGCCTGACCTTCCTGTTGTGGTATCGGCACAGGCTCTGCTGGCAGATGTTGGACCGGCTGAGTGCCAACAGCTGGCCCTCTTCCAGCAAATCGACGTTGTCTTGTCGTGCTTCTTCTGCTTCCTCCTCGGTGTACATGGTGACTCGTGGGGAGTCGAACTCTATGTTCGTTGGGATGACGGCTTCGGCACCGTAGACGAGGAAGAAGGGAGTGAAGCCGGTTGACTTGTTTGGAGTCGTGCACAGACTCCAGAGGACGGCTGGCAGCTCGTCGAGCCAGCAGCCAGTCGAGCGCTCCAGAGGCTCGATCAACCGAGGCTTGATGCCGGACAGGATGAGGCCGTTTGCTCGCTCCACTTGGCCGTTTGACTGCGGGTGGGCGACGTACGCTAGGTCCAATCGGATGCCCTGTGTTGCGCAGAAACGGGCCAAGGCGCCTTTGGCAAAATTTGTGCCGTTGTCGGTGATGATGCTGTGTGGTATGCCGTACCGAATTGTGATATCGGTGATGAAGGTCACGGCAGTCGGACCGTTTAGTTTCTTAATTGGCTTCACTTCCACCCACTTGGTGAACTTGTCCACTGCGACAAGTAGGTGAGTTAGGCCACCTCATGCTGTTTTGAATGGTCCCACCATGTCTAGACCCCAAACTGCGAAAGGCCAAGCAATGGGGATGGTCTTGAGCGCGGAAGCCGGCTGGTGCGGCTTGGAGCTGAACTTCTGGCACCCTTTGCATTTTTGGACCAACTCCTTGGCCTCTTCCAAGGTAGTCGGCCAGAAGAAACCGTGCTGAAAAGCTTTGGCGACGAGTGCTCTTGAAGCGGCATGGTGGCCACATTCGCCTTGATGTATGTCTTTGATGATCGCCTGGCCATGCTCTGGCTCTACGCAGTGCTGGTAGACACCAGTGACGCTGCACCTGACTAGCTCTCTGTTGATTATGGTATAGGCTGCTACCCGGCATTGTACTTGCCGAGCTGAGGTCTCATCAGTTGGTAGCTCTTTGTTCACCAGGAATTTGAGGATGGGCTGGGCCCATGAGGGTGCTGCTATTCCTTTGACTACCAGAACTGCGACTTGGACGAGGGCGGCTGGGCTGGGAGGCGGCAGGCTAGAGTCAACAGCCGCTTGCTGGGCTGATGAAGTCCCTAGGCCGACTGGCTCGGTCCTTGGGCCGAGTTCTGGAATCTTCGAGTCCGTCACCGCAGTCCCCGGGCCGGGCTCGACTATGGCAGCTTTGGAGTCGCCGGCCAAAGTCCCCGTTCCGACTGCTGGAACTCTGGAGTCGGATCCGCCGTCTTCGGGAGGAGCCGGCACAAAAATGGAGTCTGATTCTGGTGAAGGCTTGACAGACGGCTTGAGGAGGCGTTGAAGGGCGACGCCAGATGGTATTGCTTGGCGGGTAGAGCCAATTCGTGCCAAGGCGTCTGCTTGGTTGTTGTCGTTTCTTGGCACATGGAGGAATTTACACCCTTCAAAATACCCGCTGAGTTGCTGCACGAGGAAACGGTAGCTCACCATGTTTGCGACTTTCGCGTCCCAGTCGCCAGATGACTGTTGGACCACTACGTCCGAGTCGCCATAACACAAGATCCGGCGGATGCCAAGTTCTTTGGCAAGCCGGAGCCCGTGAATGAGCGCCTCGTATTCGGCCACGTTGTTGGAGGCGGCAAAATGGACTTGCAGTGCATATTTGAGCTTGTCTCCTTTGGGAGAGGTGAGGATGACGCTGGATCCCAAGCTGGTGCGCATCTTGGAGCCGTCGAAGTGCATCCGCCAATGGGTGGAGTCAGGCGCTGGAGGCAGGTACTGGGTCTCGGCCAGTCGACGAGGAAGTCGGCCAATGCTTGTGATTTGATGGCGGTGCGGGGCTGGTAGTAGATGGTGTAAGGAGCCATCTCTATGGCCCACTTGGCCACTCGACCAGAGGCATCTCGGCTACCGATGATCTCGGCAAGTGGGGCCTTGCAGACCACCGTGATTGGATGCTCTTGAAAGTAAGGCTTCAATTTCTTGGCAGCAAAGTGCACGCCATAGCACATCTTCTGGTAGTGGGGGTAGTTCTGCTTGGAGGTCGACAGTACCTCGCTCAGGTAATATACTGGTCTCTGGACAGGTAGTGCCTTGCCTTCCTCTTTGCGCTCTACTACAATGACTGTGCTGACTACTCGGCTGGTGGCGGCGATGTACAGGAGCATAGGTTCCTTGGGAGTCGGAGCCGCCAGGACGGGTGGAGTAGTCAGCATCTTCTTCAACTGGTGGAAAGCTTCGTCCGCCTTATGGTTCCACTCGAAAAAAGTGGTCTTCTTCATCAGTTGGTATAAGGGGAGAGCTTTCTCGCCCAGCCGACTGATGAATCGGCTGATGGACGCCAAGCAGCCGGTGAACTTCTGCACATCCAGTAGTCGGCTAGGTACCTCCATTCTCTCGATGGCCTTGATTTTTACTGGGTTGCATTCTATGCCGCGTTCAGAGACCAGGAAACCTAGCAACTGGCCGACTGGTACTCCGAAGACACACTTCTCGGGGTTGAGCTTGATCTGGAACCGGCGCAGGTTCTCAAAGGTCTCCTTGAGGTCTTCCAGCAATGTTCCTCGCTTTTCCGTCTTCACCACCACGTCGTCCACGTAAACGTGGGCGTTCCTGCCGAGCTGCTTGAGGAGGCACTTCTGCATGCAACGCTGAAAGGTGGCGCCGGCATTCCTCAAGCCGAACGCCATGGTGAGGTAGCAGAATGCTCCAAACGGCGTGATGAAGGCGGTCTTCAATCTGTCAGCCGGGTTCAGCTTGATCTGGTGATATCCTGAGTACGCATACAAGAAACTCAACAGCTCGCATCCGGCTGTGGAGTCTATCACCTGATCAATTCACAAACGGGTCCTTGGGGCAGGCCTTGTTGAGGCTCGTGTAGTCAATACACATTCGCCATTGATTGTTCTTCTTTAGCACCAGGACCGGATTTGCCAGCCACTCTGGGAAGAAAACTTCCATAATGAAGCCGGCTGCTAGGAGTCGGGCTATCTCTTCTCCGACAACTCTTCTCTTCTCTTCTGATAAGCGGCGCAGGGGCTGCCTGACCGGCTTTGCATCAGATCGGACGTGTAACTTGTGCTCGGTGAAATCCATCGGTACACCTGGTATGTCCTTGGGAGACCATGCGAAGATGTCCCGATTCTCACGGAGGAAATCGACGAGCTCTCCTTCCTATTTGCTGTCAAGGTTTGCACCTACGACGGCGTACCTCTCTGGGTGCTCCGGATCCAAGGGTATCTTCTTTGTCTCTTTGGCCGGCTTGAACGAACCTTCGGCTTCCGACTCCTTCAGGTCGGGCGATATCTCCGGACGCTTGCCGGCCATCGCCACAACTCGCTCAAGGAGTTGCTTCTCGGCTGCAATCACCAGGGACTCGGCCAGCCGACTGCTCTCAGCCGCGCAAGCGGACGACTTCCGGTAGTCGCCGGCCATAGTCAGAATTCCCCTAGAACTGGGCATCTTCGTCTTGAGGTAGGCATAGTGGGGGACCGCCATGAACTTGTCCAAGGCGGGCCGGCCAAGTAGCACATGGTATGGGCTCTCAAGGTCCACTACCTCAAACCAAATAGACTCTCTTCAGAAGTGATCTTTGTCCCCAAAGAGGACGTCAATCAGGATCTTGCCGATTGGTGAGCAGGAAAGCCCAGGAACAATGTCGTGGAACACAGTCCGGCTGTTCTGAAGCTGTCTCTGCTTGATTCCTAACTTCTCCATGGTGTCCTTGTACAGGATGTTGATGCTGCTGCCCCCATCTATTAGAACTCGTGAGAAACGCGCTGCCCGTTTGTCCGTGGCAAAGGTGGCGTCCAGGACCAAGGCGTAGGAGCCCGGACTTGGCATCACTTATGGGTGGTCAGCGCTGCTCTAGCTGATGGGCCTCTCAGACCAGTGCATGAACTCTGGCGTCTCTGAGGCTACTACGTTCACCTTTTGTTGCTGCAGCCGCCTGCTGCGTCGATCATCAGCCACACTGGTGAACACCACATAGGCTCCGTGCTCTTCAGGGTATTTGTCTTGTACCGCTCCGACTGGCCTGACTGTCGGCTGCTGGGGCGAAGGCGGAGGCGGCTGCCCAGCAGGCGGGGGTGGCAGGAGGCCGTCTCCCTTGGCGATCCTGGTGAGCCAGTGGCACTTCCGGGTGGTGTGATTCGACGGCTTCGCGCCGCTGTGGAACTCGCAAGGTCCATCCAAGGTCTGCTCGTAGGAGAAGGCCGGCAACCAGTTAGGCTTGCCGCCTTACTGCCGCTTGGGCGGAGGATGCTCTTCTGGCTGCTGGGCTTCAACGGTCGCGACCTGCCAGCTGCTGGAAGCCGGCTGCGGGGCCTTGCGCTTGCTGTCGCCCTACTGTTGTCGTCGGCCAGCGTCTGCCGCCGGAGTTCTTGGAGCCGGAGGAGCTACTTTGCTAGTCATGCTGATTTGATTTTCCGTCTTCATGGAGGAGTCGGCCGTAGTGTACTTGTCCGCTATGATCAGCAGCTCGTCGAGGGTTTCTGGCTCGTTGCAGAGGAGCTTGTGCTTGAGGAGGGTGCCTTCTCGGCACCCGACTGTGAAGTACTCGATGGCCTGCACCTCATGCACGCCCTCGCAGGAGTTCCGGAGCTCAGCCCAACGCGTGAGGTAGTCGCGAGTCGACTCGTCAGGACCTTGCACGCACAAGGAGAGCTGACGAGGCTTGGGAGGTGCTTGTACGTGCTGGTGAAGTTGCGGACGGATGCTTCAGTGAAGTCGACCCAGCTATTGATGCTGCGGGGCTTTAGGCTGTTCAGCCATGTCCGAGCTGTGCCCTGGAGCATGAGCGGAACGTACTTTACGGCGACATGCTTGTTGCCGTTTGCTATGCTAACAGCCGTGGAGTAGTCGACTAGCCAGTCTTCCGGCTTCACGGAGCCGGCATACTTGGGCGTGTCTCTTGGGAGCGTGAACCCTCTGGGAAAGGGCTTGTCCTGAATGCGGGGCCCGAAACAAGGCGGACCCAGCTTCTTCCAGCGCCAGGGACCGGTGAAGTCGGTCGATCCGGTGGCGGGCGTCATTCTCTCCAACTCCCTCTTGGCGGCCAAGGCAGTCACCGAGAGTCGGATGGTCAACAGGCGGCAGGGAGACTCGCCTCTCCTTGCGGGGAGGAGGAGGCAGACAGTCGTCCTGTCGTTCCACTGCTCTCAGGCGGCCGTCTCGGTCGCGCTCTATGGTAATCCAAGTTCGACTGTGGCTGACAGCCGGCTCCTTGTCCTTTCTTCCTCGGGCACCGCCAATCGGTGTCCGAGACGTCACGCCTTGATCTCGGCGCGGGTCGTCATTTGGCCGCTGCGGCACCTCCGTGTGGCAGCCGGCCTCGTTCTGCGCGGTGGCCGCGTCGAGGAGCCGCTGGACTCGCTCCATCATGAGGCGGCGCTCTTTGCCCTCGAAATTGTCCAGCTCATCTGCCGCTGCCTGGGAGGCTCGGATGTTCGCCACTGGCGTGGCATACACGGGGCGGCTAGCCCCAAACAGGCTGGCGATGGCTATGCCGCGCTGCTGAACCGTGGCAAGGCGGCTGGGCCTTGCCGGGGCCGGCGAGCCGCCAACAGCGCGATCCATCTCCCGCTGGTAAGCTTCTGACAAGCGTCTCATGCTGGCCAGCTTCTTCGCGCCTTGAACGAGCTGAAGGCGGTGCGCTTCTAACGTCTCTGCGTCAGCATCTTCCAGAATGAGCGCAGCTAGGTCTTGCTGCGCCGTGCCGAGTGAGTCGGGCGCCCCTCCGCCAGGGGACTCGTCATGACTGATGACCAGTACCTCAGTGACGGTGCTTCCGTCACTCTCCGTGTGGGGGAGAGGTTCATCGTAGACCACCACGTTGGTGGGGAACACGTCGACCGACGCGGTGTCGGAGTCGACCAGCATCGGGTCGGTGGAGCCTACGGACTCCAAGTCTACGGCAGGCTCGCCGGAAACGTGGAGTTGATCGAGGAGGCCCGCGAGGAGGTTTTCGGGGCCGCCTGCGCCTGCGTCGGACGCAGGTTCATCGGAGAGGCGGACCTCGCCGACAAGTTCGGGCAAGGAGCTGGCGGCGCAGGCGATCTCAACACCACGCAGCGCGTCGATGCAAACTTCATCTGGCGTGCCTGGCTGGCTGCGCTCGCCAGGGAGGAAAAGGGTTCCCGTCCAGAACAGATCTCCGGACGGCGGTGCACCAGGCCCAACGGTGGGCGCCAAATGTCGGGGGTTTGGTGCGACATATGCCAACGGATGGCTTATCATGGTGGGGGCGAGTAGAACGTCGCTGATGCCTGGAAATGGGATGAGGCGAAGGCATGCACGCCGGCGAATCTTACCCAGCTTCGGGGCTCTCGGGGAGATAACACCCCTACTGCTGCTCTGCGGGGTCTCCGCATGATCACTATGGTCAAGTGTTTACACGGTTGCTCCTTGAGCTGGGTCTGGTGGTGGGAGAGGGCAAGGCTAGCTCTCTCCCTCTATCTGGTGTGGTATAGAACTACTGAAATCCCCCTTTGCGTGGGTGCCCTGGGGGGTTTATATAGGCCTACTCCCCAGAGGTACAATGGTAATTCGACTGGGCGCGGGCCCAGCCGTCAGTGCCTCCGACCTCCGGCTTCTCTGCCGACTGCTGGGGCCCGCCGACTGGTGGGCCCCGCCGACTGGTCTGGTACGGAGCCGACAGGCCGCGTCCGTCGCGGGCGGGTCTTGCCGGCTGCTGATTACTGTAGCCGTGCTCCTGATGACGCAAGCTCGGTCATGGGGTCGTGGCAACAGCCCCGCCGCCTGGCGGGCGATCACTGTGGCCACTCCCCATCTCTTCTTGATTAGTGGCACGTGGGCCCCAGGGGAGGGCTCGACCGACTCCCCCGGGCCGACTCCCGACGGGTCCGACTGGCGGTTCTCCCGCCGTCTCCCGAGGTCTCGCTGACTGGTGGGCCCCACTGCCTCCAGGCCGTATAGACAAGCCGTCATGGGCGCAGGACTAGGTACAGTGATGCTGATGTCAGGGCCGGCTGGGCAACAGTGCCACGTCGCAGGGAGATCTTCCCTAGTACGGCGCGCTGTAGCCATGCCTGCCCTTGGTAAGGGGCGGGGAGTGGGCTTCATTGTAGCTACGCCCCTGCCCCGTCCCCCTCGATGAGGTCACGGTTTGTTGGAGTCGCCGACCGACTCCCCAAAGCTGGCTTCTCTGGAAGTCGCCCCTGGGACTCGGCCGTGAGCGGGCAGTCGGCCGCCTTGCCGTAGACTCCCGAGGAGGCGGCTCTTCGCCCTGTGGTCTTGAGGGGCGCTGCCTGCCCCGATGTCTTGAAAGGTTATGGGCTTCGGGTTGGCCTACCAGTGGCCCATTACTCCGACACCCCGGCAGAGGACCTACCTCCGAGCGACGCCTTTCTCCATGCATTGCGAGGGGGGGCTTGCTCCCGGCTCCTCCCACGCAGCCCCCGTTGCGCTTCCCCTGGTGGAAGGAGGGCTGCCGTGCTAGGGCCGTCATCCACGGCTGTGACCTGATTCACTTGCGACCCATGGTTAGTGTAAGCCTGCTCCTGAGAGATTAGTGGTACCCTGTAGCTGTTGTGGCCGGCGTGGTCGGCGAGGCTCCCGGGTGGCCCCTGGAAGGCCTCAACTTCCAGCATCTCCTCTTACCAGCCCGGCTCGAGGAATGAGCCAGGGTCATCTTCCGGCGTGTACTCCTGGTCCATGCAGGGCACATAGGCCTCTGGAGTCGTCGCCCCGGAAACCTCGCTGAAGTGCCCGGCGCTCCTCGTCGCCCGGCCCGACGTGCCGCTCTGAGGATGGTAGGGCAGCATCCTGCCAGGACCGTGGGTGGCAATGCTTATGCCTGCGCCCATCGGGGGAGGCACATGTGCGGTTGGGTGTTCGGCGCCGCTGGTTGCGCCGATGCCGATGAAACCGGGGTGCGCGGGCATGACGAGGCCCACTATGCGATCCGGCCGCAACCTGAGGCATACGCAAGGAGCAGAAAGGCGGCGTACCCCTGGCTGTGGCGTCCAACAGCTCGGCAACCCGCTCTAGCAATGCATCTCGATCGCTCTCCATTAGTCAGCACCGCAGCGGCTCCCGCGCCACTGTGAGCGCGGCCCTCATGTTCGCTAGTTCCCATCGGGTGTGCGGCGTCATCGCCAAGGCATAGCTTGAGGCCCTTGCGGCGGCCCGTGCGCGTCGCAGGGTAAGAGTGGAATACATCGGACCACGCCGCCCGCGCCCCGTGGCATTTGGCAGCACGTGTGCCGCTTGGAGCGAGGAGTTGAGGTCTTCTTGGGTGGACGATGCCTCCCGGGTTGGCCAAGCTGCCCAGTGGTCGGCGTCGGCCCTCGGGTCGCCGGACATCGGTACTGCAGAGCATTGATGGGTCTGTTGATGGGAGAGAGGCTTTGGCGCACCGCTACCTGGCGTGCCAAATGTTGGATTTCGGATTCCGGCAAAACCCTTGAGGTTCGAACTCTGGGGTGCGCACAAAGATCTCTCCTCCCCCTAGCTCACGCTCTCACCACAATCTCAAAGCTCAGCATGTCGAACTCGCAGAACGTGTGACACAAGGTTTATACTGTTCGGGCCACCGATGTGGTGTAAATACCCTACTCTAGTATGGTGTGGTGGATTGCCTCTTGGGCTGAGGATGAACGAGTACAAGGGAAGAACAACCTCCTGAGGAGAGGTGTTCTTGAGCTTGGTGAGCTTGTGTGTGTGAGGATGGAATGGATCCGATCCAAGATGAGTTGCCTCCTACTGTGGTGGCTAGTCCTATTTATAGAGGCCCCGGTCCTCTTCCCAAATGTAGGCGGGAAGGGATCCGACAACAGCCAAATTTGAAGGGAGACAACCAGTACAAGTTATCCTGACTAAAGGTGGTCTTCGCCTGCCAAAGGTTCTGGTGGTGACGCCATCCTGGGATCCATGTTGACCTCCTTCCTGCCGTCCTGCTGGTCTTGGTCTTGTTGCACCGATATGGAAACCTTTGCCTGATTCCTCGGGACTCCTCGCCTGTGCTTGCCCCTTTAGCAGCAAAGAGGAAACGAGTACACTGCGCGCGCTGGCGCCCGCCTCGCCTTGGTCGTCATGGCTTGCGTCACATGGACCTCGTGAGGTGCCCCTCGTCTTGATCTCTCTACCCCTCGCGAGCCAGCCTAGTGAGGCCGCCCCCGAGGAGGTCTTGCATCATCCGCCTCACGAGGCTTGGCCCCTCGCGAGGGTCTTGAGTGTTCGCTGATGAAGATGGGCCGCTGGTGGAGCCACACCGTGGCCCGCAGGCAGGCAAGTCCGGGGACCCCCGTTCCCAGGACACCGACACTTATGAAATTGGTTGCTAATAAAAGTGCTCCTATTGGTTTTAACGACATGCCTTTGTCTACTTTTATTGAGCAAAATAGTGATGCCATAGATGTGAATTTTATTTCTCGAAATAATTTCAACGACAATGCTTATAGAGGTAATTTTAATCCTAGGCCTTTTCCTACCTCTAATAATTATGGTAATTCCTACGGAAATCAATCATACAATAATAATAGGAACACCTCTGATCTTGAGAATAATATTAAAGAATTTATCAACACGCAAAAAGTTTTCAACACTTCCATAGAAGAAAAGTTGAGTAAGATTGATGATTTGTCTAGAAGTGTTGATAGAATTGCTCATGATGTGGAAAATCTCAAGATGAATTTTTTTGTGCCTAAAGTAGATGAATCAATTAAAGCTCTTTATGTTTCTATGGATGAAAGTTAGAAAAGAACCTCTATGCTTAGAGCTAAAAGAGAATTTTTAGAAAAAGCATTTTCTAGTGATTTCTTTCACAAAAGTGATGAAGATCTTAAAATGATTGGTGTTTCTTCTATTGATTCCTTGTTTAGTAAATTTAAGATTGATGAAAAAGGGACTGGAGAAGAGTCAACTTTAGGTAGAAGGCATCCAATATTTCAGAGGGTGAAAATCTTGTTGAGAAAAATTGATGAAAGTGGGTTTGAAGAGGTCAAAACTTTAACTAGTGATGTGCCCACTCTTTTGGATTACAAAGACTTTAATTATGATAAATGATCTTTGATTGATTGTATTTCTTTGTTGCAATCCATGATAAATTCACCCCATGCTTATGAACAAAATAAAGCTTTTACTAAACATATTGTTGATGCTATGATGAAAGCTTTTGAAGCAAAATTGGAATTAGAAGTTTCAATTCCTAGAAAATTTCATGATGAGTGGGAACCTACTATCAAAGTCAAGATTAAAAATTATGAGTGCTTTGCTTTGTGTGACTTGGGTGCTAGTGTTTCTACAATTCAGAAATCTTTATGTGAGGTGCCTGGTCTTACCGATCTTGAAGAATGTTCTTTAAATTTGCACTTGGCGGATTCTACTATTAAAAAGCCTATGTGGAGAATTAATGATGTTCTTATTCTTGCAAATAGGAATTATGTGCCCATAGATTTTATTGTTTTTGATATTGATTGCAATTCGTCTTGTCCAATTATTCTTGGTAGACCATTTTTACGCACTACCGGTGCCGTGATTGATATGAAAGAAGGCAATATTAAGTTCGGGTTTCCTTTGAGTAAGGGAACTGAACTCTTTCCTAGAACAAGAATTAGGCCACCTTATGAATCAATCATGAGAGCATCTTATGGATCTCGAACCAAAGATGACAAAACTTAGATCCTTGCTTTATGCCTAGCTAAGGGCGTAAAACTATAGCGCTTGTTGGTAGGGAACCCAATGAATAAAAATTATTTTTGCTTTTTGCTTTCTGTTCTTGAGTGTTAGAACAATTATTCTACTGTTATGATTGTGTTTTTATGGTTTAATTAGTGTTTGTGCCAAATAAAACCTTTAGGATCTTCTTGGGTGATAGTTGTTTGATCTTGCTGAAAAAGCAGAAACTTTTGCTCTCACAAAAAAAATTCTCAATTTTTACCAGAGAGTGATAAAATACCCATTACTTTTTTATTATATCAATATAGAAATTTCTCAAGCCATCGTAATTCTTGAGAATTTTTGGAGTTACAAAAGTATTCTAAATAGACAGATTGCTACAGACTATTCTGTTTAGACAGATTCTATTTTCTGTGCGTTGTGTGCCTATTTTGATGGCTCTATGGTTTTCTTTGATGGGTTCTTTCCATAGAAAAGTTGGAATACAGTAGATATAATGCAAGAGAAAATATGAATTGGTTTGATACAACACTTATAGTAGTGATTTATTTTTCTTTTACTAACGGATCTCACGAAGGTTTTGTTGAGTTTTGTGTGATTGAAGTTTTCAACTTTTGGGTTATCTTACGATGGATGAAGGAATAAGGAGTAAGAATAGCCTAAGCTTATGGATGCCCCGGCATCCCAAGATATGATCCAAAAATGAGCAAGCAACTAAGCCTGGGGATGCCCCCGAGTGGCATCCCCTCTTTCTTCTAATGACCATCGGTATTTTACTCGAAGCTATATTTTTATTCGTCACAAACTATGTGTTTTGCTCGGAGCGTCTTGTATGATATGAGTCTTTGCTTGTTTTATTTTGTGTTTTAAGTCTTGATTCCTTGCTGGACGCACCTATTTGAGAGAGCCAAAATTATGCCATGACTTGTTAGAATTGCTCTCTATGCTTCACTCAATTTTTTATGAGCTATGGATTTGCTCTAGTGCTTCACTTACACCTTTTTGAGCACGGTGTGCTTTAGTATTTTTGAAGAAATGCTCTCTTGCTTAACTTAGATTTATTTGATAGTTCTTAAAATTTTCAAGAAATTCTCTCTTGCTTCACTTAAATTAATTTGCGAGAAAGAAATATTATGCTCATGATCTTCACTTATATTTGTTTGAGCTTATCAAAAGCAACACATGAAAATTAGTCCCAAAGTGATAGGTATCCAATAAGGATATAATAAAAACTTTCATGAAGATCATTAGGCAAAATAAAATTGATTCTTAATAATAGTTTTGAGATATGATGATGTCATATGTGAGTCATGTTGATGAGTAATTATGCTTTAGTAAGAATATTGGTGTTAAGGTTTGTGATTCCCTATGCAAGCACGAAAGTCAATAATTATGCAATGAAATTATATCCTACTTGTGGTGCATTATTCGGTGTTAGTTATGCTTAATTCTCACTTATGAGATTATTCATTTCTTGGTTGGTCGCTTCTCAACCTTTTGCTAGGTTTCATTTTGCACTAAGTATGATCACTACTTGTGCATCCAAAAACCTTTAAACCAGTCTTGCCACATGAGTCCACTATATCTACCTATATGCAGTATTCTTTTGCCGTTCTAAGCAAATTTGTATGTGCCATCCCTAGTTTTCAAAATAAACTTCTCTTTTGTGTGTTCGTTTTGCTCGCAGAGCTGTGAGGGCGGCTAATATTTTCCATGCTAGATGTGTTATTCTCAAGATGAGTGTTTATTCATTTGTCATTGCACGAGAGTAAGGTAAAGGTATTTGGGATGCCCAATCCCAAAATGAGAAATGAATTGACTTTATCTTGTCAAATAATAAATTCCTTGGAAAGTGTTGGTATGGAGGGAAACCATGGATACGGCAAGCCTTGGAAAGTGAAAGTATGGTTGAAAAAGGAAAAAAACTTTATTTTCTGTTTGGGAACCGCCTATGATATATCTAAGCATGGAAAGTGTTGGGAACTCTAAGTCGTTTTCGTTGGTGGGAAGGGTACACCTCCCAAAATATTTTTATCTCTAAATTTTTCGCTTTGAGCTCTGGCACCTCTACAAATCTCTACTTCCCTCTGCGAAGGGCCTTTGTTTTACTTTATGCAATTTTTATTTTGAATTTGAGTCTCCATCTTCTCTTATAAAAGCACCAACTAGGAGGCAATATGATCATACTTTAGTATTGGGTGTAGCTAATATGCGAGTGTGTTTCATGAATAGATCAATGATTGAGCATAATGGGCTAGGGATAACTTATTTTATCGTTTATATTTTGAAAGACATGGTTGCTTGTTGATATGCTTGAGTATTTAAATTATCATGTCAAAACTAGACTATTGCTTTGAACAATATAAAAGTCCAAATGTACATGCTATACAGAAAATAAATACGATATGCCATGATAGGAATCATTCCACATCAAAAATTCTGTTTTTATCACTAACCTACTCGAGGACGAGTAGGAGTTATGCTTGGGGATGCTGATACGTCTCCAAGGTATCTATAATTGTTGATTGTTCCATGCTATTATATTACCAATCTTGGATATTTTATAATCATGTTATAGTCATTTTATATCATTTTTTGGTACTAACCTATTGACATAGTGCCAAGTGCCAGTTCCTGTTTTTTCCATGTTTTTACATCATAGAAAATCAATACCAAACGGAGTCCAAATGCCATGAAACTTTACGTAGATTTTATATGGACCAGAAGATACGTAATGGGCCCTGGCTACGCCTGGGGGGTGCTACGAGGAGAGCACAACCCACCAGGGCGCGCCAGGAGGCCTAGGCACGCCCTGGTGGGTTGTGCCCACCTCGGGTGCCCCTGGACCGCCTCTTATCTCTATAAATACCCTAATATTCCCAAAACCCTAGGGGAGTTGACAAAATATTCATCCAGCCGCTGCAGAGTCTAGAACCACCAGATCCAATCTAGACACCATCTCGAATGGGGTTCACCACCTCCATTGGTGCCTCTCCGATGATGCGTGAGTAGTTCTTTGTAGACCTTCGGGTCCGTAGTTAGTACCTAGATGGCTTCCTCTCTCTCTCTCTGAACTCTCAATACCATGGTCTCTTGGAGATCCATATGATGTAACTCTTTTGCGGTGTGTTTTTTGGGATCGATGAATTTGAGTTTATGATCAGATCTATCTTTTTATATCCATGCAAGCATTTGAGTATCTTTGATCTCTTTTATGCATGATCTCTTATGGCCTCGTATTTCTTCTCCGATATTTGGTTTTTGTTTGGCCAACTTGATCTATTTATCTTGCAATGGGAAGAGGTGCTTTGTAGTGGGTTCGATCTTACGGTGCTTGATCCTAGTGACAGAAGGGGAACCGACACCTATCTATCGTTGCTACTAAGGATAAAATGATGGGGTCTATCTCTACATAGATAGATCTTGTCTACATCATGTCATCATTCTTATTGCATTACCCCGTTTCTCCATGAACTTAATACACTAGATGCATGCTGGATAGCTGTCGATGTGTGGAGTAATAGTCGTAGATGCAGGCAGGAGTCAGTCTACTAATCTTAGATGTGATGCCTATGTAATAATCATTGCCTGGATATCGTCATGATTATTTGAAGTTCTATCAGTTGCCCAACAATAATTTTTTCACCCACCTTTTGCTATTTTTCTATAGAGAATCCACTAGTGAAATCTACAGCCCCCCGTGTCGCTTTCTCATATTATTTGCCTTTGCGATCTATTTTCCTTTGCTTTTATTTTCACATCTATTAAACCAAAAATACAAAATACCTTGCTGCAATTTATTATATTTGGCGTTCGATCTATCAATATTTACAGCTTTCTACCGTCTACGTACCAATTTCTGGCACCGTACCCAAAAGGGATTGACAACCCCTTTAACACGCCGGGTTGCGAGTATTTGTTATTTGTGTGCAGGGGTTGTTTACGTTGTGTTGCTTGGTTCTCCTACTGGTTCGATAACCTTAGTTTCAGATCTGAGGGAAATACCTACCGCTGCTGTGCTGCATCATTCCTTCCTCTTCGGGGAAATACCGACATAGCTTCAAGCGACATCAGCGGATGAACAGGCGAATGCTAATCTCGCCTTGGCGAAAATCGAACATGAGAAGCATGAGGCCAGCGTGGCCGAAGCGCAACAAGAGCTCAAGGATGCCCTCACGAAATGTGAGGACCTAATGCGGCTTGAAGCTACATCGGTATTTCCACAAAGAGGAAGGGATGATGCAGAACTGCGACGGTAGGTATTTCCCTCAGATATGAAACCAAGGTTATCGAACCACTAGGAGGACGAAGCAACAACACGTAAACAGCACCTGCACACAAATAACAAATACTCACAACCCGATGTGTAAAAGGGGTTGTCAATCCCTTTCGGGTAGCGGCGCCCCAACATAGGCAAACAGACGTGAGATAAATTATAGTAGATTGATAGATGGAGCGCCAAATAAAATAAATAAGAATAAATGGCAGCAAGGTATTTTGTAATTTTGGTTTAATAGATCTGAAAGTAAGGGCAAAGGATAAGTAGATTGCGAAGGCAAATAATATGAAGAAGAGACCCGAGGGCCGTAGGTTTCACTAGTGGCTTCTCTCGAGAAAAATAGCAAACAACGGGTAAATGTTGGGAAATTGATAGAACTACAAATAATCATGACGATATCTACGCAATGATCATTATATAGGCATCACGTCCAAGGTTAGTAGACCGACTCCTGCCTGCATCTACTACTATTACTCCACACATCAATCGCTATCCGGCATGCATCTAGTGTATTAAGTTCATGGAGAAATGGAGTAATGCAATAAGAATGATGACATGATGTAGACAAGATCTATCTATGTAGAGGTCGACCCCATCGTTTTATCCTTAGTAGCAACAATACATACATGTCGGTTCCCCTTCTGTCACTAGGATCAAGCACTGTAAGATCAAACCCACTACAAAGCACCTCTTCCCATTGCAAGATAAATAGATCAAGTTGTCCAAATAAAACCCAAATATTGGAGAATAAATACGAGGCTATAAGCAATCATGCATATAAGAGATCAAAGAAACTCAAATAAATTTCATGGATATAAAAAAGATAGATCTGATCATAAACTCAAAGTTCAACTGATCCCAACAAACACACCACAAAAAGATTTACATCATATGGATCTCCAAGAGACCATTGTATTGAGAATCAAACGAGAGAGAGGTAGCCATCTAGCTACTAACTATGGACCCAAAGGTATACAAAGAACTAATCACGCATCATCAGAGAGGCACCAATGGAAGTCGTGAAACCCGCCATGATGGTGTCTAGATTGGATCTGGTGGTTCTGGACTCTGTGGTGGTTGGAATTGATTTTCGTCGACTCCCCTAGGATTTCTAGAATATTGAGGTATTTATAGAGCAAAGAGGCGGTCTGGGGGCACCCGAGGTGGGCACAACCCACCATGGCGCGCCTGGGCCTCCTGGCGTGCCCTGGTGGGTTGTGCTCCCCTCGGAGCACCCCCAGGCACCGCCTTGGCCCATTGGGTGTCTTCTTGTCCATAAAAAATCTCCATGAAGTTCCGTTGCATTTGGACTCCGTTTGGTATTGATTTCCTGCGATGTAAAAAAACATGCAAAAAACAACAACTGGCACTATGTCAATAGGTTAGTACCAAAAAATGATATAAAATGACTATAAAATGATTATAAAACATCCAAGATTGATAATATAACATCATGGAACAATCAAAATTTATAGATACGTTGGAAACGTATCAGCATCCCCAAGCTTAACTCCTACTCATCCTCGAGTAGGTAAGTGATAAAAACAGAATTTTTGATGTGGAATGTTGCCTAACATGTCCTATCATATTCTTTTCTTTATAGCATGGACATTTGGACTTTTATTTTGTTCAAAACAATAGTCTAGTTTTGACATGATAACTTAAATACTCAAGCATATCAACAAGCAACCATGTCTTTCAAAATAGCAACGCTAAAATAAGCTATCCCTAGCCCATCATGCTCAATCATTGATCCATTCATGAAACACACTCGCATATTAACTACACCCAATACTCAAGTAAGATCATATTGCCTCCTAGTTGGTGCTTTTATATGAGAAGATGGAGACTCAAATTCAAAAATAAAAATTGCATAAAGTAAAAGAAAGGCCCTTCGTAGAGGGAAGTAGGGATTTGTAGAGGTGCCAGAGCTCAAAGCGTAAAACTTAGAGATAAAAACATTTTGGGAGGTGTGCCTTTCCCACCAACGAAAACGACTTTCCCACCCAAACAGAAAATAAAGTTTATTCCTTTTTCCACCATAGTTTCACTTTCCATGGCTAACCTTATCCACGGGTGCCTCCCATACCAAAACTTTCCAAGGAATATTTGACAACATAAAGTAAATTAATTTTTCATTTCGGGAATGGGCATCCCTGGTACCTTTGCCTTACTCTCGTGCAATGACAAGTGAATAAACACTCATCGTGAGAATAACACATCTAGCAAGGAAAATATTAGCCACCCCTCACTGCCCCGCGAGCGATATGAACACACAAAAGAGAAGTTTATTTTGAAAATTAGAGATGGCACATACAAATTTGCTTAGAACGCCAAAAGAATACCACATATAGGTAGATGTAGTGGACTCATGTGGCTAGACTGGTTTAAAGGTTTTTGGATGCACAAGTAGTGATCATACTTAGTGCAAAATGAAGGCTAGCAAAAGGTTGAGAAGTGACCAACGAAGAAATGAATAATATCATAAACATGCATTAAGCATAATTAACACCGAATAATGCACCACAAGTAGGATATAATTTCATTCCATAATTATTGACTTTTGTGCTTGCATAGGGAATCACAAACCTTAACACCAATATTCTTACTAAAGCATAGTTACTCATCAACATGACTCACATATGACATCATCATATCTCAAAACTATTACTAAGAATCAAGTTTATTTTGTCCAATGATCTTCATGAAAGTTTTTATTATATCCTTCTTGGATATCTATCACTTTGGGACTAATTTTCATGTGTTGCTTTTGATAAGCTCAAACAAATATAAGTGAAGATCATGAGCATAATATTTATTTCTCACAAATTAATTTAAGTGAAGTAAGAGAGAATTTCTTGAAAATTTTAAGAACTCTCAAATAAATCTAAGTGAAGCAAGAGAGAATTTCTTCGAAAATACTAAAGCACACCGTGCTCAAAAATATATAAGTGAAGCACTAAAGCAAGTCCATAGCTCATAAAAATTTAAGTGAAGCATAAAGAGCAATTCTAACAAGTCATGGCATAATTTTGGCTCTCTCAAATTGGTGTGTCCAGCAAGGAATCAAGACTTGAAACACAAAATAAAACAAGCAAAGACTCATACCATACAATACGCTCCAAGAAAAACACATAGTATCTGACGAATAAAAATATAGCTTCAAGTAAAATACCGATGGTCTTTAGAAGAAAGAGGGGATGCCACTCGGGGCCATCCCCAAGCTTAGTTGCTTGCTCATTTTTGGATCATAGCTTGGGATACTGGGGCATCCCCAAGCTTAGGCTCTTCTTACTCCTTATTCCTTCATCCATAGTAAGATAACCCAAAACTTGAAAACTTCAATCACACAAAACTGAACAAAACCTTCATGAGATCCGTTAGTAAAAGAAAAATAAATCACTACTATAAGTGCTGTATCAAACCAATTCATATTTTCATCTTGCATTATATCTATTGTATTCCAAATTTTCTATGGCAAAAACTCATCAAATAAAATCATAGAGCCATCAAAACAAGCACACAACACAAAGAAAACATAATCTGTCAAAAACAGAACAACCTGTAGCAATCTGGATAATAGGAATACTTCTGTAAATCCAAAAACTTTGAAAAATTAGGAAGACCTGAGAAATTTGTATATTAATCTACTGAAAAATGAACTGGTATTTTATCTATCTCTAGTTAAAAACTAAAATTATTTTCGCGAGCGCAAAAGTTTCTGTTTTTTCAGCAAGATCAAACAACTATCAGCCAAGAAGATCCTAAAGGCTTTAGTTGGCACAAACACTAATTAAAACACAAAAACACAGTCATAACAGTAGAATAATTGTTCAAACACTCAAGAGCAGAAAGAAACAAGTAAAAGTAAATTTTATTCATTGGATTGCCTCCCAACAAGCGCTATAGTTTTACGCCCTTAGCTAGGCATAGAGCAAGGATCTAAGTTTTGTCATCTTTGTTTCGAGATCCATAAGATGCCCTCATGATTGACTCATATGGTGGCCTAATTATTGTTCTAGGGTAGTGTTCCAAACCCTTCCTCAAAGGAAATTGGAACTTAATATTGCCTTCTTTCATATCAATCACGACATCGATAGTGCGTAAAAACGGTCTGCCAAGAATAATTGGACAAGACGAATTGCAATCAATATCAAGAACAATAAAATTTATGGGCACATACGTCCTATTTGCAAGAATAAGAACATCATTAATTCTTCCCATAGGCTTTTTAATAGTAGAATCCGCCAAGTGCAAATTTAAATAGCATTCTTCAATATCGGTAAGACCAAGCACAACACATAAAGATTTCGGAATTGCAGAAACACTAGCACCCAAGTCACATAAAGAAAAGCACTCATAATTTTTAATCTTGACTTTGATAGTAGGTTCCACCATTCATCATGCAAATTTCTAGGAATTGAAACTTCTAATTCCAACTTTTCTTCTAAAGCTTTCATCATAGCATCAATAATATGTTTAGTAAAAGCTTTATTTTGTTTATAAGCATGGGGTGAATTTATCATGGATTGCAACAAAGAAATACAATCAATCAAAGAGCAACTATAATAATTAAAGTCCTTGTAATCCAAAAGAGTGGGCACATCACTAGTTAAAGTTTTGACCTCTTCAAACCCACTTTAATCAATTTTCTCAACAAGATTTTCACCCTCCGAAATAGCGGGATACCTTCTAACTAAAGTTAACTCTTCTCTAGTCCCTTTTTCATCAATCTTAACTTTACAACACAAGGAATCCATAGAAGGAATGCCAATCATTTTAAGATCTTCATCACTTTTGCGTAAGTAATCACTAGAAAACGCTTTTTCTAAAAATTCTCTTTTAGCTCTAAGCATAGTGGTTCTTTTCTTACTTTCAACCATAGAAACATAAAGAGCTTTAATTGATTCCTCAACTTTAGGCACAAAAAATTTCATCTTGAGATTTTCCACATCATGAGAAATTCTATCAATAATTCTGGATAAATAATCAATCTTATTCAACTTTTCTTCTACGGTAGTGTTGAAAACTTTTTGTGTGTTGATAAATTCTTTAATATTATTCTCAAGATCAAAATTGTTCCTATTATTATAAGATTGATTTCCATAGGAATTACTATAATTATTAGAGGAATTACTAGGAAAAGGCCTAGGATTAAAATTCCCTCTATAATCATTGTTATTGAAATTATGTCGATAGATAAAATTCACATCTATGGCATCACTATTTTGCTCAATCATAGTAGACAAAGGCATATCCTTGAAATCAATAGGAGCACTTTTACTAGCAACCAATTTCATAGGAGCATCAACTTTTTTACTCAAAGAAGAAATTTATTCAACCGAATTAACTTTTTTACCAGTAGGAGCTCTTTCGGTATGCCATTGTGAATAAATTGCCATAATATTATCAAGCAATTTAGTGGCTTCACCCAAAGTAATTTCCATAAAAGTACCACTCGTGGTGGAATCTAAAAGATTATGAGAAACAAATTCAATCCCGCATAAATTTTTTGTATGATCATCCAAATATTTAACCCATGAGTTGGGCAATTCCTTAGCATCATTTTCATCCTTTCCCAAGATTGTGCAACATGCTCATGTTCAAGTTGCTTGAAATTCATGGTCTGGGTTCTAAGGGAAATAATTTTTGCGGGCGGAAAGTACTTAGTGATAAAAGCATCTTTGCACTTATTCCAAGAATTGATACTATTGCGAGGCAAAGAAGCGAACCAAATTTTTGCAGAATCACGCAACGGAAACGGAAATAATTTCATCTTAACAACATCATTGTCCACATCTTTTTTATTTTGAATATCACATAATTCCACAAAGGTATTAAGATGGGACGCAACATCCTCATTAGGAGTATCGGAAAATTGATCTTTCATAACAAGATTCAGCAAAGCAGTATTAATATCACAAGACTCTGCACTAGTGACGGGAGGAGCAAGCAGAGTGCCAATAAAATAATTATTGTTGGTATTCGAGAAATCACACAACTTGGTGTTCTCTTGAGTCATGATGATTACACAACAAGATTGCACTGAAAAACAGATCCGGCAAGAAAACGGCAAACAAAAAAGAGGGGCGAATAAAACGGATTTTTTTTGTGAAGTGGGGAGAGGAAAATGAGAGGCAAATGGCAAATAATGTAAATTGTGAGGAGATGAGATTTGTGATTAGGAACCTGGTATATGTTGAAGATCATCCTCGGCAACGACGCCAGAAATTCCTTTTGATGCGTCTTGAAGCTACGTCGGTATTTCCCCAAAGAGGGAGGGATGATGCAGCACAACGACGGTAGGTATTTCCCTCAGATATGAAACCAAGGTTATCGAACCAGTAGGAGGACCAAGCAAGAACACGTAACATCACCTGCACACAAATAACAAATACTCGCAACCCGATGTGTAAAAGGGGTTGTCAATCCCTTCGGGTAGCGGCGCCCCAAGATAGGCAAACTGACATGAGATAAATTCTAGTAGATTGATAGATCAAATGCCAAATAAAATAAATAAGAATAAACTGCAGCAAGGTATTTTTGTATTTTTGGTTTAATAGAGAAGAAAATAAAAGCAAAGGAAAATAATATGAAGAAGAGACCCGTGGGCCGTAGGTTTCACTAGTGGCTTCTCTCGAGAAAAATAATAAACAGTGGGTAAACAAATTACTGTTGGGCAATTGATAGAACTTCAAATAATCATGAAGATATCCAGGCAATGATCATTACATAGGCATCACGTCCAAGACTAGTAGACCGACTCCTGCCTGCATCTACTATTATTACTCCACACATCGACCGCTATCCTGCATGCATCTAGTGTATTAAGTTCATGGAGAAACGGAGTAATGCAATAAGAACGATGACATAATGTAGACAAGATCTATCTATGTAGAGATAGACCCCATCGTTTTATCCTTAGTAGCAATGATACATACGTGTGGGTTTCCATTCTGTCACTGGGATCAAGTACCGTAAGATCAAACCCACTACAAAGCACCTCTTCCCATTGCAAGGTAAATATATCAAGTTGGCCAAACAAAACCCAAATATTGGAGAATAAATAGGAGGCTATAAGCAATCATGCATATAAGAGATCAAAGAAATTCAAATAACTTTCATGGATATAAAAAGATAGATCTGATCATAAACTCAAAGTTCATCCGATCCCAACAAACACACCACAAAAAGTGTTACATCATATGGATCTCCAAGAGACTATTGTATTGAGAATCAAATGAGAGAGAGGAAGCCATCTAGCTACTAACTATGGACCTGAAGGTTTACAGAGAACTACTCACGCATCATCGGAGAGGCACCAATGGAAGTGGTGAACCCCTCCATGATGGTGTCTAGATTGGATCTGGTGGTTCTGGACTCTGCGGCTGCTGGAATTGATTTTTGTCGACTCCCCTAGGGTTTCTGGAATATTGTGGTATTTATAGAGCAAAGAGGCAGTCCGGGGGGCACCCATGGTGGGCACAACCCACCAGGGCTTGCCTGGGCCTCCTGGCGTGTCCTGGTTGGTTGTGCTCCCCTCGTAGCACCCCCAGGTGCTGCCTTGGCCCATTGGGTGTCTTCTGGTCCATAAAAAATCTCCGTGAAGTTTTGTTACATTTGGACTCTGTTTGGTATTGATTTCATGCGATGTAAAAACATGTAGAAAACAGCAACTGGCCCTTGGCACTTTGTCAATAGGTTAGTACCAAAAATGATATAAAATGACTATAAAATGATTATAAATCATCTATGATTGATAATATAACAGCATGGAACAATCATAAATTATAGATACATTGGAGACGTAACGGGACCTGGAGCAAAAGAACAGGGAGAACGCCACTACGCTATCGAACATGAAGACGGAGATCCAAGAGGCGCGGTTGGAGGCACAGAGCCCCCGGGAGGAGCTCTGGCATGTGACACAAATTGCCAATGGTAAGCAATACTTACTGTAGAGTGTATTTGGCGGCCCAAGATTCAAGTTTCTCACCCGTATCTGGTGTTCCACAGGTGGCATTGTGGATCTCCCGAAGAGTGTGGCCAACGCCACAAGGTATTATGCTACCCGGGAGGGTGACGCTAAGCTACGAACATTCTGGACGCAATTCCAGGCGCTCAAGCACCCTCCGCTACTTATGAATCAAATGAAGCAGGTGATGGAGATGCACCGAATGGAGCAACCGGCCAAGAATGACCTCTGTGTCCGGCTATGGCCTGCTGAGTCCGTGCCGAGCAGCTACTTCGGTCTAGTGGCTAAGTTGTGTAGGCGTCTGCCCGGATTGATGATGTCAAGCGTTTGGTGTGCATCGAGGAAGCTCAGATGGCATTTGCTAGGACAATGGTGCATTGGTCGAAGATCAAGCCTGTCGAGAGGGCCTCCGGTTTGCCAGCTGGAAAGGAGCACAGGCACCCCAAGCAGTAATTCGTCACCGTGATGGATGGTGCTCGGGCTGTGGAGGCACAGTGTTCCAAGGATGTATTCCTGGAGTAGCTGCATTGTGGATGTATGAACTTGTGATGAAACCTTATGCTTTATGAGCTAATGGTATTTTGTATGGTTTATCATACTTATGTGTATTTTAGGTTTAATTTTAACTCCTCTATGGCCATTTTCATCTTGAAGGTTGCCAATCATCGACTTCAGCCCCCAGATAGATGCTACGAAGGGTGTTCCATCCTCCGCACTATAACCCTTAGCCGATGTCTCGGTGCCCGGAGGCGACAGTGTAGGAGGGGAACAAGGCAATTAGACTATGCGGCTTTATTACCATCACTTAGCCATAGGAACTTGACTGTGGGGGCTGATGACCAGCGCCCAGTGTGGCGAGGTGTTTGGCGAACCGTAGGGCTGAACCTTACTCAGTTGATTTGTTCAAATATGAATCCTTCATAGTACACGGTACAATCGCTAACGATTATTTGTTTGATTCCTAGTCATCGGATTTCCCATCAGTTCTCACCTTATTATGACAGTCAATTGTGGACTTTCTCCACTGACGTACTTGACCAAGCTAGTCGGAAGTGCAATCTCAGTGGTTCTCCGTTTACCTTCTTAGCCGAACATGCGGAACGTAAGAAGGTAAGCACACGAGCGGGGCAACCCAACTATTGACCCAAGACATAATTGGGAACCGGTGCATGTCGTGGGAGTAAGCCTGACAGTAGAATAGGGGGTACGTAGGACGAAGTAACAGCCCTACGTCTCGATGCCCGGAGGTTTGGTCGACTGGATTATGCATGAAGTTACAGGGGGTGCCCACCCTTGTCCCAGTGGAGGGGGTGGCTTATATAGAGTGTGCCAGGACCACGGCCAGCCCATGTTACAAGGGGTTCAATGTACATTAAGGTGGGACGCTACTGGTAACGTCAACAATAAAGACATATAAATGATCATGAAGACTAGGGAGTGAATGCCTGACCGTTGCCATCCTGAGTGACTTTAGATCTTCTCTACTCCGAGTGGTTCTTGGTGTCACTACAAAAAAAGAGACATCCGTGACATTTTGGGCCGAACAAATTTTTTTCTGTCATACATATGACACTTATATGACGATAATTGTGACAAAACCCAGTATCATCATAGATGTGGTGGGCTCCTACTTCAATGACAAAAAATCATGACAGAAAATGGGCTTTTCATCCTGGGCGGGCCGGAGACACAGCTGCATGACATTCTTTGGACCGTCCATGATGGAAAAAACCATGGTAGAAGCGAGGGCGAGGAAAATTTCGGGGAGTTTCTTGTTACGGTGGGAGGTCGGGGGCCGAGCGATGCGCGTTTCTCTCATAAACGTACACGCGTGTGTGCGAGGAGTTGGCTCTAACTGAACCCAAGCAAGGCGTTGGGCTCTAACTGAACCCGAGCGATTGCACTGCAGGCTACACGTTACTGAACCCGAGTGATCGACCGATGGCTGTTAACTGAACCCGATTGAGCGATTCCTTCGCTACTGCTGCTAACTGAAGCCGATCGATGCTGCCTCTGGGATGAACAGTGAGCGATGCAGGGGGTTTGGATGAACAGTGAGCGGTGGCGTTGCCTCTAGATGAACAGGACCCCGTGGTGTGGTGGAGGGCTAGATGAACAGTAGACGACGGAGGGGTGGTTGAACAGTAGCCGGTGGAGTAGCACGCGGTGGAGGGTGGATGAACAGGAGCCCGTGGAGGCTGGAGGAGGTTGACGGTGGAGATGAACAGTATCCCGTGGAGTCCCGTTTTGCGGTACGCCACACCCCTCCCGATGAACAGGACCCTCATTTTGACCGTAGGAGGTCCGTTTCGTCCGTTTTGCGGCACGCCACACCCCTCCCGATGAATAGGACCCCCGTTTCGACCGTAGGAGGTCCATTTCGTCCGTTTTGCTGTACGCCACACCCCTCCCGATCAACAGGACCCCCGTTTCGACCATAGGAGGTCCGTTTCCTCCATTCTGCGGTATGCCAAGCCTCGTTTCCATCGCCTGTTCCGTCCAAGCCCTCCCGATGAACACGACCACGCATTCCGTTCCGACCCAACCGGTTGGCTCCCACGTGTTCCGTTGCCTCCCGATGAACACGACGCATTCCGTTGCCTCCCCATGAACACGACACATTCCGTTGCCTCCCCATGAGCACGACGACTATGATGTTTCTCCGTTCCGACCCAGCCATGTACACGAGCCTTGGCCGTACGTATGCGCGAGTAGGCGTTCGAGACCCTGCCCATATGTACGTACGTGTACATGCTACGTGCGCGCCTCTACTACGACACGTGCGCGCCTCTACTACGACATGTGCGCGCCTCTACATTGACCAGTATATATGTACGTACACGTTCGCGACCAGAATGACAACGCTACGTACGCTTTGGCCAGGTGGGTCCCGACTGTCAGGCACTTCCTTGCGTGCGAAGATGTACCTGGTGGGTCCCAACAGTCAGGGGGGCGAATCGTTTTGTTTTTTTGCCCGGACACACTTCCTTGCGTGCGAAGGTGTAGCTGGTGGGTCCCAGCAGTCAGGGGGGAAACAATTTTTTCGTGAAATACGGTGGCCCGTCCGGTGGGTCCCCACTGTCAGGTGGAGGAATAATTATTTTGCACATAATAAGGAGGCACTTCCTTGCTGCGGCCGTGGACCCAGCTGTCAGCCTCTCCACGTACAGTCCATGTCCGATGGAAGCCGTTCCTTGACCACGTTGACCACACCGCACCGAGAGCACCGGGGCGGTGGACGACGGCGAGGCCTAGGAAGGGGACGACGTGGAGCCGGGGAAGACACGGCAGTTGATGCCCACGCGTGGAGGAGTACGAGGGTTCACTGGTTCGCTGCGGTGTGAGGCTGCCGTCGCCGCAGAATAATAGGGGGTGTGGGTGAGTAGAGGGATGGCCTTGCCAGCGGTGGGAGTAGTAGGGGGCGGTGAGGCCTCCACCGCATCGCAGCCGGCCACGGGAGGCAGGAGCACGAGGCACGACCGGCGCTGGTTTGGGCGGCTGGAGCAAGAAGACCAGAGGTTGAAGAAGCACTACGGCCGTTGGATGGACATCGTACGGTCACTGGAGCTAGAATCGTGCATATATTGACTAAGTTGACAAAGCCCTCCGTCCCCGTCAACTTAGTAGGCCCACAAGTCAGCCTGCAACTATACTGGGTCCCAACTAACAGGGGGAGTATTCATTTTTTTGTGCGTAATAAGGAGGCACTTCCTTGCGTGCGAAGATATAGCTGGTGGGTCCGAGCTGTCAGCGGCGGTAATGTTTTTTTCACGAAATACAGAGGCCCATTCGGTGGGTCCCTGATGTCAGGTGGAGGAATCATTATTTTGCTCGTAATAATTAGGCATTTCCTTGCGTGCGGCCGTGGACCCAGCTGTCGGCCTCTCCACGTACAGTCCACTTCAGATGCATGTCGGTCGTTAACCATGTTGACCAGGCCACGCCGAGTGCACCAGGGCGGTGGACGACGGCGAGGCCTAGGAAGGGAACGACACGGAGGCAGGGAAGACTCGGTAGTTGTTTCCCACGCGGAGGGGAGTACGACTGTACGAGGGTTTACTGGTTCGTCTGCCGTCGCCGGAGAATAACAACAGGTGTGGGTGAGTACAGGGATGGCTAGGCCAGCGATGGGAGTACGGTGGGGCGATGAGGCCTGCGCGGCAGCACAGCTGACCACGGGGAGGAGGGAGCAGGCAGCCCTCCCGCCGGCGCTTGTTTGAGCGGCTAGAGCAGGAAGAGCAGAGATTGAAGAAGCACGACGACCGTTCGATGGACATCCAACAGTCACTTCTTGTGCGTCAACCTTTTTTTAGGAAAGCCTCAAATCTCTGGAAAACAACATACAACCCATTCGCTAATTCTTAAGGTTTTTTTGGAGCCCATATTCTTTTGGTTAGCATTACAGCCCATATTGTGGCCACGGTTAAAAAATTATACGAAATTTTGCATATTTCGGTGTGGTCCGAACTGTTTTTAATCCCGAAATTTCGACTCACATTCAAACTGATTTTAAAAATAAATGTATATCAATATAAAATCCAACAAATTCTCCATGCATAAAAATTAATGTAATTTAAATCTCGAAACAAAAAAAGATATTTGAAACTAATTGCCGATTTGATGTGTTTTAAAAATGTACAACCCATTTCTCATTACTGATGTGCCATTTTCTCGGCCAGTCGAATGAAAGCTCTCCTCGTCTTGAAAGATTTGCAGCCCAACAGGCCTGACAAAGCGACTTACTTGGCAAATCACAAAAAAACTAGGCTGTGGCCGTGGACCCAGCTGTCAGCCTCTCCATGTACAATACTCTTCCGATGGAAGTCGTTCCTTGACCACGTTGACCACGCCGCGTGGAGAGCACCACAGCGGTGGGCGATGGCAAGGCCTAGGAAGGGACGACGCGGAGCCAGGGAAGACGCGACAGTGGAAGCCCGCGCGGAGAGGAGTACGAGGGTTCACTGGTTCGGCTGCAGTGTGAGGCTGCCGTCGCCGTAGGGACTGGCCAGTGGTGGGAATAGTAGGGGGCGGTGAGGCCTCCGCGGCAGCACAGCCGGCCACGGGAGGCAGGAGCATGCGGCACGACCGACGCTGCTTTGGGCGGCTGGAGCAAGAAGACCAGAGGTTGAAGAAGCACTACGGCCGTTGGATGGACATCGTACGGTCACTGGAGCTAGAATCGTTCATATTGACTAAGTTGACAAAGCCCTCCGTCCCCGTCAACTTAGTAGGCCCGCAAGTCAGCCTCCCACAATGGTGGGTCCCAGCTAGCAGGGGGTATTCATTTTTTTGTGCGTAATAAGGAGGCACTTCCTTGCGTGCGAAGATATAGCCGGTGGGTCCGACATGTCAGTGGGGGAACGTTTTTTTTCACAAAATACAGAGGCCCTTCCGGTGGGTCACAGCTACCAGGTGGAGGAATCATTATTTTGCGCGTACAGTCCATGGCCGATGGATGTCGTTCCTTGCCCACGTTGACCAGGCCGCGCCGAGAGCACCATGGCGGTGGACGACGGCGAGGCCTAGGAAGAGAATGACACGGAGCTGGGGAAGACTCGGCAATGGTTGCCCACGCGGTGGGGAGTACGAGGGTTTACTGGTCCGGCTGCCATCACCGGAAAATAATAGGAGGTGTGGGTGAGTAGAGGAATGGCTTGACCAGCAATGAAGTAGGGTGGGGCGGTGCGGCCTGTGCGGCAGCACAGCCGGCCACGGGAGGCGGGAGCAGGCAGTCCTACCGGAGCTGGTTTGGGTGGCTGGAGCAAGAAGATCAGATATTGAAGAAGCAACACGGCTATTGGATTAACATCCAACTGTCACTGCTGCTAGAATCGTTTGTGGACTAAGTTGACAAAGCCAAAGTACACGTCAACCTAGTAGACCCAGAAGTCAACCTCCAAATCTATCCCAAACAGCATACAACCCGAAATTTCTAGCCAGATTCAAATTAATTTTAAATCTAAATATACCTTAATTTAAATTCAATGAAATTTTACCCGCACAAAAACAATGAAATTTAAAATATCAAAATCCAAAAGAAAACAGTATTTGGAACTAATTGCATGTTTGGTGTATTTTTTCATTTTACAGCCCATTTATTATTACTTATAGCCCATTTCTTATTACTTATAGCCCATTTTCTAGGCAAAATGCATCCCTCCTCGTCTTGAAAGATTTCTGCCCTAGTAGGGCATAGAAAAGCAAGTAGGCCTACGTTGGTTATTCTGCAAAAAAGAAAATAGCTGGCTAGCCATTTTCAGAAAGGGAGAAAACAAACTGGGCTGGTCATGTGCTAAACATATGAAATAAAAGTCTGGGCTAGACGGGCCACGGGTCCCGCACAACCCAGTTGATACCCTTCTCTGTCCCGAAAAAACAAAATTACTGCGCGCTGCTGGGTCCCTATTGTCATCCTCACCATGTACAGTCATCTCCTTATTCCTCTCGGTTGTTGACCATGTTGACAACACTGGAAGGCGGCGCCGCGGCGAATGAACCAAGGCAGAGGACGATGGTGAGGCCTCGGACGGGAACAAATAGGAGCTGGGGAAGATCACAGCCAGCCGTGGGAGACGGGAGCAGGCGGTCCCGCCGGTGCTGGTTTGGATTTGGCGGCTCGAGGAAGAAGAGACTGAAGAAACGTGACAGACGTTGAATGTCAATCCAACGGTCAAGGTTGGCACAATTGTTTGTTGACTAAGCGGACACCAAGTAGCATACTTTTATATATATAGAAAGAAAATCAAAGACTTGGGAAGGCGTACAGAACAAGCTAGCGTACCAGTAAAGAGACGTTGCCGAGTTTTAGAAAAAAGAAAGACGTGCTCCTGTAGCTGGTTCGAATCCAAACCTAGACTATGACTATCTATGCTACTCTGCAAGTAATGAAACTGACATATCCAACGTTCGCTTCTCCTCTTCTCTACTTACTCTGCCTAGCATCAGAAGCTCTGGCCGCAGCAACCATGTCCGCTGGCTGCTCGTCCACCTACTCTTCAGCAGGCAACAACCAGATATGCACCAAGTCGCCACCCGTACCATCGCATGTGGGTCTCATCACACCCTGGCCGGCACGCTCACTGCAGCCGATTGCTCATCGCAACCCACTGACGTTGGTGTGGTGCCACTGCTGCAAATCACGTAGAGTCATTCGTCGCGTCTCAACCACAATCCGCAACCCTGGCCGAGTCTTCTACAAATGCCCAAATCATGGGGTAATAATATGTTTAAGTGTTGTTCTGCTGCTTTCAGTTGCTGATTTTTTTAATAGTTTGGTTGATGATCTTCCAATTTGATTCGTGCAGAAAAGGGAAGATTCGTGTGATTTGTATTTCTGGGAAGTTGCTGATGTGGGGGAATGCAACTACGCTGATTATTTGGTTAGCCGAGGAATCCCAATACTAGTAAGTTGTGGTGTTGGACAAGTAACTGAAGGAACGATAGAAAAGGAAGATGCAGAGCAGAAGGTTAAAGATGCAGTTCCTCTGCTCATGGCCAAGCAACAGCTGCTGAACGGCCTTGACAGCAATGAGAAGATGAAAGAGCTTGTGAAGATAATGGGCAAAATCGATGTGCTCTGTAGGATGATTGTCTCTTTATTTGTAGTGTATGTAGCACTCGTGATGTATTCAGTGGCTACGACATGAGCGCTTTGCTGAAACTAGTAATGAATGAAACCTGTGTAGCAGGCTGGGCATAGTGTTGTGAACATCTAATGATTTCTATTAACGGAAATCAGGGGTATCCCCTTTTGCTCATATAAATAAATAAATAAATAGCAGAGGCCCTGTCGGGTTAGCTTTGTTCTCAATCGAAGACGTCGAGCAAATTGCAGTCCAACAGCAAACTATATCATCAAATTCAAGTATCACAACCAAATATGAGTACAACTAAACAACAATGTCATCATGTTTTACTTGTCATACAATCACTAAACACTAATCAGCATACATAACAAGTGATGTTCTCACAGCAAAATACTAAACAACATGTTCATCAGGTTTCAGTTGTCATAGCAAACACAATTTCACATAGTAGATAAAAACGTCTTCTGACAGTCACATACGACAAAAGCAATGTAATCATCATCCGCAGTAGCAGTGTCAACATCTTCGCCATGTGTATCAGTCTGAATCGTAATTCCCCACGGTGTCATCTTCTTCTTCGTCCTCAACGTCCTCGAATGTTGGCCTCTTCTTGATCAACTCTTGTATATCCACAGCACGACAGGAAATCTTTTCGCCGGCGTCATTGACGTGATGGTTCTCAAAGATATTAGGAACATCTGTGTTATCTTGTACATCAGGAGCAATGTAAGCATCATCTTGTTGTGCAACTTCATTAAACGAATTCCTCTGCTCAAACCTTTGCAATACTCTCCAGTCATCGCTACGTGCAAATGTGTCTTCCAAGAAAAATATCTGTGTTGCTTGATTTGCCAAAATAAAAGGCTCGTTGGTCTGGTACGCTGCCTTGACATTGATGGATTTGAAATAATCATCAGCTCTGGGTTTTGCGATCCTGGAAAACAGGTTATACCAACGACATCACAACATAACCACACACTGATGATCCTCGACACTGGAGATATACTGCAACTGAACAATGTCTGTTATGTTAGCATACATTTTAGTTGTCTCTTTGTCATACGTATTCGTGCTCATGATGGCACTGTTTTGTGTCTTCCTGCCTTCGTCTCGTGCAAGGGTGTTGTAGCGCACATCTCCAACAATGCAAGACTCATAATGTCTTACTCGAGTATCAGGACCCATTGCTAGTGAGTAAAGGGCATCATCAACTGCCTGCCCATCCCCCCGCATCTTCTTAACCTATGGTTAGAAAATAGACAAGCTGATCATCTTATGTACTCAATATATTAAAAAAACTGACAGTGCACTTCAAAAGCTTACATGGTTCTTGAACCATTTCGCAAATCCTACCATAACCAGTTTGTCAATGTTTCTTGGATTTTGCGGCAGTAACTCCTCTTTGTAGATGCTGCACAACATAGTGATCGCGTCAAACATCTAAATATATAAGAATGTGCTGCAGGTTTAGTAGATTACGATGTATAAGCTACAGTACCGCACTTACTTGATATAAGGTAGTATCTTAGGACAGTTATTCAACACATACCAAACCATTTTGTCCAAATCTTTAGGTTTGTCCTCTTGTCAACTCTTCCCTGTAACTCGAACAGAATAATCGAAAACATTGAGCCCGAGATTGTCTTCACCCACCTCTTTGCTAAGCTGATCAGCTGTTTCAATGTATTTTGAGCAGAATGTCAACGCTTCTGTAGCAATGTAGGCCTCTGCAATGGAACCCTCAGGTCTAGCTCTATTCCTAACATAGCCCTTGAAAGTGCCTAGCCGCCTTTCAATAGGGTACATCCAGCCATACTGTATTGGACCTCTAAGTAGTGCCTCATCAGGTAGATGAACAGCAAAATGCACCATCACATCAAAGAAGGCTGGAGGATGTATCTTCTCAAGGTCGCATAGGATAGTTGGTATCTTGTCTCTAAGACGCTCCAAAGCATCTATCTTGATATTCCTACTGCAGAGTTCCCTGAAGAATTGTCCCAACTCTGCAACTGCTCTGTATAAGTCAGGGCGGCCCAATCCTCTAAGGATAACAGGTAAAACCCTTTGAAGTAGGACGTGGCAGTCATGAGTTTTCAACCCTTGAACCTTGTTTCCATCTGCACTAACTCTCCTTTCAGGGTTGGAATCAAATCCATGTGGGAATCTCACATGTGACAGGACCTCGCGGAATTCTTTTGTTTTTACCTTGTCCAAGACGTACACAGCTGGTGCCATATCCCGTGGTTTACCTTCATCTTGCACCTGCAAATCCTTTCTGATACCCAGGTGTGTCAAATCAATCCTAGATTTTAAGGTATCTTTCGTCTTGCCTTCAATATTAAGAAGTGTGCCGATAATGCGGTCACATATATTTTTCTCGATGTGCATCACATCAAGATTATGCCGCAGATCCAAATCTTTCCAATAGTCCAAGTCCCACAAAGTGGACCTGCGGGTAAACAATAATCTGTCTTCTACCCTGCCACACTTCCTTTTCCGCTACTATTACCAGGATGGTTTCCTGGTGTAATATGCATGACCTTCTCTAATTCCACTTGCAACTCATCGGCGGTGAGCCTCTTTGGCGCATCACGGTTTTCATGCTTTGCATTGAACACATGTCTTCGGTATTTTTCTAGGATGCGGCTTGTCCTTGGCAAGGAAACGGCGGTGTCCAATGTAACAGATCTTGCTAAGTATTGCGTATGACAACGGATTCCTGTCACAGCGAACACATGCATTGTAACCATGTGTCGTTCGCCCTGACATAGTGCCCAAAGCCGGATAATCATTGATGCACCAAATTATAACAGCAGGCAGAAAGAAATCAGCTGGTGGGCTGCTATATAGGTCTCGAGTGAGGACACCCTTCCATAGCTGTTGAAGTTCCTCCACAAGAGGCTCCATGAACAAATAAAAATCCTTTCCAGGACTTTTTGGACTTGGGATGAGCAAGGCCATCATGTAGTTTGATTCTTTGGTGCAGACATTTGGAGGCATGTTGTAAGGGATAACAAGCACTGGCCACATGCTATATGTGGCGCTCTGGTGGCCAAATGGGTTAAATCCATCTGAAGCTAAGCCAAGTCTAATGTTTCTCGGGTCAGCAGCAAACTCTTTGTGTTTATCATTGAAGCTTTTCCACTCACTAGCATGAGATGGATGGCTCATTACATTATGATCTCTATACTCCTGGTTCCTAGAATGCCATAGTACATCCTCTGTTGTTTTAGCATCATGAAACAACCTCTGCAATCTTGGTGTAATTGGAAAATGTCTCAAAACATTATGAGGAATCCTCTTCACAACATCGCCATCTTTCCATCTTGATGATTTGCATTTCGGGCATTCACTTAAGTTGGCATAATCCTTCTGGAACAGAACACAATTATTCTTACAAACATGGATCATATCATATCCAATTCCAACTGCATGAAGGAAATTCTTCATTTTACTGTAGGTGTGTGGCAGCTCAGACGTATCTGGGAAAGATTTGCGGAAAGCAGCCAACATCGCATCGAATGATTTGTTGGTCATCTGCTCAGATGTCTTCACCTGAAGAAAGGTGACCATAGCTGAGAATACTGAAAACTTATTTCCTGGGGTGACAACAACGTTGCATTGTTCCAACATGCGGGCCCACTGTTTTTGTTCAGCAGGTGAAAGTTCACGGAATGCACGAGCATTTCGTAGCATTGTTTCAATGTTGGTCAAACTCACTGGCTCCGCCACCACCACCTCCTCCTCCTCTTCCACCTGAGCATCAGGAAGATCAAGATGGTGATCTACTGCTTCCAGATAGTCAATAACATTGATGTTCACAGCTTCACCATGATGAACCCACCTAGTATATGTGACCGACATCCCATACAAGTGTAGATGGTTTTGCACAGTTGACTGGGGTCTTATAACTGAATTCATACAACTAGTACACGGGCAGAGCACATCTGATTTCGGACCACCATACTCAGCTCTGATAAAGTTCATGAAGTTTTCAACCCCCTCGACATATGCAGCGGAGAATCTTCGAGCAGAAGTTATCCAAGTCCTGTCCATCTGCTAGACATACAAATTAGTTCTTCTACTAGATATTACTGGGAAAACATATACGCTTTTTTATGAAGTCCAGAAAAAAAATACCTAGGTCGATGTCTAAAGCTATGGAAAGATATTTGGACGAGCAGATCTAAGTAACAAAATATATGTAAAGCTAATTCAGCAAACAGATTTGAGTGCCAAATTATGGCAGGCTGTTTCAGCAGTCAATGAGGCCGAGCACACAACCATCGAACTATCGAAGGCCATCGCAGCAACAAAGATCGAGTATAAAATGATGTAGAGATATTTCACCTAACAGATTGGCTACTAGACCATGGCAATCTACGTCATAATAAATATATGGCAGGATATTTGAACAACTAATCGGCCTTGGCATGCCATCTCAGCTAAGCAGATTGAGTGCAGAACAGGGCAAGGAATCTTCTTAAGCAGAGCATATTGACAGTAACTACTTCGGCAAACAGTGAGATTAACAGTGTCTATCAGCTAACATTCAATGCTACATTGACATGAACGGGGCCTCAGTCTAGAATGCGCGTACCGTGGGAGAAGCTGACCGCCGTGTGTCTCCACATGAACGTCGCCAGCGGTGGACGCGCTGACCGCCGTGCGCCTCCACAAGAGCATAGCCAGAGGTGGCGGCGCGGCTAGAGGACGACAGTCTACGAGAGCGTACTGTGGCAGCGAGAGGATCGCCGAACCGCGGCACCGACGTATCGGCGCGGCGGGGAGGGCGGCTTTGGCGGAGCGAATGGAGTGGAGGGGGACAGGTGGGGAGGGGGGGTTTGGGGAATATTATTTGCTAGTTGGCTGAAGGGCGGTTGAATCGGATTTGGGGGGAATTTTTGGGTGTGTGTGGGGGGGGGAGGATTTTCGCGCGGTGGGCAGGGTGAGTTTGGCGCATGGTCGGTTTCTCCAAGTGCAGTCCCACGTGTCAGTGAAGAGGCAAGCCGAAGCACATTCCGTTTGTGTGAGCCATGTGCAGGACCGAACGTGTGTGGGGTGCAATGCGACCACGACAGGAGTGCTGTGATTATACTGCCTTTTTCCTTTTAAACTAGGTGCTTCGCCCCCTCAAAAAAAATTTGTTGCTTTGCGCGATCCATTGATACTACTACTAGTAATCCGGTAATCCCGACTAAAACGGCGCGGTCGGGTCTTTTCCCGCGCGATATGCTGGGAGGTTGGCTTAGTTGGGTTTTTAGGACGAGTAATGCCACACCTACGTAATCCCAGTTACGTAATTAACGTAATGTGAAACATGTGAGCTATTGATTGTAGATTGGGGGGAGGGAGGGGCCCACCACCATGAAAATCAGGGGAGAAGAGAGAGGCAATTTACGTTAACCCTTTCATAGGTTCCCGTAGATGTAGAAAGATGTGAAATGCGTGAATGTGTAGTGGACGTACTACTGGAGTGCCTATGATAATTTGTGTATGTATAGACCCTATGTGTTGATTTTACTTCACATGTTAGATTAGTCTCGGTTCAATAAAAAGCAGAGTTGGTGATGATGGTGTGCCTGTCATCCTGCAATATAGGCCGTTCGATCCATATCTAACGGATAGGAAGGAAACTATGACAATTTACCCGCACTCCTCTCCATATTTGCAGATAAGGCTTTCCCTCGTTCATCCTTTTCTCCCACAAGATCTTGATCTTCTGTGCAACGCACGGGCATCTTGCTAGTACTCCTACAATATGTATATTATTGTGAAAGTTCATATACACCGGCCAAGATTAATGCAAACACGACATATTTTCATTACATTTTGAACTTTTATATGACAGAAAAATAAAAGAAACCCGACCCTAAACCTATTCTACGGTGGTGATCGACGTCCTCCATCTGCAATCTCTATGTACGGGGGTGGGGTTCAAGACCCGTGAAGTGAAGGTGCGGTCTCCGGCGAGGAAGAGTAGAACACGGAATACGGACCGACCAGTTAGCACACCATGCCCTGCCGCCTCCCATGCCCTACTCATCCTCGGAGGAGTCCCCGACCTCGGCGATGCCGGACGTTGGACGGTGGCAAGTAGGACGCGTGGCAGACGGTGCTCCCATCGTCGGCCGCCAGCATGGCCACCGCTTGTGCGGTCGCGTCCACGTCCGGCTACACCGCTATTGCGTCGCGAGAGGCGACTTGAGCGAGGGCGGCGACCTCGAGCTTCATCTCCGAAGACAAACTCTCCCGCAGTGCATTCTCACTTGCGGTCATGGCGGATGTGGTGCCAGGTAGGAGGACGATGCGCTATGGTGTGGAGGTTAGCTGGGCATTGCCGCTTTAAGTAGCGCATTTCGGTGAGGCCAAGCGTCCGGGTGCGTCATTAAGTCGCTGGAGTTGGTTCCTCGGGCACCGAGCCTCTTAACAACGACATACGAACGGACAACATGAATGCGGGAAGCTGGCGCCGGCTGGGAACGCACTGCGCGACGATGCGAGGGACGAGGGATTTGGTGGGCAAGGGTAGTCAGCTGCGGTCGTGGCAATGTTGGAGATGCCCTTTGCTCACATGCGATCACCGCATGTCATTGAAAAAGCAAGATGACCCGGCATCGTCTTAGGTCCAGAGGATGCAGTTGGCCGCGCTACACCACTCCGCGGACATGTCGCAGCGCCCCGTGCATCCTCGACGAGCCGGGTGTTGGGGTGTGTTTGGATTGTGGCCAAAGTGCACCTTACCAAAATTTTGGTCATGACCCAAAGATTGGTGTTTGTTTGGATGGTTGCCATTTTTTGGCATGCCAATGAACTCTAGCCAACTCTAGTTCATTTTTCTTGCCAATGTTGGCCAAATCATGGGCAACCAATACCTCAACCAAAATTTTGGTCATGACCCAAAGATTGGTCTTTGTTTGGATGGTTGCCATTTCTTTGGCATGCCAATGAACTCTAGCCAACTCTAGTTCATTTTTCTTGCCAATGTCGACCAAATCATGGGCAACCAATACCTCAACCAAAATTTTGGTCATGACCCAAAGATTGGTCTTTGTTTGGATGGTTGCCATTTCTTTGGCATGCCAATGAACTCTAGCCAACTCTAGTTCATTTTTCTTGCCAATGTCGACCAAATCATGGGCAACCAATACCTCAACCAAAATTTTGGCTACCCAACGCTTTGATGGGGCAACCTTGGGCACAAACCAAACATACTGTTGGTCGTGCCACAACACTAACGCCACCCTCGGCACACTGAAACCGACCGTGTCTAGCTACAATATGAGCGTGTCGCTCACCGCGGTCGCCGTGTCCAGAGGCGATGCTGGAGGTGCTCCCCATTGTTGGCCCCAACGACCCAGATGAACGGTTGTTGGTGGCGAGGAGGTCGTGGGCCAGCTCCTCCATTGGACTAGTCTGCCCCACTTGTCGGTTTCCCTGTTTTGCTGGAAATATTCGAGCGCCAGTGCTCCGCGTTGCGCATTAGGCCTTTCACTATGTAGGCCAAGGGAGACAACTTATTGTTTATTTGATCCGTTCAAGTATAATCATGTGGCGTTTGCTTATTTCTCATTCCTCTCCAACCCTCTTCTCCGTCGATCATGTCGCCCTCCAGTCGAGTCCATCCTCCCGCATGCCTCATTTGAACATTCCGCCGAGTATCATTCGTATGTACCCACCCTAGTCCTCTTTCAATAGATCTCCGGACCCTGAGATGAAATCGAGAGGGAACGAGTGGGGGCACGTGATACCTAAGGTGGAATCAAAATTTTGAACCGGTGATCATAGCATCCGCAAATCATATATAAAGGGTATTCAATGTACGTTTCATTTTTGAACGTATAATATACTCCCTCCTATCCTTTCTAGTTTACATATAAGTTTTATGTGTAGTCAAAGTATCTCTACTTTGATCAAAAAGGTATCAACATTCAACAACACCCAATCAATATTGTTAAATTCATACGTACTCCTAGATTTGTACTCGAGATGGTTTCCAATTTGACTATTGACAAGATTAATAGTACATGAGATGTATAATGTGAAAATTATATCATTGGAAACTCCTTTCACATACGAATTTGACTGTATGCTTTGTGTAAGTTGCATGTCATATATTATTACTCTAACATTTGGTCAAAGTTAGCCTCGAAAAATGCATTATACCCTGTATGCTTTGTGTAAGTTGCATGTCATATATTATTACTCTAACATTTGTGTAAGTTGCATGTCATATATTATTACTCTAACCAAATTGTCAACAGGCTCCCCAAGAACATTGAAAATTCGTCCGAGAGTAGCTCCACCGACCGGAACACTGAGAGGAGCTCCCGTGTCAATCACTTCCATTCCTCTCATCAACCCGTCCGTAGCACGGTGGCTCACTTTTTCTAAGTAATGGGGAAGAGGACCGAAACATGCCACTGGAAGACTCTACTGAGACAAAAAGATGGGCTGTCAAAAAGGTAGAGGAGGGAAAATCCAAATTTCTATCAACGATTCCCACCCAAATCTGGAATGACTCTCCCTTGGTCAAAGTAGTATAGTGGAAGTGGATCCTTTGACGTAGGTATCCCTGCCTTACCCTCCCTTTTGGTCACTTACTGGCGGACCCCATGCTTGCTAGGCCCCGCATGTCACTTACTCAATGAGTTCGGCCACGTCAGGGGATCCTCATCCGTAGTATACTCCCTCTATTTTTATTTACTCTGCATAAAACGAAGGGAGTGGTGGTATAATAAATGACGCGGGCGGGGGAGGGGGAGGGACGTCGGTTTTCTCTCAACTGCGGTCCCACAAGCGAGCAAAAACGCAAGACGAAGCGCGTTCCATTCGGTGAGCGACGTGGAGGGTCCAGCGTGCCGGGCTGCAACGCGGACACGACAAGAGCGATGTACAGTCAAAACCGATTGACCGGTCGTCACCGGAACCACTATTCACACCAGAACCTTCGCTGCTTGGCCTACGCCAGCCACTGCCCTAAAACCACACCAAATCTCCAGCCCATTCCCCCATCTTTCGATCCCCTAGCCCGCATCAAGCGTCCCCTAGTTCCCCGGAAAGCCATGGTGCGCCGCAAGATCACTTACTACAAGATGCTGACGCCGAAGCGCCGCGCAGAAATCACGGTGGCGGTCGGCGCCACAGACCTTCGTTCCCAAGCTCACTTTGCGGCGGGACAATCCCCGAGTTCTCTGGAGCCAAGCTACAAGGAGGAGGAAGCCGATCCAATGTTCATGGCGGAGGTCGCGACGCAGAAGGCCCCCGATGGGTATGAGACAATGGACGTCGACTTCGTGCCGGCGTCCGAGTCCCCCATGGTGCAGGCGGACCAGCGGTTCAACATGGCGATACTAAAGGAGGACTGGGAGGCACAGGTTCAACTCGACGCGAAGCGCGTGCATGCCGCTGCCAACGATGCTCTCCTGCAGGCGGAACCGGATGTCGTGGATGTGAACCGGGCGGCGCAGGCTCAACTTGAGGCGGAGCGTGCGGATGCCGCTGCCATTGAGGCCCTCCTGCAGGCGGAACCAGATGCCCTGGACTTGAACCGGGCGGTAGAGGCTCGACTCGACGCAGAGCGCGCAGATGCCGCTCTCATGGACGCTCTCCTGCAGGCGGAACCGGACGTCCTGGACTTGAACCGGGCGGCGGAGGCTCGACTCGACGCGGAGCGCGCGGATGCCGCTGCCATCGAGGCCCTCCTGCAGGCGGAACCAGACGTCGTCGACTTGAACCGGGCTGTGCTCTCGTCCTTGTAGAGCGCCCGCACGCTCCGCTTGAACGAGTAGCTGGAGGCCGAGGACAACCATGGTGCGGAGACACACGTCGGCAGCGATGGCTGGTTCGCGCCGACAGCCAAAGACGACGAGGCCGTCTCTTTCCGCGAGCAGTGATAGTTTTTTCTTTATGTTGTTGTTTTTATGGATCTTTTGCCGTGTAAACACATATATTTGTTACGCAAGTCGCCTGACTTGGGTCAGTCTACCATTTCAGGCGGTTGGATGAATACTCTACGTCTCCTAACCCTTCTTCCCTTCTTCCTCACCTCTTCTTCTTCCCCAACAGACCACAGCACGGGCCGTACGGATACTCCCCAACACGCGGTTGGATAAACATACTCTATAAACGAAAATTATGTGTCAGTGATAGGATGACTGAGTTTGGTTTGTTCACATGCGACAACACGTGTCAGTGAGGGTGCGTTCCCTTGGTTGGGTTTGCAGCGTGCAGGAGCGACTGTGTCAGGGTGCGGAGCGACCGCGGCGTGCAGGAGCGACCGTGTGAGGGTGCGGTGCGACCGCGACAGCCGTGCGCAAGTGTACCTCCTTCTCATTTTGAAAACTTTAGGCAAGCTTGGCAAAAATGTGTGGCAAAGTTTGGCAATGCAAGGCCTAGACCCAAACAGGATAAGTTCGTACGTACTAGGAGTACTAGTGTTAAAAAAGAAAGGCGGGGTTTTCCTTCGCGGGATTTAATCGATACAAATCCGCGTTTCACGTGTCAATTAATATGTATTTTTTCTCCAAAGACCAAAGAGCTAACCATCTCACTCCTCATCGCTTGATTAATGCAGCGCCATGCAAACCAACCTTCTCACTTCCTCATGCATGCATGTCGTCTCTCTCTCTCCCCTGTCCATCTCTCTGCACGCATGCGCCTCTCGCTCTCTCTCCTATTTCTGCATGCAAGCAGCTCTCTCTGCCTTGGGAAGATGCGAAGAACATGGGAAAGAGAGATGGGATTACTGCAGGTACGCATGCAGTGGAAAGGGATGGAGGACCCGGTTGGAAAGAGCAGCGAAAAAATGCCAATGTGCAGAGCATTGCGGGGAAAACGATATTTTCTTTGACACAGACAAAAAAGGACCAGAGGGAGTACTACTAGGAGTACTAGTGCGGTGAGATGGTTTCTCGAAGAAGACGATGGAGAAGCAGAGTCAGCAAAGAGTGAATGATGGTTGCTTCGTCCGTGCTTTTGTGATTTCACGCCTCACTGCTTTGTGATTTGTGATAGAAGGGACAGGGGAGTAGACTCTGTGCTCTATACTGTACTACATGCGTCCAAGCATGGGAGAAAGAGGAGAGACGTTGCATTTTTTATTCCTTCAATCAATCAATCAGGGAGCTTCGGTTCCATCTTTTTGGCCTTGGCAACACCGTCCACAATGGTTCCCACGATGCCAAAAGCTATTTTCAAATTTGGCTACACATTGTGGATGCCCTTAACCGTACCACTTGGTTTTGCTCCTGTGTGCTAGCTATACAAATCTCAATTATATTGATCTAAAAAGTTATAGAATCAAGAGTAGTAAAAAGGAGGTGATTTTGCTGCGTGGATGGCGGGGGAGGTTTCCCCACCTGAAAATCTGGGGGGCATATATAGATTAGATGGAAAGTATACGTCGCAGCTATGTAGCCCTTTGTAAGTCTAGGATTAGGCTTCTTATTTTCGGAGGACATTGTCCTCGCGGTTTGCTAACATGCGGTCCCACGTGTCAGTGCTTTACCAAGCCGATCCGCGTCCCACATGAGGCAGAACAACGGCAGAAGCAACACGTGGTTAAGTTGAAGAAGATGAGGGAGAAGCGGATTCAACAACGAGTGAAATGATGGTTGCTTCATCCCTCCAACTTAACTGCGGGAAAGGTGCAGCTTTCTGATTTGACGCCTCATTGCTCATTACTATGCCGGCGCCATGACTGGGGTGCTTCACCCCGGCTTCTCTGCACTGTATTCCAGTATGGCACGTGGACCCGGTAGCTTGATGTCCCACATGTCGGCGAAAGGGACTAGAAGATTTATGAAAGCGAGCGCTCCACTCTTACGACGGAGGAGTAGACGACACGATGGCCCAATGAACTGTCACTTGTACTGTATAGTACTATAGTTTTGCTGTTTCGCATGATCCATCGATACAAACCCGATTAAACAGGAAAGAGCGGGATTTTTCTCGCGCGGTAGATGATACTGGCCATACATTTCAAAGGCAATTTTAATTTATGCAAACTGAATAATTATAATTAAGTAACAATATGATATCTAGTAAAACTAAAAACACATATGATTTATTGTGTTAGAGTGTAGTAGTAGTGCTGTATTGCATAGTTGTTAGATGTAACATGCGAGAACGTGTAGAAATGTAGTTTTGGAGGGCGTACAGAGAGAAAAGCGTAATACGGTCACCGAACTTCAGAATAAGCTGATTACGGTCACTATATACGTTTTGCGGTGATTATACGGTCACTTGCTCACAGTTCAGCATCGGATTGCACTCTGTTGACCAGCCAAATAGTCTATGTGGCGCCATGTTAACTAGTTAAATTGACCACATTCCTTGTGGGTCCCACCTGTCAGTTCGCATAGGCAAAAGGTCAGATAAATACAAATTTACGCAGGCGCGACAAGGCTCCAACCCGTGCATGGGAATCACCTGGTTGTGTATGTGTCTGTCAGGGCCTGATGTGTGTGCATGCATGTGTAGGTTGAGCACTTGAGCGTGAGAGTGTGTGTTGGTCGTGTGGTGTACTGGTGTGTGCATGCATGTGTGCATGCGTGTGAGTGTTGCATGCGTGCATGGCTGCGTGTGTACGTGTGAGTGTTGCGTGCGTGCGTGGGTGCATGTGTTGCGTGGATGCAGTTCGTGTGCATGCGTGCGTGTGTGTATAATCACCACACCAGCTCATGTGTGTTAAAACAGACGGCTCAACATACCAATACAAGGCCACTGTCGGTGTCAAAACCGATGGATCTTGGGTAGGGGGTCCCAAACTATGCGTCTAAGGCGGATGGTAACAGGAGGCAGGAAACACGATGTTTTACCCAGGTTCAGGCCCCCTTGATGGAGGTAAAACCCTACGTCCTGCTTGATTAATATTGATGATATGGGTAGTACAAGAGTAGATCTACCACGAGATCAGAGAGGCTAAACCCTAGAAGCTAGCCTATGGTACGATTGTTTGTTGTAGTTGTTGTCCTACGGACTAAAACCCTCCGGTTTATATAGACACCGGAGAGGGTTAGGGTTACACAAGGTCGGTTACAAAGGAGGAGATATCCATATCCGTATTGCCTAGCTTGCCTTCCACGCCAAGTAGAGTCCCATCCGGACACGAGACGAAGTCTTCAATCTTGTATCTTCATAGTCTAACAGTCCGACCAATGGAGATAGTCGGGTTGTCCGAAGACCCCCTAATCCAGGACTACCATAGTAGCCCCTGAACCAAGCTTTAATGACGATGAGTACGGCGCACAGTATTGTCTTCGGCATTGCAAGGCGGGTTCCTCCTCCGAATATACCACGGAAGAATTTGAATATAAGGATAGTGTCCGACCCTGCAAAATAAGTTCCATATACCACCGTAGAGAGAATAATATTTTCGCAAATCTAATTTGTTGACTTGTTTTGGCAACATGACATTAAGCCGTGGCCCGGTGATTACTCGAACCATTTCCTTTAACTAGCCCCGCACATAACGCGATGCAGTTTTTTGACACGTCTCGTTGAAGCAGAGATCGTGTCCCCTTATTATGGGATTCTCATCAATACGGGCGTGGGTAACCCAACTGTGTCTAGGACTCCTGGATTATAGGCAAGTCCCAAACGGCTACGGAGAGGACGCTTGATATTCACCCTCTTTATAAAGGGACAAGGCTTTTACTTTTTTCCCTCCCGTGCTCAATCGAATCCTTCCCCCGCCTCGAGTTCTAACACCCAAAGCCCAGGTCAGGTGCTCCGGACCTTCAATCATGTCCGGATCTAGCCTTCAAGGCCGATGGATGCGCTCCTCCGTTACGGAAGAAGACATCAAGAAGTTGAGGGAGGCCAGATACCTGACCACCGAGGTTTCGCATCGGCTGCCTGCCCGAGGGCAGGTCGTCCCTACTCCTGAACCTAACGAAGACATCATGTTCATCTCCCACTTCCTCCGAGGACTAGGCCTCACTCTGGATCCCTTCGTTAGGGGGTTGATGTTTTATTACGGGCTAGATTTCCACGATTTAGCCCCGGACTCCTTTCTCCACATCTCGACATTCATTGTCGTGTGTGAGGCCTTCCTCCGCATTACCCCTCACTTCGGCCTGTGGCTCAAGACCTTTGACGTGAAGCCGAAGATGGTCGAGGGGCAGTATGCAGTGTGCGGAGGCACATTAATAAGCAAGATAGCAAGAGCTCCGTGGCCCAAAGGTTCCTTTCCAGAGGTGTCCATATTATGGCAACAGGAGTGGTTTTACATCACAACTCCCATAAGTGCCAAGTGGGTGGCTGCCCCTGCTTTCCGCTCAGGCCCTCCAGCACAACTGATGTCATGGATTAGCAGGGGGCTGAGCTGGGGTCCTGCCAAGGACGTGCCTGTACTGCAAAGCCGCATCCAAGATCTCTTCGAAGGAGATTTCAGCTTGATTATGGTGGCACAAGTCATGCTGGTTCATCGAGTGCAGCCTTGCAAACGCCGGCCCCTCCGCATGTGGGAGTTCAACCCAGAAGGACCGCGTACTATTCAGAATTTCCTCGGCCTGACGCATGAGGAGATGTACAAATCATTCTTCGGACCCCAAATAGAGTGTCCGGATACTACAGAGGACGTGGGCCTGAGCAGCAACCGTACCGCCGACCAAGTAAGTAATCCTTTAGCCGAACACACCGTCTTTTATTTACCATGACGTCATTCTAAGAAGTCGCTCATTGACCAGGACTTACTAACTAAGGCGAAGATGATTCGGTGTTTGGCCCCCTTCCTGAGGGTTTGGAGAATCCGGTACTGGAAAAGATGCTCGAGCTAGCACTCTGCCCGGAGCCCTCAAAGGAAGATAAAAGGGGGGATAATGAGGTCGAAAGCGGGCCCCCATCGCTACCAATTCCAACCGAGGGAATGAGCACCTCCGTGAAGGAGGATAACCTAGGAGAAGAATTCGACCTTCTCTCGCTTCGGGGAAGGAAGAGGACTGCCTCTGAAGATCCGGAAACCGAGGCTTCCAAACGGGAGAAGAAGTCTCCACTAGAGGGTCCTGCATTGGAGGGTGCTTTTGCCGCACAAAGTCCGCGCGAGGGTCAGCCCTCCAACGAGCTGTAAGTAATCAGAAAGTACTTTAATAGTGGAGATATACTACCTTACCTCTGAGGAAAATAACCAAAGCGTTTCTCTTGCAGTTCAGATCATAGCCCTTCTCAGCAGAGCTCGTCTTCAGGGGATCTTCTTACAGAGATGATGGAGAGAGAAACGCCTCCCCCGGACTCCCCCGCTCAAGAAGCGGGCAAACTTGAAGTGTCGTCGCGGAGGGCCTCTCCGGATCCGGTGAGGCCAGAAGATAATCCTATAGATACAAGAAGTCCTCAGCGTCCGGCTCTTGAATAGAGCAAACAAAAGAGTCTGGCACCGTCTGGTATGCGGTCGGACGTACTGAGGGAGCTGTTGGAGTGAGCAGCCATCTCAGAGGAACACCGTACATTGATGGGTACGGTGATGGAAAGGATTTCATCCGCTGAAAGCGGGTTGCATGATGCCTTTGTGAGTCTACTGACGGGCTTTGAGGTACGTAAAATGATGTACATTTGTGATGGTACCGCACATTTTTAGGTGTGCCCTGTGTAGATAGTAGCCCCTGAGACTCTGGTTATCATCGAGGACAGCGGCAAACAGAGGATCGTAGTCCCAGGTAATAACCATACCGCTTTAATGTGCAGGTAGTGGGAGCTCCGGTGGCTAGCCGGACTCATGAGTTTGCAAAACTGAAGCGGCAACTGGATGTGGCGGATGCCGACATCGAGCTTGTTAACAAGAGGCTTGACGAGGCACAGGGTAAGTGTTATTTTCTGGTGAATGCCACATAGTAAGAGCAGCATGATGCCAGTATCTTTAATATGTTGTGACTGCAGATGGAGCTGCCACCGTGGAAACCCTGCGGGCGGAACTTGCCCGAGCCAAAGAACAAGCAAGGATTAGTAATGCGGCTGCTTTGAAGGCGGCCGAAGAGTTGAAAGCCGAGAAGGCCGCGCATTGCGAGAGCAAAGAGAAGATGGCCAAGATGGCCGTAAAGTTAAAAGACACTGCCGACCATTGCCAGTTCCTTGAAAAAGAAAACCGAGCGAAGGCAACGGACCTTGAAAAGGCCACGATGGCGAACAAAGACACCCGCTCTGCTATGAGAGTGAAGAAGGAGGAGCTGCATGAAGCCGAGGATATTGCGGCTGGGAAGCCCTTCATGCTACGGAGAAAGTTCGGGGATCCACAGTATGCCCCTCTGGATCGGCTGTGGAGTTCGGCAGACGCATATATGGACTTGGCGGCAAGCGCTGCCGATGCGGCCAAATACTTCCAAGGTCAAACAGATCGTGAAGTGGACAAGTTGTTCTGGTCGCAATTCAACGTTCCAGAGCATCCGCTTCCATTGACTAATCAGCTAACCGAATGGGCCAAACTAAATAGGTTGTTCGGACTTGCCATGAGGTCTGTCGTGGATCAGCTGTGGCCGGAAAAACCGAAGCCGAACATCTATTTCAGCTTAGTGCAGCAGTTACTTGGTGCGGTGCCACGCATCAATGCGATGAAGAGGTCGGCATGCATAGGAGGCTCGCGGATGGCCCTTGCCCGTGTTAAAGCATACTGGGCAGAGATGGATGCTACCACTGTTGCGGTGCAGGGTTCGGCCGTAAGCCGAGTGGCTGCCGAGCACTATGTTGGAGAGGTTCTCGAGGGTGCTCGTTTGATAGAGGCCCAGTGCTCGAAGAATATTATGTTTGTGTGACATGTATTCCCATTGTAAACACAATGTTTTTATGAAATTTATTAAGGCTGTGTTTATACTTTTGCCTGAAAGTAATATGATGCCTCCTGTGCGGCCGTTTATGTATACATGTGTATAACCTGAAAGATTGCAGTCGTCGGCTTCAGCCCCCACGCATATAATGCAGAGGTGTTCGCAGAAGACGCGTGTTCACACTTAACCCAACGTCTTGGTCCTATTAAGGAGGTGATAGCGCAGCGAACGAGGCAACCAGACTATAATGCTTTAACACTTTCACTTAGCCATAGGAGTTTGACGGTGGGGCTACTATATATCCCCTGTTGGCTCCGCATTCTCCCGAATACGGGGTGCATACATGCCTGGCCGGGGAACGGCCCTTCGTTAAGGCGGAGGAATTCTAACATTCCGATAGGTCATCGAGTGGTTGACGAGTCTCACGCTATATCATGACAGTCAGTTTTCGGCTTTCTCTACTGAGGTGCTCGTCCGGATGACCCGGGGCACAATCGCGGTAGTTCTCCTAGTGCTACCTTAGCCGATAGAGCGGAACATAAGGCACCAAAACATAGGAGCCGGGCAAACCCAACATTTGACCAAAGACATGATTCGGAGCTGATGCATATAAGGCCAAACTCGCGACGCCGAACACTCCATAAGGTATTCGGTCTTTATGGTATAAACCGGGCCTAAATAGTGCCCTTTGCAAGAAGCCCCTTGTGTCCAGGTACGGGCGTTTATTCTGACGTGGCCACATGCCAAGACGTCAGCATCCTTCTCAATTGTATTTGAGAATCCGAGGGATGTGTATCAACAAGAGACAGTAAAAAAGGTTTACGCAGGGTCTTAATCTAAAAACAATCCTTGGAGCGGGTCCCTGCTGCACATCTGCGCCTGTGTCTCCGTTGTGCCATATCCTGGACGTGTGTAGCACGATGGTCATCTATAAAAGAGAGAAACTTAGGTGAAAAGTTGTCGGCCAAAAGGTAGATATGAAGAAACCATGTATAATTCAAGATGAGTAAAAATTGCCACTTGTCTGCGCGCTTTGAGCCCCTTGTATTTGTAATAGGGGTGTGGCTTATCAAACCTGTGTGAGTTACATATAGCTGCGCCGGACTCGTCTAACCGTGTCCGTGGTCTTGATGACCTATCAAATGCTTTAGCTGGTGAGGCCCTTTTTAGTGTCCGGCTGCCAAGGCAGTCGCACTCTCTTCGGCGCGCAGGGATCGCTTAATATTTCCATTCACTGTAATGATGCCACGTGGACCGGGTATCTTAAGCGTAAGGGAAGCGTAATGCGGTATTGCATTAAACGAGCAAAAGCTCCGCGTCCAAGTAGTGCTTGATAGCCACTTTAGAGCAATGTGGAATGTTAAATTTTTGCTACGGATTTTATCGGGGAAGCCGAATATAACCTATAGTAGTAGGGAGCCCATGCAATGAGCCCCTGGGCTTGGCGTTACTCCTTTAAGGGTAGTGTTGCTGTGGCAAATTTTCGTTGGGTCTATCCTCATTTTGCGGATTGTGTCCTGATATATCAGGTTTAGACTGCTGCCACCGTCCATCAGGACTCGTGTGAAGTGGTATCCATAAATTATTGGGTCTAATACCAAGGCAGCCCATCCTGCACACTGGATACTTGCTGAGTAATCCCGATGGTCAAAAGTGATCGGTTGAAATGACCAGTGGCAGGACTCCGCGGTGATAGGCCCTTGGGCATATTTATCTGGGAGTGTTGCTTTGTTTCTCCCCTTTATCACGTGTAACACATTTACTATTTTGACTTCTAGTGGAAATTTCTTTTGTTCCCCAGTGTCTTGCTTGAGAGGCTCATCCTCGTCTTCGCTTGGTGTATCCTCCCCCTTGTGTACGGCGTTGAGCTTGCCGGACTGCTTGAAGACCCAACATTCTCTGTGGGTATGATTAGCAGGTTTACCGGGGGTGCTATGGATCTGACATACTCGGTCCAGAATTTTGTTTAGGCTGGACAGTTCATCTCTGGCGCCTTTAGAGGGCGGCTTTTGCTGACTTGGCCGAGAGCTTTTGAATCCGGCGTTTACTGTCGTGCTCTTTGTGCTGTCTTCTTTATTCCGGCATTTGTTATTGTTGTTGCACCGTGATTTCCCGTTTCCATTAATAACTTCGGATGTACTGGGGTCGCTGGTGCTGCATCTGGCTAGCCAGCTATCCTCACCCGCGAAAAAGCGGGTCATGAGGCTTGTTAATGCTGCCATTGTTCTCGGCTTTTCTTGGCCGAGGTGTGTGGCAAGCCATTCGTCACGGACGCTATGCTTAAAAGCTGCCAAGGCTTCGGTGTCCGGATAGTCGACTATTTTGTTCTTTTTAGTAAGAAACCTGTTCCAAAGCTTTCGGGCTGACTCTCCAGGCTGTTGACTTATATGACTGAAATCGTCCGCGTCCGGAGGTCGTACATAAGTCCCTTGAAAATTTGCTCGAAAAGCGTCTTCGAGCTCTTCCCAGCTTCCAATGGAGCTTTCAGGGAGGCTTTTAAGCCAGTGCTGAGCTGGCCCTTTGAGTTTGAGGGGTAAATACTTAATGGCGTGGAGATCATCTCCTCGAGCCATATGGATATGGAGGATATAGTCCTCAATCCAGACCCCAGGGTCTGTTGTTCCGTCGTATGCCTCTATGTTTACGGGTTTGAATCCCTCTGGAAATTCATGGTCCAGCACCTTGTCGGTGAAACATAGGGGGTGTGCGGCACCCCTGTATCTGGGTGTACCGTAGTGTTTGGATGTTTGTTGTGTTGCATCGTATGCTGGAGCGCGCCTGTGTGGTCCATAGATGGATCTGGTTGCATCGTCCTTTTGATGCGAGCCCTCGCGTGGATCGTGTATTGGCTTACGTGCGGCTTTGGTTGCCGCTCTATGCTGGCCGTGAGGTCGTCTATCTAGCTAGGTGGTCGTTTCAATTTTTGGTTGCAGGGGATCTAAGGGCTCCTCATCTAATTCAGGTAGCAACTTCCGCTTCGGGTCGCTCTTGGTGGGGCGATTACCGCCATACTTCGTTGCTGTGTTGAGTACTTTGCTCCATCTGATTTGGAGTGTATCTTGCGCAGCCTTAAGCCTTTGCTTCTGCTTTTTAGACTCCTTGCGGTGGCAACAAGCCTTTGATGGGCATTCCATTGCTTCGGGTGTCTGTCCGGTGTTATGTCATCCGGACTATTATCTTTGACAGAATCAGGTTGTTCGGTTTAATTCTCCATGTTGCCGTGGTCCGGCAATGGTTCACCCTGCTCTAATGCTGGGTCTGTATGATCGTTGTTTCTACCGAGGCGGGATTTGGGGTGGCGCTTACGCTGCCGCTTTGACTGCTTCTCGAGGGGACAACCCTTCATTGCGTCCTTCCGTTCCTCGTAGTCGTTTTCTTTTGGTGTGTTCACCATGTATACGTCATGTGGTGAAGTGGGCGTCCAATGCCCTGTGGGCAGTGGTTCCTCTTCGTTTCCCGCATCATCATCCATACCGTCGATGTCTTCAGAGTCGAAGTCGAGCATGTCGGTTAAGTCATCGACAGTGGCTACTAAGTGGGTGGTGGGTGGGGCGTGAATTTCTTCGTCGTCTGCATCCCAGTCCTGTCGGACATAGTTCGGCCAGGATCCTCCTGACAAGGAGAGAGACCTTAATGAGTTTAGTATGTCGCCAAAGGGCGAGTGCTGAAAAATATCCGCGGAGGTAAACTCCATGATCGGCGCCCAATCGGATTTGATAGGAACGGGCGCAGGCGGCTCGGAGTCCGTGGCCGGAGAAGGATCCGGCAGTTTAACAACACAACTCTCATGCAAGGTAAGGTTGATGTTCGGCTCGATCGCCGCTAAGGGTAAGGCTTCCGCGGCGGGGTCCATCCACCCGTCCGCGGAAGGCGCAACTGGCTCCGAATTGAGGGTCGGAGCGGCTGCCGGTGCGATCTTAATACTGTCCGATGGTAGAGCTAAATCGTACTCATCATGACCGCGTGACGCGCAAGGCAGAGGCTCAAATCTGTCGAAGATAAAGTCTCCACGGATATCGGCCGTGTAGTTTAAGCTTCCAAACCTGACCTGGTGGCCAGGGGCGTAATTTTCAATCTGCTCCAGATGGCCAAGCAAATTGGCCTGCAGTACAAAGCCGCCGAACATGAAGATCTGTCCGGGGAGAAAAGTCTCACCCTGGACCGCATCCCTATCGATGATAATAGGAGCCATCAAGCCTAACGGCGACGACACAGAGGAACTCTCAATGAAAGCACCAATGTCGGTGTCAAAACCGGCGGATATCGGGTAGGGGGTCCCGAACTATGCGTCTAAGGCGGATGGTAACAGGTGGCAGGGAACACGATGTTTTACCCAGGTTCGGGCCCTCTTGATGGAGGTAAAACCCTACGTCCTGCTTGATTAATATTCATGATATGGGTAGTACAAGAGTAGATCTACCACGAGATCAGAGAGGCTAAACCCTAGAAGCTAGCCTATGGTATGATTGTCTGTTGTTGTTGTTGTTGTCCTATGGACTAAAACCCTCCGGTTTATATAGACACCGGAGAGGGTTAGGGTTACACAAGGTCGGTTACAAAGGAGGCGATATCCATATCCGTATTGCCTAGCTTGCCTTCCACGCCAAGTAGAGTCTCATCCGGACACGAGACGAAGTCTTCAATCTTGTATCTTCATAGTCTAACAGTCCGACCAATGGAGATAGTCCGGTTGTCCGGAGACCCCCTAATCCAGGACTCCCATAGCCACCTTGTCCGCTGCGCCCGCGGTCATGACTTCGAACCATCGTCCAAATATTTTTTTGTCGTTTGTTTTCATTCTTACTAGCAAGATGCCATTGCATTGCACTTAACATCAAGATGCATTTGTATGACTTGTTTATCTTGTGAGAGAAAAGGATGAACGAGGGAAGGCCTTATTTGCAAATGTGGAGAGGTGTGTGGGTACCTTTTTGCAAAATTGCCATAGTTTCTTTCCTATCCGTCAGATATAAATCGGACGGCCTATATTGCAGGATGGCAGGCAAACCAACATCACCAACTCTGTTTTTTATAAGAGTGTATTTTATGTATTTTATAAGAGTGTAGATGTAGAGTAGATACAAGTCGACAGGTGGGCACGATGGTAGTGAGATAATGTGATGCAACACTAGAGGTGCCACGTGGAGCGTTTAACTGGTCAACTAGTCATGTCATGAGCAAATACAGAGTTGTACGGCGAACCCGTGACTGTATAATAACCACTAAACATAAATGGTGACCACAATGAGTGGATTATGAAGTCCAATGTACGTATCGTGCTTTCGCTTCAAATACAATGATCATCATTGCATATATCGCGAGAGAAAGATGAAACATGCGTGAATTTTCTGGGGGCTTACTTTTAGAGGACCTGGAGATAGTTTTGTGTGCATACGTGAAAGGGGCATACAGGGGGGTATGCGATGGAGAGAGATGCTCTTTGTTTCTCTTTATTATGACTAACTTTGTATATAGTATAAAAATATACAAATTCACAGTGCGGAATAAATATCATTGTGGGCACCATGCAATGCAAATTAGCGTTCGTACTCCTCCATATAACTTTGTAATGTTGTATATATGTAGAAACTCTAAAATAATTTTTTGGCCACACTTTATTCAAAAGGAATGTTGTATGAGAAATAAATGTGAAGAGAGGGCTTTTTAGATCAATGGGGTACGTGATGTAACATGGGTGAATGTGTAGTTGATGCATTTGGCGGGGCCTAGAGAGGTATGTGTGTGTATTACGTATTCGAGAGAGGCATGGATA
>NC_041384.1:113759852-113762561 GCF_002162155.2 Triticum dicoccoides | reverse complement strand
CGAGAGTGGTCTAGAGAGAGAGACGAATATGACATCACGACAAGAGATTCCATTCCCTTGAGTGTGTATATGCAAGGGGGGAGGGAATAGAGGCACCAGGAGAAATTTTCTGTGTGTGTGGTGTTTGTGTTGGTATGTGTGGGTGTGAGAAGATAATGAGACGTGGGGACAGAGGATGTGTCACCGCGTGAGGTCCGGTGGGTCGAGGTGAGGCCCTTCATTCGGTTCCATCATGCGCCACATTGGTCGGCCCGTGACGCATTTCGGAAGACCCATGGATGACTAGTTGCACAAGACAAAGATAGCAGAATTGTGAAGGACTCCGTGTCCACTGACAAAGCCGGCTAGGATTTGTAACCCTAGGTTCTCGGACTAAGGTAACCCCTTTATCTCTGATATTACTATTCATCCAACCTAACTTTAAGGGGCATCCTACAGAATGCTCTGCTAGAATCATACTCGTCAATTAGGAAGAGAGGTGTGAGACAATGCGTGAGAGACAGGCGTAAAGATAATGTGCGTACATGAGACACGTAGGCAGGTCCATGTATATAGAAAGGGTCGATGAGGATTGTGCATGTGTATGTTTGCGAGAGGAAGAGTGCTTGTGATAAAGGTTAGTGGAAATAGTTGTAAATGGTTACGAGAGGGAGGGAGGGTTATATCTAGAGCATGTGTGCGAGGAAGACACCTCAGGAGAGAGTGTGTGAGCATGTGTGAGAGACCACCGATGGAGAGTGAAACTACACGTAAAATACTTCTCCACACATTGATTAAATATATAAATTGTATCCAAATATTAGGATGCGATCATGATATTTGCAATTCGCGTAAGGAGCGGTCATTGATCCATTAGACATCTAGATTCTATCGAATTTGAGCATGTCTATGTTATTATTCGACACAATTGATCCACATAGTTAGTATTTTGAAGTCTAGACAATGCATCGCTTTAGAAATCGAATATAAACGTGAGTATAGTTCATGTTGTGTGTGTAAAGCACATTATACATACGAAAGTTACACAATGGACATTATAAATAGGTACCTATGAACTAGCATACATTTGAATTCAACTTAAGGTGGTTTAAAAAATCGAATTCAACATGAAGTCCATTCAATTATTTGAATTTGATATCATGGCATTTGTAAACCATACCTAAATTATGGGGGCACCAATCTTTGCTCTGATTTTGTACATAATAACATATGTAGTCATGTACAAAATAGATTCAAATTTAGCTCCTCCATTCCAAAACAATCGTAGTTATAGGATTTGAAATTGTCAAAATTTCAAAAAGAAGTGGATAATTTAATGAGGTTTTCAAAGATACAAGGTCAAATATAACGTTGTCTATTTAGGTCAATCATAATAGTTCAAGAGTACTCTAAACGTGAATGCTTGTGTTTCAAAATTTCGAACGAAGCGCCAAAAGAGCCTCTACTCGCTCGAAACCGCGTGAGACCAATGTTTGGTAGTACAAGGAAATTACTTTTCTAATAACTCCGACCCGTGAAACCTACCGGCCCGACATCCAAAGGTCTAAACCGGGGTAGGTTTGTAGCTTCATCTAGACGCCACGCAACCGCATCCGAAAAATATTCATACACAATGGCCGCCTAAGCACACATGCGCGCGGCCGAAATCGCTCCCACCCACTATTTGGGACACCTGGGATTACCATCCTACCCCCGACCCGCAGTAGGTCCAAAATTTAAGAGGGGGGCAAAGTTTGTACTTTCCCCAAATTTCAAACAAGCGCGTCCCATCTTCTGTTCAAAAAAGCCAAAAACAAGCGTGTCCCAGACCAAAACATGGTTCCCCCCACCCGTCCGATTCCCCATTCGTACTCCGTGGGAGCCAAAACTACCTCTCCACCAGCCGCGAAACCCCGGCGTCCTCCGTCCGCCAGCCCATCCCACCCATCAACCACCGCCTTCCTCCATCACGCCAGAACCGATACCCCGACGTCGTCGTCCACCGCAACCTCAAGCGCAACGCCCTCCATGGCTAGTAGTTGAAGCCGAGGCCGAGCCATCCATACCCGAGCCAGTTCAACCACGCCGTCCTGCGCCTCACCGCTGCCGCTCCAACTTCGCCACCCTCCACCGCACCGGAGCTGTTCCTGCTACGTTGTCCTTCGCCGCCTCGGATTTGCTTCCCCTCCGCCGACATATGACCACGGCAACACAGTCAACAATTTGGCCATGGGTTCGTCCAAGCCTGCTCCCTCCAGAACATCGGTTTCCCCGGTAAAAAGAAGAAGATCGGTGCGACATGTGGAGGTGACCACACCGGCAACCGAAAAAGGTACTCCTCTTCCCTTATTCATGCAAATCTTACGTCTCTGCTTGCACGGTATTCATCCCACAGAAGACACTAGTTGACCGCTTCTTCTTGATACTAGACGTTCCTAGTAACTCGTGATGCACAAGGTTTCTCCTCATATACTATTTCACCTTAGCTAGAGGTACGTCGCGCCCCTAAATTTCAATTTCTGTCCAGTTTATTCCTAATTAACGGAAGCATTCCCCCGACGTAACAAGCGCTAGTATGCCTATTACGCTGGGGAAGCAGTGCCTTGGTGTTTATCTTAGGGGCGTGTGCGGCCTAGAGCTACTGGCGCCCGATCTGGAGGTCGGCCGGGATTAAAGGGATGGCCTGGGGGCGCTGCCAAGCACGGCGATGGTGTGAGGTCGATGGGAGGG
>NC_041384.1:113726370-113759360 GCF_002162155.2 Triticum dicoccoides | reverse complement strand
GGTTCATTAAAAAAATCAACTGACCTATTTATTTTCAGTCGACTGTTATCTTAGATATGACCACATGTGGTGGTGTGCTGGAGGAGTACCTGCATTTCCTGTGCTCATATATTACAAAATCATACGGAGTAGAATCTAATTTTGTTTGCCATGCAATGTTGTAGAGCTATCATATGTCTCCTGTCATTTATTTTTCAGCCACCTGCTCTCTGCTACTTTTACAGTGCACTAGTTCTGCACACACTTCACCCTTACTCTCACTATTGTGTTTTTATGCAAGGGTATTTCAGACTCTGCTGCCATGAGAGAAGCCAAAAAGAAAAGAGAGAAGTCGCTCCAGCTTCGTATGCGGGTAGGCAAGACACGTTACAGTGCTATAAAGGGTGCAGTGTCAGCAGATGGAGACGGTAAACATAGCTCTGGAGTTGATGACCTCGCTCGCAATGAACCACCATCCCAGGTTCTTGCTTTAACTTCACGGTGTCATATGTGGTTGCATGTTCCATATGGTGTCTAGCTTGTATTCAAAAGGCTGAAGTCGGTAAGATAAGGAAAGATATTTTTTACATGAACCACCATCCTGTGAGCACCAGAAGACAAAATAGCTAGTCAGGGCACTGGCGGAGCCAGTGACAAGCCCAGCAAAGATAGGCATCACCTGGAAGCCAACTAAAAAGCTGCGATGGTGGCGAAGCAGCCCGCCTCCCACCAGGCTCTCAGGTCCTAGATGATCATGCTCACCACTCCAGCCGGATGTCTAGCTTGTATTGCTTCCAATTTGGTTAAATTGCATCTGCTTAGCTTACACATTATACCTTTGAATATGACATGCCTTTCTGTTTTTGGTACATACTAGTACATATGTGTATTAACCATGTTCTTACATCAAACTAATGTTCTTGTGTATCCCTCATCAATCACTTATGACGAGGCAGGCAGGCAAGGGGACTACTCATCATTTAAAGAATGCAGCTTCAGCCTCCCGACATGATTCTCAAGAAACAGAAATGCTAGATGAAGATAGTGAACGTAGCTCTGTAGTTGATTACAGCATTTCACCTACACTAGCATCGCAGGTGCTTGCTCTAACTTGGCAGCGTGATATGTGGTTGCTTGTTGCATATGGTGTCTAAATTGTAATTCTTCCAATCTGGTTCAACTCCATGTGCTAGTCTGCTTAGCTTATACATTATACCTGTTAATGTGACATGCCTTCCTGTATTTAGTACATAGTACATCTGTCTATTAAGCATGTCCTTACATAAAACTATTGTTTTTTATCCCGCATCAATCAACATGATGAGACACATTTAGTATATGCAGTGCGATATTAGTTGCATCTTTCATACGATTTATAGCATGCGATGCTTCTAATTTGTTGAAATTCCATTTATGATGGGACGACTTTAACTTGGCAGAGTCATATTGGTTGCATCTTTCATGTGGTGTCTAGCTTGCATTGCTTCTTATTTGCTGGAATGGTTTCTGCTTAGTTTACACAAACAGTTGTGAACATGCCATGCCGTCCTGTTTTTCGTACATATTCCATCCTGGTATCATGTGTTTGCCTTACATCAAAGTAGTGATTGTCAGTATCATGCATGAATGAGTTCTCAAGAGAGAATTTTATTGCTTTTTCTTGTCGGTTTTACTTGACAATTCAAAATCAATAAAGCGGAAGGAAGTTAGCAAGGCAGTGGATAAAGGTGCTCCTTCCGAACGGAGGGCCTCTACAGTTTCTACTCCTCCACACCCCCAAGATGATTTCCAAGACAACACATGCATAGACACTCAACAAAGCTGTGTTTATGATGAGCACGTCTCCCCTAGTGCAGCATCACCGGTGCTCCCTCTAACTTGGCACTGTTATATGTGGTTGCATGTTATGTGTGATGTCTAGCTTGTATTGCTTCTAATTTTGTTGAATTCCATCTGCTTACTTTACACATTATACTTGAATAAGACACGTGTTCCTGTTTCTAGAATATACAATATCTTTCTATCACACCATGTTCTTACATCAAATTACTACTGTTGTGTAACCTGCAACAATCACTTATCATAAGACACATTTGACTTTGGAGTGTGATATAGGTTACATCTCACATTCTTTTCTAGCTTGTACTACTAATTTGTTGAAATGGCATTTATGACGAGACAGTTTTAACTTCGTAGAGTGATATTCGTTGCATCTTTCATATGGTGTCTAGCTTTCATTGCTTATAATTTGTTGAAATGCCTTCTCCTTAGTTTACACATCATAAGTTGTGAATATGGAATGGCACAAATAACGAGAGACCTCTAACATGGTAGTGTGATGTTGTTTGCATCTTGCATATGATTTATTTCTTGTACTGCTTCACATTTGGTTAAATGCCATTTTTGATGAGACACTGTTAACTTGGCAGAGCGATATTTGTAGCATCTTTCATATGGTGTCTACCTTCCATTGCATTGCTTCTAACTTGGTGAAATGTCTTCTTCTTAGTTTACACATCATAGTTCTGGTTATCTCTTCCGTCCTGTTTTTCATACATATTACATCCTCCTATCATGTGGTTGTCTAACATCAAAGTTCAGCTCGTCTGCATCACGCATCAATTTGTTTTGAAGAACTAAATTGTTATTCGTTTTTCTTGTCGGCTTGACTTAACATGGCACAGAGAAAGAGGGAGAAACACAGAATGGTAGGGAATGAGAAGCGGATGAATCCTGCAAATTCTGCTGGTACTGATGGTGCAATAGAAGGTCAAAGTCCAGCGGAAAATTCTACAAACATGACATCCCATGCTACACGAGTTGCAAAAAAAGCCAAACAGAAACAAATAGCTGCCACCAAACAAGTAGAGACAGCCCTAGTTCTTGCAACACCTACCACAGTACTACCAGCTGCACGACTTACTCGTGCGTCAACTGAGCTAGCAGCACGTTCCCAAGCTCCCTTGCTACCTGACACTACTTCCCAAGCACTGTTGACACAAGACGAGTTGGCAATATCAAATGAACCTTGTGAGCTTCAATAGCAAGAAGGTAGTTGCTGGAGTCAAGTTACAGTTGCATGCTTCTTTATATGTAGTCTCACAGTTTGATGTACACTAACACTTCCTATGTTCGTTGTTGGATTAGCACCTAGGCGCAAGAGGAAACAAACATCAGGGATAATGGAGATCCGTTTTGAGGCAGGTTTAAAAAGGCCATGTGATGCTACAGAGTCAGCCAAGTTAGTATCAGAGGCAGCGGTTGCCGTTAGGTGTCATGTACGTATCTTCCCAACATGGATTCAGTACATGAATGACAAAGACGAAACCCAGTTCAACACCTTCCTCGACCATTTATCTATAAGTATGGTTATGTATGGAAACTAGTAATATCGTCTTGCTCTCTCCCATACTTTCTAGGTTGTTGATAATGAGACTCCCATAATTTTCAACAGATGACGTTCAAGTTGGATAGCCAAGATGATGCAACCAGACAAGCTTGCACCCATGTTTTCAAGTCTGCTCTGCGACAGTATCGGTATAACTTGAGGAAAACTCACTTTGAAGGCAAGGCTAACAGTGAACTTTCCCAAACATCTCCAGTGGAAAATATATCGGATGAAGACTGGAGGGGCCATGTTAAACACTGATATGATCCGAAGTATTAGGTACATTATATATATGTGATCAGATCACATGTTTAAGTCCTATTTACGCATGTTCCACACAAATCTATCTTCTTGTAGGTGAACTATACAAAGAACAAGGCCAACCTTTTGAAAGTGAAATTCCAACAGACGACATGATTTCGTAGCTATATTGCACACAGCGAGGCTCTTGTAATTAGCTGTTGTTTCACTCGTTTCGCTGTACCATATTATCAGATCTATATTGACTTGTTCGAAATGCAGAGGAAAGCCCGCAAGGACCAAAAAGTACCTGAACCAAATGCTGTGGAAATCTTCAAGGACTGTCACACCAGCAAGAAGAAGGGCATGACTACACCAGTCAAAGCCGCTGTTGTAAGTCCTTAATCCTCATGCCTTTTAACTACTACTTTGACTTGTGCCTTGAACTGCATGGTTTGCAGCCAATGTCTATTACTCTTTTCAATTTTATACACAATTGTCTTAGCATATCATTGCACCTTACAAGGTTTAAAAGAGAGGAGTGATGTTCCTTTGATCTTGACCCATAATCTAGTTCTGTGCTGGACTTGCCCACACAACGTTATAATTGCCTGTTTGTCTATTCCCAGTTATTTTGTGATATGAATGATGTCATACAATGCTTACCGTATTATAAACTTCGTCTCTTTATCCTTAGCCCTCAATACAATGTGAAGAAATAGACAATATATTAGCGATGGTACATGGTCATATGTTTGGAACCTGGTTTTATTATGTACTTTGCAATGAAATACCGCTAATATTTTACATGGGTTCACCAGAATAAGTTCTGTATATAGACCAAAGCTACTTTGTTTGGTTTTGCTGCCTCCTTAATATCTTCTGTTCTGGTACTACTAATGTAAAACCTCAACTTTTTAGCGAGCTATGGAAAAATGGTGGAACCGCCACCTTCTGAAGGTGGCGAGGCAACTATAACCGCAATGTCAGCTCTTGCTGCAGTGGGTCAGTACCTGTCCACTAACAGTGCCAAAAGCACGTTCCTGCATAATACTGGGTTGGTTGTTAAGGCAATATCATCGAAACTGCCTCATGATCAAGATATGCAAGCTCAAAGCAATGTTGTATCTGCGCTCAAGACAAAAGTCCATTCCCTAACAGAGACCCTTTGTGAAACAAGGAGAAACATTGCTCAATGTCGTCAAGATATGCATGGTTTTGAAACCAGAACATCAGACATTTGCTATGTTGTTCAGGAGCCTAGGGGAAATGAAGGCGAGGGTTATGGTGCTCCATCAGACAATACAACATGAAAACGTAATAGTCAGGTCAAATGAACTGAGCTTCTGAACTTCTGGTGGTGCATTTATCTTCTAGACTGTTAAGTTTTATGCCAACCTTCCTTTTGTTATATAGTTGTAATTTGTTTTGGTGCGATACAAAATTTATTCTTAACGTGCAGCCACCGGCTGAAGAAAACAACAAGCCATTTTTGTATAGTGTAGGGTGTTCCCTATATTTGCACTGGTGGCGATCTTTGATGCCGAGTGGATGTAATCTATGCAATCGCCTTAATAGCCTAGCATTAGTTTCGGCCTTATTTATTTCCTAGTCTTCTTTTTCCCTGGTTTGCTAGTGGCCGCAACTACCATGGGCCATATACGGGATGTAGGATCCATGGGTCTCCTACGGGCCGTCGATAAATGCGCCTGTAATCGGTGGGCCTTGGGCTGTCGGATAAATGGGTCTACATGGGCCGTAATCGGGCGTAATTGGTATCGGCCCAGCACGGTAACAGGCCGTTAACAGGCCGTAGGACAACAAAGGCTTAATTCTGTCACAGGCATAACAGGTCGTTAATGGGCCAGAATATAGGACGGGCTGGAAACGACGCAACGGGTAAACAGGCCAGAAACGGGCCGACTCTTGACATGGGCCGAATTTGGCCCATTAGGGGAACAGGCCAGTAACGGGCCGGAAGTAATCGAGGGCCAAAAAGGAGCCCAAGAACGTATGAGCCGTCAATAGGACAAAAGCTAACATGGGCTGGAAACGGCCCATGTAAATCACGGGCCGTTAACGGGTATAAAGAAAATTACTGTTCATTATGGGCTCGAGTCACCGTGGGCCTGTAAAGGGCCAAAAGATACGAAGGCCTCATATGGGCCGAAAGACGTCATGGGCCATACATGGGCCGAAAGTGAAATGGGCTAGTGTTATATTCGACGGCCCACATGACGTTGTTGGGCTGATTTCCTTTAGGGCCTAACAGGCCGTGAGTTAACGGGCCGTAAAATGGGCTATTTGCGAAGAGACCGTTAACAGGCTTTTCATGGGCTAGCCCGTTAACTTTGAACCAAGTCAAACGGGCTGGCTTTGTAAGCTAAATGGGCCAGTGGTGGGCCGTGGAACGTGTCGACATATCATAGGCGCCTATCTGACCCACTGACAAGCTGACACGTGTTTCGTCCGGCCAATAAGAATTTTACACGGGGAAATTTCCCATTGGTCGGAGCTGTTAACGGGTTATCGGATCCAAAACCCGACCCGATAGCTTAACAGCGTTCCATTATGGTGGATGCCACGTGTCGGTCACCCTTGACGAAAGCACTTCTGTGACACGCGATTTATCATCATGGAAGTGGACACTTCCGTGATGATAATTTTGGTAATGTCATGGAACACTTCTACGATAGCACAAGTATGACTATCTTGATTTAGTCATAAATTTGTCATGGATGTACATGCATGACAAAAAACGCGACCTACTGTGACAAACACGTATCATCATGGAAGTGTATTTTTTTGTAGTGTGTGGTTGAATGATTGTGTCCTGGTCGAATGGAATTGGGTTATACGAGTGTAATTGTTGGTCGAGTGGTTGCACTCTGAGGTGTTTTCAGTCGATAGATAATGCTATACTTTGAATGTCTTTGACACTAGGGCAATGTCCTTGGGAAGGGTGTTTAGGTCAGGCCTACTACCCTACCATAGGTACATGTCATCGTCATTAGCCCCCAAATGGATCAAGGTCCGAGTGGAGAAGGGGTTGAAGATGGACCCGACCCGACTTTTATGCTTCAAAGGCATTTTACATGGGTCGGCGAACCATGCTGAACCTCCTTTTCAGTCGCCTTGATTCATTCATAGTTTTTCGAGTGAACTTATACTGATATGCTTCTAGTGTTGGAATGGTATGAAATCTTGGGTGTGATTGGCTTTTCTGCGGTTTCCTGATCTCACAGGATTCGAAATTTGGAGAAGCGCGCGGGACGGAGAGCGCCACAGTAAACGGAGTGGATCAGACAGAGATGGCTCAATTCTTGCGCCACCTTTATTGCCACGTATCGGGCACGCGACTGTTGTGGGATTTGACTGGATCGCTCGGGCCCATGCGCCAGCCACTCGGAAGTGAGCCCATAAAAGGCGTTGAGGCTGTTGCGTCTGAACAGTGTTTCCTATTCCCCTTCTTCATCCTCTTCTTCTGCATCGTGCCCTTCTCCACTCTCGACGCTGCTGCTCCGCACGTGAGCAATCCGCGATGATGGGGAAGGACAAGACAGCGTCCCTGGAGCGCGCAAAGAAGGCGACGGCGAAGTCGAAGGGCAAGAAGACGAGTCGGGGGTCGTCATCAAGGTCCGGATTGCCGCCCGGCTAGATCCAGGGAGACTGGATCCGGTCCACAATCTGGTAGGAAGATCTAGATGATCTGGCTGCAGGGGGCTTGATTGCCCATAGATCTGGGAGGCTTCCGGGAAACAAGCTCGAGCCGTAACCGCAGGAGGGTGAGTGCGTCCTCCTCGCCACTCATGTAGACTGTGGTTTCTCTGTGCCTCCCCATCCTTTTTCTGAGGCTTCTTGAACTTTTTCGGACCCCAACTTCATCACTTTTCCCCCAACACAATCACATATCTTGCCGCGTATGTCTCTTTGTGCGAAAACTTCTTGGGTTGCTGACCGCATTGGGGTCTTTTCAAGCACATTTTTACCTGCCGCTCTCAGTCTATGAAGAAGTCCAGTCCGACTGACGATAAGACCTGGGTGATCCAAATGTGTGGGGGTTTAGGGATTCAGACGAGAGGTAGGAGTGCTTTTCCTGCCATGACTCTTCCTGACTCAGTTAGGGGATGGCAGTCGACTTGGTTTTACTGCAAGGATGTTCCGACTCCTGGTGAGTTGACTGGTCTTCCTCCCTTCACCATGGATCGAGTCTACCAACCCCCTTCATTGCTCGAGACCCCGGAGGCGAAAGCTGAGGTGCTGATGTTAGTCGATCGGGTAGTTCAGCTAGTCCGTGACGGCGTGACTGGTAAGGACTTGTTGGAGGTGTTCCTCAATCGACACATCCAGGCTCTCCATACCCGTGACCATCCGATATGGATGTACTCGAGCTCAAACGAAACCGCTCGGATCCACCCGGAGGAGGTCGTCGAGGAGACGGTGGCGCAGTGGCTGCAGAGCATCACTGGAAATAAAGGACAACCCCAGGGGGTCCAGAAGAGTTGCGCCATTCGATCCGAACATGAACCGGACAAGGTCTGACATTTGTTACCGAGTGTCTTCTAATTCTGACTTGCAATTATCCTCGAATTTGATTGACGTTTGTTTGACTCTTTGTCTTGTAGATATACACTGAAATGTACTCAATGCTGAACGGGGATCTGGCCCATGAAGGAGAAGCGAGTGCAGACGAAAGGGCTCAGTGGCAATTTGGGGACTCGAATGAAGAGGAGAGTGGCGACTCAAGCAGCAGTGGAGAAGTAGAGTCACCGCCCCGCTCTGAAAGATGTTCCAAGCAGACACACGATCCAACAGGTGGACGGGGCAAAGCAGTTGCGTCAAGTACGCAAGCGTCGAAGCACACTCGGAAATCCACTCCCAACCCGACTGAGAAGGCTCCAAAGCAGCCCAAGGTTGCGCCTGCAAAGCCTCAGAAGTCTCTGCCTAAAATCAAGGTGGATGTTCCCGTTTCCTCCGCGTAAGTATTTTACTTTATCTCTTTTCTCTTGTATTGTTCGGAAACTTCTGTATTCCAGTCGACTCATTCTCTAACTTGACCGAGTGAGTCCTAAAACTTGCAGTGCTGCTACTTCTGGGACTTCCATTTATAAGGACGAAGCTGATGAGCAGATGGAAGATGCGGTCACTTCCAAAGTAGGTATGACTCCTGCCATCTTGCCTTCATTCTGTCAATTGAGTTATCGGTCGACTGAACTCTTGTGGTCGAGTATTTTGAAGCGCCGCATAATGTTATTGAACTTCCAGACGATGATGAAGATGTGCCCCAGAAGCCTACGGGAAGTAAGGGCAGGACCTCAGGCAGGAGGGGTGCCAGCCAGCAAGGAACCCCCGTCGACACCAGTGCCAGAACCGGTGAGCCAGCAGTCTGGAGACCTTAACCGGGCCTGTGTTACTTTTGCTGATCCTGTGTCGATTGAACATCCTTCGGCGTCGACTGCTCAAGTCCCTGCTTCATCCATGCAACTCCACGCCTTGGATCCTCAGGCTGCTGTGACTGCCCCATCAAGTCCGCTTTTCGTTACCCATCCTGTCCCGGAGGATCTAGTGGGCATTGCCAGGGAAGCTATACGCCAAGCAGGCCTTATCATGGAGCGGATGAAGACAGTTCACGAGGCTAGTCAAGATGCTTATGATGCCAGCTCAGCTCTCCAGACCAACGTCCAGGTTAGTTGATTTCCGAATGATCTTTAGCTTGCCACTTGTTCTGTTAGGATATGCTACCCGAAAACCTTTAATGTGCATCTAGTGTCAATCTACATCTTGCATCTGTACACCCACTGGGTGTTCAACTTTTGCTGAGTAGTCTTTCCACTTGAGTCGACTAGGTCGCATCGAGTTTATCTTTGAACTAGTGGGGGCACGCAGAGTGCACACACTTGGTGTAGTCCCCGAGGCCGCTGCCGAATGTGTGATTCGATGGGGGTCTTGATAAAAATGTCTCTTTACAGTTCTTCCACTCGGCATAGACAGGTCGTGTCGAGTGGAATCTGGACCAGTGGGGGCACGCAAAGTGCACCCACTGGGTGTAGTCCCCGAGATTGCAGTCAACTACGGGCAGTCGGATGTGGTCTGAGAATAACTGTTGTCTTCTCTTTTTTTGACTGGACGGACCATGTTGCCTGAAAAGTCGAACCAGTGGGGGCACACTAAGTGCACCCACTGGGTGTAGTCCCCGAGACTACTGTTGAATGTTTGATTCGATAGTAGTCTTAGAACTCTTTTTCCCGTAATGATCTGAACTTGCATTTTATCGCTCGGAAGCGACAATCTCTGTTCCTGTTGATTAACTGTCCGCTGACTACAGAAATCCTGCGAGCTCAAGGCCCGGTTTCCTAACTTGGAGTAGAAACAAATCCAACTCGATCTTGACCTGGAGTTGGCCAAGGAGAACTTGAAGAAGGCTGAGGATAAAACTGCTGGTATGGGAGGTAAAAAACTTGCCGACTGACTCATTTGCCATATTTCCCTTCCTCCTTCTGATCCAAGTGTTATTTATTTTAGAAAAAATGTGGCAGGCTCTGGACCAGAAGGACCTTGACCTTGCGGCAGCATAGAAAACGACGCAGGAGAAATCAACACTTGCCGACAAGAAGCTGGCTTCAGTCGCTAAGCTAGAAGAAGATAATGCCAAACTGAAGACCACTCTTGATGAAGCCAACAAGGAAGGGACGTGACTGAAGAAGGACAGGGTGGCCCTAACCGACCAAGTTGGAGATCTCGCTCAGAAGAGACACGAGCTGGAGGTTTATCTAGGAGGACTCGCCAAGAAGCTATCCGTTATGCTTGAAGGTATTCTCAACTGTTCGACTGACTTGCTGCGGTCAACTCTTCATATGGCTGTAGACTCATCAATTCTCTGTGTGTGTAGAATTCTACCAAAACTTCGAGGAAGGAACCAGGCGGATTGAGACTGAGTTGGACCATATTAACTCCCCCATCAAGGATGAAGCTGCAATGAACGTGTTGCGCCTGGAATCTCACCTCGCTAGCGTCACCAACTATCTGGCTCGGCTGAAGGTGGCGGTATCACGGATCAATGCGGATCTCTGGCCGAGGGAGACATTCCAGAATGACCTCGAGTCTCTAATGACTCGACTCAAGGAGATCCCCGGTCGAGTGCGGGCGTGGAAGAAGTCATCTGCCTGGTGCGGTGCTGACTAGCTCTGTCTCTGGTCCGCGTCCATTGCAAGGAAGTCAAAGAAGAAAAGCTTGTGGCCCTCAAGGTTGCCAATACCAAGAGACATAACTTCCAGTCCTTGATACGTCCATTTTGCATCATGCTTTTATATCAATATTTATTGCATTATGGGCTGTTATTACACATTATGTCACAATACTTATGCCTATTCTCTCTTATTTTACAAGGCTTACATAAAGAGGGAGAATGCCGGCAGCTGGGATTCTGGCTGGAAAAGGAGCAAATATTAGAGACCTATTCTGCACAGCTCCAAAAGTCCTGAAACTTCACGAATGATGTTTTCCAAATATATAAAAAAACATTGAGCGCAAGAACTTCACCAGGGGGGCCACAACCTGCCCACGAGGGTGGGGGGCGCGCACTACCCCCTGGGCGCGCCCCCTACCTCGTGGGCCCCCAGGTGGCCCTCCGGTGACCATCTTCTGCTATTTGGACTCTTTCGATGGAAAAAAAATCATAAGCCATCCTCTCGGACGAAACTCTGCCGCCACGAGGCAGAACCTCGGCGGAACCAATCTAGGGTTCTGGCGGGGCTATTCTGCCGGGGAAACTTCCCTCCCGGAGGTGGAAATCATCGATATCATCATCACCAACGCTCCTCTCATCGGGAGAGGGCAATCTCCATCAACATATTCATTAGCACCATCTCATATCAAAACCCTAGTTCATCTCTTGTATCCAATTCTTGTCTCCAAGTCCGAGATCGGTGCTAGTAGGTAGCTAGTAGTGTTAATTACTCCTTGTAGCTGATGCTAGTTGGTTTAATTGGTGGAAGATCATATGTTCAGATCCTATATCACTACAAAAAAAGACACATCCGTGACAATTTGGGCCGAACGAAATTTTTTTCTGTCATACATATGACACTTCTATGACGATAATTGTGACAAAACCCGGTATCATCATAGATGTGGTGGGCTCCTACTTCTATGACAAAAAATCATGACAGAAAATGGGCTTTTTGTCCTGGGCGGGCGGGAGACGTAGCTGCATGACATTCTTTGGGCCCGTCCATGACGGAAAAAACCATGGTAGAAGCGAGGGGGGGATTTCGGGGAGTTCCCGGTTACGGTGGGAGGTCGGGGGCCGAGCGATGCACGTTTCTCTTGTACACGTACGCGCGTGTGTGCGAGGCATTGGATCTAACTGAACCCGAGCGAGGCGTTGGGCTCTAATGGAACCCGAGCGATTGCACTGCAGGCTACGCGTTACTGAACCCGATCGATCGATCGATGGCTGTTAATTGAACCCGATCGAGCGATTACTTGGCTACTGCTGCTAACTGAAGCCGATCGATGGGATGAACAGTGAGCGTTGTGGGGGGGTTTGGATGAACAGTGAGCGATGGTGTTGCCTCTGGATGAACAGGACCCCGTGGTGTGGTGGAGGGCTGGATGAACAGTAGACGGTGGAGGGGTGCCCGTGGAGGGGTGGATGAACAGGACCCCGTGGTGTGGAGGGCAGGATGAACAGTAGACGGTGGAGGGGTGCCCGTGGAAGGGTGGTTGAACAGGACCCCGTGGTGTGGAGGGCTGGATGAACAGTAGACGGTGGAGGGGTGGTTGAACAGTAGCCGGTGGAGTAGCGCGCGGTGGAGGCTGGATCAACAGGAGCCCGTGGAGGCTGGAGGAGGTCGACGGTGGATAAACAGTAGCTCGTGGAGGCTGGAGGGGGTCGACGATGGAGATGAATAGTATCCCGTGGAGTCCCGTTTTGCGGTACGCCACACCGCTCCCGATGAACAGGACCCCTGTTTCGATCGTAGCGCTCCAACACAAGTCCGTTTCCTTCGTTTTGCGGTATGCCACACCCCTCACGATCAACAGGACCCCTGTTTCGACCGTAGGAGGTCTGTTTCCTCCGTTTTGCGGTATGCCACACCCCTCCCAATCAACAGGACCCCCGTTTCAACCGTAGGAGGTCCGTTTCCTCCGTTTTGCGGTAGGCCACACCCCTCCCGATCAACAGGACCCCCGTTTCGACCGTAGGAGGTCCATTTCCTCCGTTGTGTGCGGTACGCCATGCCTCGTTTCCATCGCCTCTTCCGTCCAAGCCCTCCCGATGAACACGACCACGCATTCTGTTCCGACCCATGAACACGACGACGGTGCTATTTCTCTGTTCTGAACCAGCCATGTACACGAGCCCTCGCCGTACGTATGCGCAAGTAGGCGTTCGAGACCCAGCCCGTATGTACACATACGTGGCCGTATTTTCTTTCTTGCACCCTGGCCGCCTCTACTACGACACGTGCGCGCCACTACATTCACCAGTATATATGTACGTACACGTTCGCGACCAGAATGACAATGCTACGTACGCTTCGACCAGGTTGGTCCCGATTGTCAGGCACTTCCTTGCCTGCGAAGATGTAGCTGGTGGGTCCCAGCAGTGAGGGGGCGAAATACGGTGGCCCATCCAGTGGGTCCCCGCTGTCAGGTGGAGGAATAATTATTTTGCACGTAATAAGGAGGAACTTCCTTGTTGCGGCCGTGGACCCAGCTGTCAGCCTCTCCACGTATAGTCCACGTTCGATGGAAGTCGTTCCTTGACCACGTTGACCACGCCGCGCCGAGAGCACCAGGGCGGTGGACGACGGCGATGCCTAGGAAGGGGATGACGGGGAGCCGGGGAACCTGCAGAAGTGGAAGCCCGCGCGCGCGGAGAGGAGTAGGAGGGTTCACTGGTTCGGCTGTGGTGTGAGGCTGCCGTCGCCGCAGGGCCTGGTCAGCGGTGCGAATAGTAGGGGCGGTGAGGCCTTCGCGGCAGCACAGCCAACCACGGGAGGCAGGAGCATGCGGCACGACCGGCGCTGCTTTGGGCGGCTGGAGCAAGAAGACCAGAGGTTGAAGAAGCACTTCGGCCGTTGGATGGACATCGTACGGTCACTGGATCTAGAATCGTTCATATTGACTAAGTTGACAAAGCCCTTCGTCCTCGTCAACCACATTGACCACGGCGTGCTGACAGCACCATGGCGGTGGACGACGGCGAGGCCTAGGAAGGGGATGACGCGGAGCCGGGGAAGACGCAGCAGTGGATGCCCACGCGGAGAGGAGTACGAGGGTTCACTGGTTCGGCTGCGCTGCCATCGCCGCAGAATAACAGGGGGTGTGGGTGAGTGGAGTGGAGGGATGGCCTGGCCAGCGGTGGGAGTAGTATGGGGCCGGTGAGGCCTCCGCGGCAGCACAACCGGCCACGGGAGGTAGGAGCAGGCGGCACGACCGGCGCTGGTTTGGGCGGCTGGAGCAAGAAGACCAGAGGTTGAAGAAGCACTACGGCCGTTGGATGGACATCGTACGGTCAGTCGATCTAGAATCGTGCATATTGACTAAGTTGACAAAGCCCTTCATCCCCGTCAACTTAGTAGGCCCACTATACTGGGTCCCATCTAGCAGGGGGAGTATTCATTTTTTTGTGCGTAATAAGGAGGCACTTCCTTGCGTGCGAAGATATAGCTGGTGGGTCCGAGCTGTCAGCGGCGGTAACGTTTTTTCATGAAATACAGAGGCCGTTTCGGTGGGTCCCAGATGTCAGGTGGAGGAAATCATTATTTTGGGCGTAATAAAGAGGCATTTCCTTGCGTGCGGCCGTGGACCCAGCTGTCAGCCTCTCCACGTACAGTCCACTTCAGATGCATGTCAGTCGTTGACCACGCCACGCCGAGAGCACCAGGGCGGTGGAAGACGGCGAGTCCTAGGAAGGGAACGACACGGAGGCAGGGAAGACTCGGCCGTTGTTTTTGTTTCCCACGCGGAGGGGAGTACGACTGTACGAGGGTTTACTGGTTCATCTGCCGTCGCCGGAGAATAACAGCAGGTGTGGGTGAGTAGAGGGATGGCTAGGCCAGCGATGGGAGTATGGTGGGGCAGTGAGGCCTGCGCGGCAGCATAGCCGGCCGTGGGGAGGAGGGAGCAGGCAGTCCCGCCGGCGCTTGTTTGAGCGGCTGGAGCACGAAGAGCAGAGATTGAAGAAGCACGACGGCCGTTGGATGGACATCCAACAGTATACAGGCCATCTGTGGAAAGCCTCAAATCTGTGGAAAACAGCATACAACCCATCTGCCATTATTTCAAATAATTTACAGCCCATTTGCTAATTCTTACGGGTTTTTTTGGAGCCCATATTCTTTATGTTAGCATTACAGCCCATATTGTGGCCACAGTTAAAAAATCATACAAAATTTTGCATATGTCGGTGCGGTCTGAACTGTTTTTAATCCCAAAATTTCGAGTCACATTCAGACTGATTTTAAAAATAAATGTATATCAATATAAAATCCAATAAATTGAACATGCATAAAAATCGATGCAATTTAAAATCTCGAAATGAAAAAAAAGATATTTGAAAATAATTGCCGGTTTCATGTGTTTTAAAAATGTATAGCCCATTTCTCATTACTGATAGGCCACTCTCCTCGTCTTGAAAGATTTGCAGCCCAACAGGCCTGATAAAGCGACTTACTTGACAAATCACAAAAAAACTGGGCTAGCCATTTTTAGAAAGAAAAAAAACTACTGGGTTGGTCTGTGGTAAACATAAAAGAAAAGGCTGTCTAGACAGGCCAGGGTGTCCCACACAGCCCAGTTGACACCCTGCTTCCGTCTCAAAAACAAATTAGATAAATGCCACTCCAATTTGGCGATTCATAAAAATGCCACTGCAATTTCCAAACTTGAAAAATGCCACTGCAATTTTTGCAAACTTTGAAAAATGCCACTGCAGTTTGCAAACTTTGAAAAATGCCACTCCAGACTTCGAAAAATGCCACTAGAAATGGCATGAAATGGCATTTTTCAAAGTCTGTTTGCTCTCCGCTTAGTGGTTTCTTACTCGGTCTCCTCATCTGAATAGATGGTCGCACGCTTCAACTAGAATCCAAACCATAGTAGAACGGGGGCTCAAAAGGAAACTTCAGAGCTAGTTGAGAAGACTATATATATAGCATCCGCATCACCAGGACACTCGATGATGTAATTAGTAGGCAGTTACCGCCAATTAGAGATACGGTGCTGACCCAAGCTGAGTGAGTGAAGGCTCCGGCTTGACCTACTAGCTGTTTGCTATCAATAAATAACTCTGGGTCACCTTGGCTTTTGTGTTCAGTAGTTAGTAGGGGAAGTTGCCCGGCTTGGGGAGGCACCTTGAACTCCCTTTGGCCCAAGAGAAGTTCGGCTGGAGACTTCATACCAAGTATCCTAGACGGCATACGATTTATGAGGTACGCTGCTGTCATCACTGCCTCACTCGCCGCATCCCTTCAGTAGCCAATCCTTTTTCTCAACGATGCAGTTCGCTTGGAACATGGCACAAGGTGTGACGTTCCGAGCGGTGGAGGACAACCTGTTTGTTGTTCCAGTTTTCTGCCTTGGCGACTGGCAGAAGCTCATGGAAGAAGGGCCGGGGATTGGAACAGGTATATTCCTTCTCAGACAGTACTTTAAGACAAACACGGTTCACAAGGTGGATTTTCTATCTATTAGTTGACTACGGAGGTATTCTGGTTTCTTTGCTGGTGGCATTCACTGGAAAAGCTTGCACGAGCATACAAATCTCTCCTTGTTGTAACTGCACCCTTCCTCTTTCTACTGACCTCCTTGTCTGATCTTGAATTCCCTTCCAAACTACTTTCTTGCCTTCCTTGACCAATGTTATGGATGGTGCACTGGTTGATAAAATAATTGGCCCTTCCGTCTGCCGGTTTGCCACTCCAAAGCGGAAAAGGAAAAGTAACGTTAGCCGGTTTCCAGTTCGTTACCTGACTGCTTCGCCTTAACGCGAAAAGATAGGAAAGGAAAAGTGCCTTTGTTGCTAGTTCGGTAAATAAAGAAAGAGTGTCCGACCCTTTAATGGACTTCCATTTAATAGCAAAGCCGTTCTATTCCTTGCCCGGAATGCTAATGTTCGGTTCTGAATGCATTAGGCAGAGCCCCGTGTATCCTCGATTGATGCAGCCTCAGATGCTTCAATTGTAGATTTGAGTATTGAGCGAAAGGTTACACCACCTATAGGTTCTGTATTACAGGCCAATCCTCGCCCCAGATAAACTACCCACCTCGTAGTGTCCCGCCCCCCCCCCGAATGATCGGTGCGGCGGTTAGGCATCCTTAGACGAAAGAGTGGTCTTTCAGGATTGGTCGTTGAAATTGCAGTGGCATTTCTCGGATACACCAGATTTGGAGTGGCATTTATCAAATTAATCCAAAACAAAAATAACTGGGCGAGCTGCTGGGTCCCTGGTGTCAGCCGCTCGTTGTGCAATTCTCTCGTTTATTGACTACGTTGACAATGGCATGGGACCCAGATGTCAAAAATCCACTAGGAGGAGCCATTTTTTATTGGCTTGAAATAAGGAGGCACTTGCTTGCGTACTGCCATGACCTTGGCGGGTCCTGCTGTCATCCTCTCCACGTACAATCATCTCCTAATTGTGTACACGTCAACTTGCTAGGCCCACAAGTCAGCCTCTAAACCGTGGAGGAAAAATACAACCCATTTTAAAAAATAACAGCCCATTCCATACGTTCAAACGGAAAGTTTAACATTCAGAGCAAAGTAACAGGTCTGATCCACATATAGAGTACTGAACTTCCACGTTGACAACCATCATAGCCAAGTGAACTATCTGCTCCCACTAACACTCTAGTAGCGTACAAGTACTAACTTACTCTTAGCTAACTAGACGATGTCGGCCGCCATCTGCTGTCCATGCTAAACGCCGGCACCGGCGTCCTCCGCCTCGCCTCGGACTTGCCAGAGGTGCGATAGGGCGCGTTGCTCGCGCGCGTTGGCCCTTTCCATGCCGGCGTGGTCCACCGAAGCTTCGACTTCCAAGAGGGAAACCCACTTGACGAGCTGGTAGTAAAAATCGGCGTCGCGAACGCGTGCGTGCCCGACAGCCTCCAGGGCTATTTGCCGGGCGCCGGCCTCCACGTAGTCGACTCAGTTGCGGGCGCTCTGCTCGCGACTCAGACGTCGGTGCGCTCCTACTCCATGTCCCGCTGGTGGCTTAAGTCGGCGAGACGCTGCTCCTCTGCCAGGCGGTCGCGCTCCAACAACTCCTGCTCCTCCGCCATGCGGTCGCGCTCCAACAACTCCTCGATCTCCGCATTGCCATCTAAAGACAGATAGAATGCCTCCTCCCTCCGTCTGCCTTCCGGTGAAAACCCGAACACTAGTTCCGGCGGTGACCGCCTCCGATGGTGACCGCCTCCAGCGTCGCCTACCGCAGACGGGCGGGGGCATGGCGGACGTGGCGAGCAACGTCGGGCCAGTGGGGGCTTATGAGGATATGGCGAGTTGGGTCACGGTGGCACCTAAGAAGGCCGGGAAACAGTACTTATAGGCGGAAGGTAGTGCGATGGTCATCGGAATTCAATGCATAATTGCTTAGCGCGCCAGCTTGCCGTGGAAAACTAGAGAAACTGAAATTATGACTGTGCCGTCCCATCCCGTCTGGGTCGCACGCCGGCATGGCGGTCAAATGAGTGCACTCGAATCATCTCCCTCCTTGTCAATAATGATTCCACGGATTTAAAGCGTATCTTTTTTCGCATCAGTTAGCTGCCTTAATTACGGCCGGCTGCATGCAAGCACTCAGAATCGCTCGCAGGCAGTATGCAAAGCAGCATGCAGCCACTTAAATCGTTGGAATTAATTAGGCTTAAACTTCTGCATGCCGAGGGCACACATGCAGCCACTTAAATCGCTGGAATTTATTAGGCTGAAACTTCTGCATGCCGTTAATTATTGCCATGCCTTGGTCTTGCTGCTTTGATCACGGGACTAATAAACCCGGACGAAGGGAGTACCTTGGTTAGTGAGAGGTTTGAATTAAGCCCCGCAAACCGGAAAGGAGGTACTAGTAGGTGCGTGATCCGCTATTTATTCGTGTAGGATCGAGTAGGTCGTTTCTTGAATTGAGCCCTGCAAACCAGAAAGGAGGTAGTACGTGCGTGATCTGCTATTTATCCGTGTAGGATCGATAGTGTAGCTTGTCAGTTTCTTCAGAGGTAGGCATTTTTATCCATGTAGGATCGATAGTGTAGCTTGTCAGTTTCTTCATAGGTAGGCATTTTTATTCAAAAACTGCCACTTCGCATCTTGCGTCGCAAATAAAACTGCTAGGAGCGCATTTGTAGGCTAGCTAGTGATCGATCAGTAACTTGTAAACACTGAGCGAACAGAAATAAGTAACTGTTAATGCATCTCAATGATTCACAGATCATATACAAATATGTAGCTCCAAAAGCAAAGATCATCCACTTCGGATCTTGCATCGCAACTAAAACTAACTAGTACGATTCCCATACATAAGATCAACATGTTAATACATCACAATGACTCACAGATCATATACAAATATGTAGCTCCAAAAGCAAAGATCTAGAAAAAACATCTGTTCTTCCTACTAACATGGATGCTTCTCTTGGCCAACATTCAGTTCAGACTGAACTACAAATCTGTTTGTGAAGTCTACAATTACTCTTGCAAACGTAAGTGGTTTCACCAACAGCTGGAACCATGAGAATGAACCAGACATGATGGAGGAACATCCACCGCAATATGATTTGGTCTTCTCTCGATCACACAGCAAGACTATTTTCGGAATACAAACTTTAACTTAGGCAAAATGATGCCCATTGTATAATCATACCAAAGCAATGAAGCACTAGTGTTGGCCAATAAATAGTACAGTACTACTTTTCTGCAGTCCATGAAGTGACTATCCAATGTTTCTGTGTCTATTTTGAAATGGCACTACATGCAGTGACTATACTATTCTCTTGTGCAGTTCAACCAAAATTGCGGCATTTTGTTGGTTTGCCAAATAGCAATAGGCAGACATCTCTGTCTGCACAAATATCAAGCAGCTAGTAAACATATACCACACCTTGTATTTTCGGTTTAAACATGTCTCTTCCGCTTAGCATCTGTCATGTTCTGCACTGGACAATCTGATATAGTTATGTTTTGCCCTGGACAATTTCGTACTGAATTGATTTGCTGGTTCAGAGCAGAAATATAGCGCCTATTTTTCATCAGACCAAGGATATCCATGTTCGCAGTGATGGAAGAGGTGAAATCGATACAACCGAAATTGAGCATCCAATCATTGAATCATGTCCTGCACCTCCAATGTAGGTCCACCCTACCAATAAATTCACATGCAAACCACTAGTATTACTATCTAATGACAGTACAAAAAGATTAGCAAGATAGTAGCAAACCATGTACCTTCGTAATGAACAGCTCATAGTGCCACCAATTGGATATAAAGGTTGGGAAAAAACATGCTCCTAATGTTGAACCAGTTGGACTTTTTGTGCAGTTCCACTAAAATCGAGCATCCCTGTTTGCATAGATATCGAAAGTGTGATTACTCTAAAAGTGGCACTAGTTGAAGAATAGACTCACAAATATAAGCATTCCAATTTCTTAATGGGAAAAGGTAGCAAGACTGTTTCCACCTGTTTGAAGGAATAAATAAAGCAATAGCGGCTGATGTGAGGAAGGCATACATAGTTTTTTCTGGAAAAGTGAGCCATTCCTGACCTTTCCTCTTCTTTTAAGAAAATTCTGTGCAGTTCTACTAAAATAAAATGCCATCACCGCCTTGACAATTCAGTGACACTGTACAAAAGGAAATGACTTAACATTACATCATGATGTCAGGTATGTAGTCGACAGGCATTAGAGACAAACATACATACCTCCTCAAGAGAACAGCCGGAGGAGGAGGTGCCCACTCTTGACCTTTCCTCTTGTCTTCTTAATTGTCTGGGCAGTTTAACCAAAATAAAATGACATCAGCGCCTTGGCATTTTGGTGACATTGTACAAAACAATTAACTTATCTCATGAAAGTGAGGTATGTAATCTATAAGCATTAACAGTGCAAAAATCTGACGGGAGTAACAAGTTTCATCATTGGTATACTGGCTGTGCAACAGCATTAGAATGCCTTATAGCTGAAAAATCATTAATACATCCACAATCAACAGCTAACCCTGAAATAATCCAGTGACATTAAATGGCATTGCTTAAATTTATGGGTGGCATTAGACTGAGAGCGGCATTAGTTAAATGTGGCATCACTTTAGCAGTAGCATTGCTTCGCTTGACTGCTGGCGTTATACTAACAGCAAAAAAGTGGCAATAAGAGCATGGGAGGCACCAGTACGATGTACCTCCATGGACGTAGAGTGGTGAGGGAGGTATGGTTGCCCAGAGCAACCAATATCCAGGCAGCATATGTGGATTAAGGTCCCATTTTTGTTCTCTTTAGCCACCTTTTTCCTATGCGAGGACACCAAACCGATCGACCTGGTCATTCTCTATTGCGTTGTCATGCCTTTCTACCCTTTTTCAACCAAGAGACACGAGACTCGTTCCTTAGCTACTGATGTTCCCCTTTTCAACCTAGATGCGGGTTTCATGCCTACTCTCTTGGATAGTATAGTCTCCCTTCCTTTCCTTATTCAACCCAGACATGGATTAGTCTGCATGAAGTAGGGTTTCCTTTAATAGTGCAAATTATGGTTTTCGTCTGCGTGGCCAGCAGAGTAGAGGATAGTAAATTGGGAAGATGGTGGAGTGGAAAAAGATCCACACGCAATGACGTAGCAGATGGGGCAATAGAACAAGTTTATGGCTCGAAAAGAGATAGCATACCTGAGGGTCGGTGGGAAGTGGCTTCGCTCGTGGTCGTCGTCCTCCGCACACACTACGGTAGCGAGCTTGGGGACGGAGGCCATCCCGCGCGGGCGCTAGGTCTGAGAGGACGGCCTTGTCGTCAGTGCGTGACCTCGCTCACCGACGACGAGTGCATCAACGTTGCACGTCCTTCTCTTTCCCAGCGGATCTGTGACCACCGGTGAGGAGGGAGAGAGGGCCCATCTTTTTTAGATCTGGAGAGAGGGTGGTAGTGTGAGAAGCAAGTGGGCAGCCCTTAGCAAGAAAGCGCTGAAGCTCCAGCCTATATATATCTTTTTTATACTACTAGTACTGGAGGTGGGGGAGTGGTAGAGTAGTTTATATTTTCTCTGCGTACAGTACAAGTTAGTTGTGCTTCAAAACTGATCGGCATGCCATTAAAAAATAAAGGTCGATAACTAATGCGGCACCTCGGGCCAACGCGGCCAGATCGCATTTTGCACGAGAAATTACACACCATGTTTCGTTGACATGTGGTCCCGTTCCAACATATCAGCGAGACAACGGCGAGTATTAGGAGTATTTCCGAACGGACGTGTACGCCGGGGAGCCTCTTTGTGAACCGTGACAAACTCACAACCGTCCAAAATCTCTTCGCCTTTCCCTCTCCATTTGGAACTGTTGTCGCATGCTCTTCCTCTCCCTCCTCCATTTTCCTTCAGCCCTTCACCCTTTCTTCTGCCATTGTTCGATCGTCTTCTCCATGGAGGGAACAGGCCGGAAACGACCTCATTATTCTTGCCCCGATCTGAAAGATGACATGGTAGAGGAACTCATTGATCGGTGCGATGTCATCACCTCAGGTAGCATGGCAGGTTCGTTCCAGCCCATTCTCGACTCAACTAATAACATCATTGCAAGGAACCCAAGGGTCAAGGAGCGATTTGATCTCCCCTATCTTCTTTGCCATGACCCTGCTCGCTGGCGAGCGGACGACGGAGACCTCGCCTTGTGCAAGTTGATGCCGCTTGATAATGATACGTGTGATGTCAAGATGCCAGCGCTTAAGGGTAAGTCCTGGGCTGGTGCAAATGGAGATTGGGTTGTTTATATTGGGTACAATTGCGAGTGGGAACTTGTGAATGTGTACACTCGTCAGCGGATTCCACTTCCAAAAATCTCCGAGTGCCCTGAGGTTGAGCACACATATGATCTACGTACGTTCAAATACGATCATGGTGACTGTCATGTACTGAAGATAGCAATTTGTCGAGTTCCCAACCGCTCTTGGAATTACAAAAACTATGATGTTATTGCTATATTCGACAAGCTAGTTGCCGTCCTTCGTGGTTCGACTGGATGGATATTACTTAAAAATCAGTTTCTATACACAGATGTGTACTGTGATGCAATTGAATACAAGGATCTTGTGTTTGCTGCCACCTCTCGTGGCACTGCTTTTGCATGGGATCCTCATTTTTTCGGTAGGTTTGTCTTCCACCGTAATTATAATTGTTTCATCCACATGCATGCGGGTTAGCAACTTTCCCTTTACTAACTAACCTTCTTCTTGTGTTTCCAAGGTCCTGTGGACATCCCACCACCTATACTTGAAGATTTCTATAACCAAGGGGGAGATGATGATGGTGATGAGCATGAGCATGAGGACGAGCAGCGCCGATATACTCTGTGGCGCCCGGCAACTAATTCCGATGGATCACCTCTTCTTGTGTGTATAAAGCCCACTGATGATGTTACTGCTAAGGAAGCAGGTGTAGTCTCCCATGGTCGCACTCTCCGGACCTATTCTAACACCCGTTGCATGGTATTCGGGATGGATACTAGTGTGCTAGCGCCAACTCCTTCTCCTTGGCACAGAATTGATAGTCTTGGAGAAAACTCGCTCTTCCTTGGACGAAACTATCCGATGATGGTGAAAGGCGATCCAACCGTTGTTGACACATTTATGAGAAGCAACTATGTCTATACCTCGGACATTTGCATGGTTCCCTACCCTGGTACAGATATAGTAGGCCACTTCAGCCTGGATGATTAGTCCTGCGTTGGTCTCCAGATCGACAATGCATGGCACGTCCCAGAGAATCACTTGTGGTTCAAAGCAAGTGTTTCCAACGCCGCGGAATGGTTGAGTTGAAGTTCATTTCATGGCTTGTTATTTGTTGTGTGGTGAAAACTTTAGTATTTATAATGTATCCTCGTTGTCGATGTGGGTTGATGACCTGTTGTACTATGTAATAAAATGATATGCCTGTGATAAACTTACTAAATTTATGAATGGCTTTCGAGTCGCTTCTCTGAGTGAGTGGTGCGACGAGGCAAAAAAATATTTTCTGAATACATAATTATACGTGCATTGCAACAGGTTATCGGATGAGGCCAATCAACAATAGTAGTACACTATTTGTACTAGCTTCACATGCTTCGCGCGTCGGGCGGGTGTTTTTACTGTAGCCATATGTTAATGTGTTCGTTGTACGTAACCAGCACCTCGAATCCTCGTTATACTAGTAGTATAGTATATAGTAGGAGTAAGTAGTAGGAATAGTAGGGTGGCTTGGGCCAGAACAAGCATTCACGTCCAGGAGTACGGCACACGCCACCACCACGACATCCATCTGACACCATATTATTTCTTGGAGTCCGTGCGAGAGCAATCTCTTCAACCTCGTCGTTTCTCTAACTTTGGCCATCGCATGGTGGGCGAGGTGGGGGTTTGCCGATAGTCGGTTTCCTTAACTGCGGTCCCACTTCTAAGGCCAACTCCAACGCACGACCCCAAACGGACCTCCGTTTTGCATGAACTCCAACGATAATTTTGACTACTCTTGTAGTAAGTTGGATTAGTGTCGTCTCGATGGATTCAGTGTTGATCTGCGGAGGCTCGATCTTGCGTGCTTCTTTCTTCTTCGAGTGTAAAGAAGTAGACGTTGCTTCCTCGCATCTAGTCTCATGTCTAGCCTCTATTCTATACTAGCTAAAGGTGATAGAACATCTACTAAATTCCGCTCTATCAATATATGGATGTACTCTTCTTCCCAATACAAAAACTTGCATCCATTCTACTCCCTCCGTTGCACAATACTACCTGCCTTCTATTTGTCAAAATATATATGTATCTAGACATGTCTTTGTATATAGGTACATCCATTTTTAGACAAATGGAAGTCAAGTATTTTGGAACGGAGGGAGTACACAATAAAATTTTTAAGTTAGCACAACTAGTCCAATCCGAGAGCAGAACCGAAGATTTGGTCGGGTTCTTCCTTCTTTTGCCGACACGTGGGACATCCAGCATCCAGGTCGTGTCATGAAAGAAAATAGAGTGGTAGTTGAAGCCATGAGATGTGCAACTTGGGTTAAACTGTAAATAGAATCTTACTCCAAAAGCGGCCACCGAAGATCTTTATTGGATTTTTTTTCATCACCAGCATGTCGAGGTGAAAGATGTGCAGGTTCAGTGGGTCCTCTTGCGTTTTCACTGACATGTGGGGCCGCATGTGAGCAAACAGACGATGGGCTCCGCGTGTCCGCTGGCTGGCTGAGAAGAGAGATAGAGGAGGGCTGAGCATGGACTGCAGGAAATTTGTTCTACGTACCTCGATATAGGCTCGATATAGTGCGGTGGCATGGGCCATAACTAGCATTCACGTCTAGCAGTACGGCACACGCCACCCACACGAGTCCCATCCGACACCAATTTTCTTGGAGTCCATGCTACAGCCATCTCTTCTCCCTCATGTCCTCTTTTCTCAGCCATCGCGCGGTGGGCGGGGTGAGGGTTTGCCGATAGTCGGTTTGCTCAACTACGGTCCCACTTGTAAGTGAAAATGCAACATCGCACGCATTCCCGCTTGAGCAGCATGCCGGACGAACCGTGTGGGGGTGCGACGCGAACATGGCAGGCTTTTCCTTCTGAACACGTAACTTGTAAAATTTGGTTCTGCTCCATGGCGCGACCGATAGATAGAAAATAACGATTTTGCCTAGAGTAATGAGAAGTTTGCTTCTGGCGCCGTTCATGCATGGAGTACGTACAAAAATTATGAAGTTGATGCGAAAGGTAAGATAATTATTGTAGTATCATATACTACTACATGGATTTGACGGAAGGATAAAAATACATACGGATCCATCAACGTTCAACGACATCCTCACGCCCTAGTGCGCCGGGTCCCCAACCGACGTGTGAGGAGCAGCGGTGTTGGCGGCGAGCTCAACGTGCTTCTGAACAGTGTCGTCCATGGTTGCCCTGCGCTCCAAGAAGGCCAGCGTCCTATCATCCTCCTCTTGCATGTACTAGTCCTTGTGGACGATTTGCGCGTAGACGTGGGTGATTATGTCGATGGTGTCTTGCTGCGCCAGGCGCTGCGCGTCGAGCGTGACCTCGAGGTGGACATTCTCTGGCGCGACGGCGGGCAGTCGCAGGGCCACTAGTGCGTTGAAGAGGTTGTTACCATAGTGGCCGTTGAGGGTGGCGGGCATCGCAGAGCCTGGGCGCATCGGCTGGAGGCTTACATCATAGTCGTCCGCAAGCTTCTTGACGACGGTGAACTTGTCGAGGAAACCGATGAGGACCTCGTCGAACAAGGATGTGAAGCTGTCGTCCAAGCGGCCCCTCGCCCTAGCGGCCTCAAGCAATACTACCTGCCGGGCCGCAGGCCGGCGTCGTGGACCATCTGGCATAGCCGGCTGATGCTCGCGCTCATCGCTTCCATGGGTCTAGCGTAGCTTCTAGTCAACTGATCTTGCGATTCGAGTGATCATTCAACCCTTGGTTAGCGTGCGTAGGTGCGTAGGATTTCGTACTACTCCTCGGCCCTCTACTGCACCTGCCTTTGGCTGTATGATAGGTGGGCCAGCCACCCCCTGGGGCCACGTGTCATTCACCCAAAGGCAGTTGCCGTAAGTCAATGAAGTTGCGTCCCCCTCCGTGTCGGTGCAGTATAGTCATCTCACCGGACCTCTAGTTGGGGCCAAACCAGAGAAGTTTGGTGTTTACTGGTTTATTGGTCCCCTTTGCATTTTGCGCCAAGTTTTGACCTTTGATTTTACTTATAAAATGTTAATGCATGTAAACAAAAATGTTGTGTAAGTCACCTTACGAAAACCAAATAATCCCAAAATACTTAGGCACGGTGCATTAACTCCCTTCTTGTTTCTTATTTCGTGACATATCAACCAATGACAGATGTGGGTCGTGCATGCTTTCAATGACTTGAGACTAGTACCAAACATGACATGCAGTGTTTAGTTCATTGCATGTAATCCTATTACAGTACTCTAGTTAGCAAAAAAACATTAAGTTCTCTCGCCGATAGGAATAAAACACCATGTATTTATTTACAGAGGGAGTAGTACATTTTTGGTGACATGCATTACTAGATATTGCTAGTCAATACTAAAATCCAGATGGACGTGGTAGTACTCCTAAATCCAGACAATGGTGCTACTAGTACTAGTAGTAGTACTACCAATGTAGTAGTAGTAGGAGTACTAGCACTGTACTACCCGTTGGTCAAATTATTACATGCTGCTCCTCACAGTGAAGTGACAAGACCCTCCGCCGGAGATGACACATGAGTATAGGCGCCGTGTTTGGCATACCATAATCAGCCTCAACGTCTGCAGTCACTATCATCATGGCTGTAGAGCTAGCCTGCTTACAACTAGCCCTGTTCGACATAATTTCCCATGCGTAGATGCCCGTGCATTGCACGGAACACCAAGATTGGGGGAGGACGGCTCCGGCAGCGGCCATCGCACCAGATTTTTCCACGGCCTTCTACTCCTAGATGTGGTTGGGAGGAGATGAGGCTGATTGTGAGATACAAGGAGTTGTTTGTAAATAGGGAACAAGTGCGGGCATCTTTTTGCAAAAATGGAGAAGCTTGGTTTGTATGCGTCAGATCTAGATCCGACGGCTATTGGTGAAAGATGGGAGACACAACATCATCACCAACTCAGGACCTGTTTGATTCGCAAGATTTTCAAAACGCAGGAATAGGACACGACAATATTACAAGTTTCAAACTGATATTACAAATGTTAGGAGTAATGCTGCACCTACGAAGAGGGAATTACTAGGAAGTTTACGTAAGAACTTTCGTTACTTTAGGTGGATGCAGCATTATCGTACAAACTAAAATCCACCACCCTAACAAGTCACTAATGGGCAAATAAGTTTTCGAGTCCCTGGCCACTTGACGTTTCAAAAACAAATTCAGCTTCTGCGGAGACTTTGTCATTTAGGCTTAGACGCTTGCGGTGATCAGCACGCCATTCATTGTTGCGCTAGAGAACGGCAAACCTCATTACCTTGAGCACACTTGCCTCCAGAACAAAGAACCTGGCCAATTTAATCTCAGATGTGCTGCCTTGGTAGTCGATCAAATCAATTTCTTTAAGATGGAGATCAAGGCATTCTATGAGATTGTTATAGTGCAGCACATTTTTCACTTTCGGGTCTTTTTTTTATCTGCAAAAGAAGAGAACATATTAGAGTAGCTGGCAGCATAAGATTGTCGTTTCATCAAGAGGTATCAATATCATTCGCTCATACGATAGGGTTGGCTGGCTAGTGATATTCTCTCTCTCTCTCTCTCTGTTTCCTCTCATTTAACTAGGATCACGTGAAGAGCTTGGGCATTTGTTGCCTTCCACTATGTGGCCGATGCCATATTTCGCAAAAGTATGCCACATAATACGCATCGATGTCAAATCAAAAGATTTTGGCACCGCTCTCGCGATGTGAGAGAGTTGGCACCACTGTGCACACAGACCCACATGTATAAACAAATCGATCAAACCAACTACACCAGCCTCTCACTCTCCCAAACAAGTGTTTTTTGTTGCCTTAGTCCTCTCTCTCTCTCCCACGCAGTGTTTTTTCATTGCGTGAGTTAATTTGGCACCGGAGTAAAGTAGGTGATCCAGATTGGGACACCAGGTGAGCAATGGAGGGGCATCAATGCCAAATGCATCACAAGTGAATTTGGCACATGTTTTGGCCTACATAGCCCACTTTTGTAATACTACCTCGTATTTAGTATAAAATTTTGACCATAGATTTACCTAAGAAAATGCCAATGCATGTCACTAAAAATTACACCATTTGAAATTATGTTCAAATACGAATCCAACGATATAGTTCTTAGTGACATGCATTAACATTTTGTCAGTTAAATCTATGGTCAAATTTTGATACTACAAAATTGGAAGAGTAAACCAGGATGGAGGTAGTACTTGCTCTTAGGGTAACCATAATTTACTTTCCACTATGACTATCCTAGGCTACTATAGTAGTACAACATAAAAACGATGCAGGTGATCATGTGAGAAAAAATACTAAAAACATTTCTTTCGGTGCAGTGCGTAGATGCAGCTTTGAACACTACACTTGTCACTGTAATTTGGGAACATTACGAAAAAAATGAGCTACGTTGTGATTACCGTTTACTTATAGGAAAGAAGTTTCACCTTGATGAGTAGCTTCTCCGTGCACGGAAAGCATGTAAGGAATCCAACAACTTGATCCAGATTAGGGCTGATAGTTTTAGTGCTAAGATCTTCACTGTGCGCATGGACTGGGTCAAGCTTGTGGGAATCATTTTCTGGAAGACGGTCGTAAATACATCAAGAAGAAATCTAAAAATGTGAATTTCAAGAAGACGGAGAAGATGAGTGCTGTACCTGAACGATTACGGATCCAATAAAGAGTTCGGAGAATTTGGCAGACGAGTACACCAACGTTGTCAATTTCGGCGCGTCAATGACCCTAATTTTTGTTGGACCTTCTAGATCCGATACAAGCAATCTCTCAAGGAAAGGCGCATTCTCAATGACCATAACGTGGAACAGCTGGAGTGATCTCTTCCCAATTGATGTCTTGTTGCGGGGCCAGCAAGACACATAAATCCATTGGAGATTCGTCGAGGCGATGTGGAGGCTAATGAACTCGTGGATCTGCTCAAGATGAAGGTACTCGAGCGCAGTATAGCTGCGGAGCAGGTGCTCCATAGCCTTCTTCGAGATGACAACGTTGAAGAGGTCGAGCTGCTTGAGTTGAGGGAGAAGAAGAGCGGGTGCGGCATTAATCTGGGGAAGATAGCAGGAGCTGAAGCTGGCACGGCGTGGCGTTAGCGTGAGGCGGAGCGCGGACGGTGGCAGAGAGCAACATCGTCCAGCTTCAAAGCGGAGCTCCTCGAGCTGATCTAGGGCGGGGGATAAGAACCACTCGTTGAACTTGGGTTGGACCTTGCAGTTCATACTGAACATGCGGATGTCAAGGCGTTTGGCTGGCCCAGGGTGTGATGAAAGGATCTTGGAGATTGCGGCCATGCATTTGCAATCCCCATCGCAGAGGTTGAGGGGGACGCAGCGCCAGAGAGGGCGCCACTACCGGGAGAGCAGGGCGATCCGCACGACAGATTTGGTGGGGAGGAGGCCGATGATGATGAGCAGCGTGTCGTCGGGGAGGCTGCTGATGAAGTCCAGGCTCGCCGTATGCGGTTTTGGCTCGAGCCACCTCCGCTCGTTGGCTGCCTTGCCGTCCATCTCAACCGGCGGCGACGCCGGTGTACACGTGTGCTGGTGTGTGTTGTGCGCTGGGTGTGCGCGAGTGCGTCCTTCTGTGCATGCCGCCGCACAGTGGTGAATTGTGCGCGAGTGCGTCCTTCCCGCGCAAGAAGTTTGTCCTGAATGCGCCCTCAATTTACTAGCGTGCGGGGTGCTACCCCGAGTGGTTTCAACTTTGTTTACTTCACCGCGTGTCAGATGGGCCTCTAGTTTACTTATTTTCACCCACTGCCACATGGGCCAGCACACGAAGATACAGAACACGAGCTGATAAGGCAGCATGTGGATTGGTTGACCGGTCAACTAAATAATATACGGAGCTATACACTGATACAGTGAGCGTATAATTTGTCGGTATAGAGAGTTCGAGTGAGAGGGGAGGCCCGTGAGAGATAGCAGAGAGAGAGAGAAAGAGCTACTCCCTCCGTTCGATAATGTAGTTCCAACATTTTTTAAGTCAAACTTTTGAAACTTTGACCAAGTTTATAAAGAAATTACTTATATCTACAATACCAAAGATAAATGATAGTACGAAGTAAGTACATGTTGTGATGAATCTAATGATCGTTCCAGATGTAAATGTTTTTCTCCACATATACCTGGTCAAACTTTTCTGAGGTTTGACTTTTCAAAACATCCATATGCTTATGGACATGACAGAGTCCCTAACAAGAGAGAGAGAGAGAGAGAGAGTGAAAAAAGTGTGTGTGCGTGTGTGAAAGAGACATGGACAACACACGATAAAAGTAGAGAAAAAGCGTACGTGTCTTATGCAAACATATCACACATGCATCTTCGACAACGGAGGCAATGTGAGGAGATAGTGTGTGGTTGTTTGGAACCGAGAGAGCAAGACCCCTAGCACGTGGCCAAGAGGGGTCTGACAAACAAGGGAGAGAGGTCGAGAGAGACGTACGGAGAAAATGCAGACATGGGGAGGAGAGAGTGTATGTTTGTCATAGAGAGATCCCCTGGAGATCGTGATGGGACTACATGGGTGGGAGATCGAGTGACAAGGTCTGTGCGCTACAGAAGATGCCCCGAGAGATATCGAGATAGACGTATGGATGGAAGGAGACAATACGTGTGTTCCTGATGGCTAGTAAGAGATAATCATACTTAGGATCAAGGGGGGGGGGTGCTTGCGCCTATGATGGATTGAGGGATTATGGTACTTAGGGGGTGCGTGTCACATGGAGAGAGAACAAGGGTAGAGAGTGTTGGATGGGTCTATATGTATAGCGCGAGCGAGACATGTGTATGTGTGAACCAGGGAGATATAAGGCCAGTTTGTCTTGCTTCCTCAGCATCTTTTGCCTGGCCTGGGGTTGTGGCTGGATTTCATGCACGCTTGTTTGGTTGCTACCCTGTGAAAAAGAAAGCCCGCCTGGCCTGGGTTCCCTTGCACTTTAATTAGCCTGGCTGAACTCCAGACACTGCAAGTAGCCTGGCCCAGGCGACCGATTTCGAACACCTGGCCGTGCCTGGTCGTGTGGCCACGAGGCTAACAACAACATGGATGTATATTAGCATTAAATAATTGATGCATGGATTGATTGATGGGACGTTGATGCTTCGCCTGGCCCAGGCATGAACCAAACGCTTCAGCACCACACAAGCCTGGCCAGGCAGAAATATTTTACATCTCACGTCCACACCAGGCAGTATCGGCCATCAAGGAATGAGGGTCAGCTCACGAACCAAACTAACCAATAAAGTTTGAGAGAGATTGAGGAGCCCCGATAAGGCTGAGTGGTGCGTCAGATAGCTGAGAGGGGGAAAGAGATATTCCATCCGCTCGATAATGCAGTGCATGTAGATTTTTTAGAAGTCAAACTTTGGAAACTTTGATCAGGTTTTCGCAAATGTTATTTATATCTACAATACCAAAGATACATCATACAAAACTACATCTCATGGTGAATCTAATGGTATATGTTTGCCATACTAGATGTAATTCTTTTTCTCCACGTACATGGTCAAACTTTGTGATGTTTGACTTTTCAATAAATATGTATGCTATGGACCGAGGAGAGTTCCTCAGTCGAGATAGATCAAGTGCGTGTGTAGGAGAATGAGTAAGTGTGCAAAAAGAGTATGCGTGTGAAAGACAAAGTGACAACAAACGATAAATTAGAAAGAGAGAGTGTTTTTTCGTTTCTTATGTGAACATATCACGCATGCATCTCCGAGATGGAAAAGCGAGGCGAGGAGATACACGAAGATAGCTAGTGTGTGATTGTTTGCAACGGAGAGAGACACCCCTGTAGCACATGTCCAATAGAGGTGTGGCCAACAAGGAACAAAGGTCGAGAGGGACACAAGGATGGCATGGACTCATGGGGAGGGAGAGAGGGTGTGTTTGTGATAGAGAGATCCCATTGAGATCGTGAGGGGACTATATGGGTGGGAGATCGAGAGAGTGTGTGCGCGATAGAAAGATGCCCCGAGAGAAATCGAGATAGACCATGCACATGTTTGTGATGGAGACTAAGATTAGCTAGTCATATACATATAGGGGGGACTGCGTGTGCATACAATTGAGTGAGACACCATCATACTTGGCTAGCTGGGCATGAGATTGTGTGTGTGCACGTGTGAGATGGAGAGAGAACGAGGGGGGGAGATAGAGTTTTAGATGGGCCTATCGAGTGCGAATTAGATATGGATGTGTATGTGTGACCCAAGTGGATGGAGAGTTTGAGAGAGGGGGGAAGAGCTCCGAGACGACATAGTGGTGCGTGAGAGAGTTACAGGCAAAGAGGCAAGGAATCCGTGTGCGTACAATGAGTGCACCCAAGATATCTAGCTTGGACTAGCTAGAGTATCATACATAGTGTGCGAGAGATACCTATAGATGGTGTATATATGCATGCGAACTAGAAAGACCCCCCCCCACACACACAAAGAGAGA
>NC_041384.1:113725093-113726149 GCF_002162155.2 Triticum dicoccoides | reverse complement strand
TGTGTCGGATGCGTGTGACAGAATTGAAGATTGTCAGCGAGAGAGAGAGAGAGGGAGAGAGAGAGAGAGAGAGAGAGAGAGAGAGAGAGAGAGAACAGGAGTCCGGGAGAGGGAGAGGTCGCGTTTTATGCATCAAAGACTGATATAAACCATGTTTCGATATAAACTTGCATTCAAATATTTAAATTGGAGAACATGTTTTCTGCAATCCACACATGAACGGATATATTCGTATATCAAACAAGTTCATTAATTTGACTTTCAACATGTTCATGGAGTACTATAATACTGTACAACATGCTACTCGATTGAGGTGTTCAATTTTGGATTTAGTTCACTATTTTGACCTACTGAACGAGCTATTTCATTGAATCAAGATATTTCATTTTGGGTTTGATTCACGTTTTTGAGTGGGTCAACTATTTGTCATATAGTAAATCACGAGCAACGAGCATGTAAAAACACATTACTCCCGAGCATCATCTTTCCATCTAAAAAAGAAGTGGCAAGCTAATATTTCAAAATTTGATCCGAATCGACTTGGTAAGGTAGACGTGGATGCTCGTTCTCCCAAAATTTGAACGAACTATTAAACATCCTCTCTGCTCAGTGGCATTCGCCTGAGCAAATAAATGGGAGACGTGAAATAACCATCCTATGTGGGACACGCATCAATTGGCCCGTTGTACATCGAGGGTAGGTTCGTAACTTCATCCAAGCGCACCTTCTCCTCAGCCGAAATGACATGTGCCGAATAATTCATAAACCATGGTCGGCAAAACATGCTCTCCTTGCCCGAAATAGCTCGCGCCCACTATTTCAAAACACGCTCTCCTCGCCCGAAATCGCTCGTGCCCACTATAGTTCAAAACACGCCCTCCTCGCCCGAAATCGCTCCCGCCCTCTCTTTGGGGAGAAGCAAAGTTACTCTACTATCCCCGACCCTCAGTACACAGACCCAAGCCGAGAAGCCTATAGGCATGGGTAGAACTGTAAACCCCCCTCACATTTTAGACAAATGCGTCCGTAAGACATGGTTAGACTCCCCTCCCAATC
>NC_041384.1:113685828-113724857 GCF_002162155.2 Triticum dicoccoides | reverse complement strand
ATACCTCGTGGGCGCCAAATCACCTTATCCCCGGGAAGCTCCCTTCTCCCGAGCCGCGAAACCTCAGCCCCACCTCCATGGCACCCCCACCGCACCAATTTCACAGCTGTGCTCCTCCCTAATGCCGGAGACGCTGTCCATTTGCCGTCATGCACTGGGCCGTGTGCCTCTTACTCCATGCTGCTAGTGCTGCCTCGACGACGGCCGTGTGAACCGTACCGGAGCCGATTCACCCCTGCCGTTGTTCACGGCGCCGGAGCGGCTCCAACTTCGGATCCGTCTAGAGTCCTGGCGCTGCTTCGGTGTAGTCGTCGACCTTCACATCATCGCTCTTTCCCTGCTGCCGGTCGCCACCGCAACCGCGCCGGCCTCACCGACTCGGCAACTGGACCTGCCTACTTAACCATGCCGCCAGATAGGTCGCACCCACATCTCAAATCACTTTATTTAGGCGTCAGTTGTCTGAATTTTTATTCTGGGTCAATCGATTGGCAATGGGAAGCAGCAACCCTTGAGGCGGCGGAGCTCCTAGGCTGTTGGTTGGCTGGTGTCTAACATAAGGGTGCGGTGCCGCAAGTTCGCCGCAGAAGCAGCGCTTAGATGGCTATCTTTTAGAGTTGCGTGGGTTCAAGGTGCTGCCGCCGCCGGATCTGGATGACGGGGAGTCTTTGTGGATTGGCCCGGGGGCGGCGCAACCACGGCAGTGCGGTGGGGCGGGGAGCGGGGTTTTGTCCGGGGCCACGGATGGCGGAGGCAGGCTGCTCTGCCATTGGTCGCTGGCTCTTCGGGGAAGATTCCGAACAGTGTCAGCCAGGAGGCACAAGACGGCCAGCCATCCGACGTAGATCGGAAAGTACCAAAATAAAATAAAATCGTGTGACCCCAATTTAGTCTTCAGTCAACATACGTGTGACCACTCTCGTACCTTGCTGTTGATCTCTTAGTGTATTTCTTCAGATCAAAGAGATATGTCGTTCTTAACATTATGCGTTATCTGCATCTTCAGACACACCGTCTTCCGACTCACCGCAGCTTCTCCAATAAGGGAAGCATACACCAGAAGGGAGCTATAGTCCCCACTCAACAGTTCCCTGCATCGAATGTGCGTGCCTGACATGCACAGCCACAACAACTGCAGGGCCATCGACAAGTCAGCACATGATGCTCACTCCTATGGATGGCAGCCCGATAGGTTGTACCCTCATCTTACTTGTGTGCAACATTTATGGCTTTGTTATTCATCCAAGCATGGAAAATAGATCATCACATTTCACTGTATATTCGTGCTGATCTCTTACGGGTCTTGTTCAGGAGTTAACGTTGTTCCATAGTTTAGCTAAGATACTTGTTCTTTAGGTAACACTGTTCCATAGTTATCATCCATCAGCCAATGCTATCCCACAGGCTGGTGATTATAGTATTATACCACTTCTATTATTTCCTATGTTGTTCTTTAATACTTTTGTGTGCCATCTAGTTAATCTCGAGTACAAACGATACATATTCTGTAGCTTTCATCTGTGTTCTCCCTTTAGTTTATGAGACTTGTTGCTGCTAGTTAACCCTAGTCCTACTATTTATGTCGTCTCCCACAGGCACTCATTACATAAATCTAACTACTAGTTGTCTTCCATGCATGTCAGATATAATTGCACACACTGATATATCCACAAGAACCTCACGGAGCAATGTAAAGGCCAATAAACTTGATGTCAATGATACCCAATATGATGGAACATGTAGAGGCAGTTCTTCAGAAGACTTGCAGAAAGATGATGAATCCTCTTCACCCCACAAGTTCCTTGCTCTAACTTGGCCTGTGATATGGGTACAACATGCATATAATGTCATGGAGTGTATCTACTCTGTTGCAATGCCATGTGCTTAGCATGCTGATCATGCATGTAAATATGTCATGCCTTCCTGTTTTACATTCCGCTAGCATACCGTTTTACATTCAACTTGTGTTTTTTTGCTGTGTTGTCCTGTCGTATCCCTAGCTCTTACACCATACTCCCTCCGTCCAGATTACATGTTGCCGAAATGGATAAAAAAGGATGTATCTAGAACTGAAATATGCCTAGACCCATCCATTTTTTCCGCATGGAGGGAATACATGTCAATATGTCATGCCTTTCTATTCTTCAGTACCTATTCCATCTCTCTGCTGCTGCATGTTTTATAATTAAAGCACCATTCTTCTATACAAGGCATGCAAGGGGAAGACGACTATGTTAGAATCTGAAGGGTTACAAACAAGGCCTTTGCAAAAGATCCAAACGCCAGGAGATAATAAACCAACTCCAGTTTTTATAGATACTGCTCCAGCACAGAGAAACCCAACTTCTACTGATAATAAGTAGATTCCAGTGGCCAAAGAACTAGTCCGCTCCAGTCCAGCAAAAATATGTCAACTCAATTCTAAGAAGTGTGTGCGTATCCTTGCATCATGAAATTTATAGCATGCTGATCATATTTTCTACATGTTTCTTACCCATCTCTCTTTTAGAAAATAAGCTTAACAGATAGAAGATTTTCTGCAATGGTATTGTTTATGAGGAAAAATTCTTGCAGGAATTCTCTGTGCTCCAATGTAGATGTAAGTACCTGTTGTATATCACTATATTTATACATCAGCATGTATTTTCTTAATCGGCGTGAATCCAAGCTTTATCTGATCTAAATTTAGTTGTAGCAAAATGTATGATTAAAGGCCACAATGTTGATTTTTGCAAGGAAAACTACCTGGTAGTTTTGCATCCGGAGCTGCATGAGTGTACTATCTCATATCAGTGGGTTTGAATACTTTGGTTCTGCAGTGGGTTTTTTAGTGTTTTTTACTGTGTTGTCCTATTGTATCCCTAGCTCTTACATCATACTCCCTCCGTCCGGATTAAATGTCGCAGAAATGGATAAAACTGGATGTATCTAGAACTGAAATACGCCTTGAGCCATACATTTATTTCCGGATGGAGTGAATACATGTCAATATGTCATGCCTTTCTATTCTTCAGTACCTATTCCATCTCTGCTGTAGCATGTTTCATAACTGAATCACCATTCTTCTATATAAGGCATGCAAGGGGAAAACGGCTATGTTAGAATCTGAAGGGTTACAAACCAGGTCTTTGCAAAAGATCCAAACGCCAGGAGATAATAAACCAACTCCATTTTTCATAGATACTGCTCCAGCACAGAGAAACCCAACTCCCACTGATAATAAGCAGATTCCAGTGGCCAAAGAACTAGTCCGCTCCAGTCCAGCAAAAGAATGTCAACTCCATTCTAAGAAGCGTGTGCGTATCCTCACATCATGAAATTTTATAGCATTCTGATCATATTTTTTACATGTTTCTTACCCGTCTCTCTTTTAGAAAATAAGGTTAAACGATACAAGACTTCCTCCATTGGGATCGTATTCGAGGAAAATATCTTGCGGGAATTCTCTGTGCTCCAGTGCTGATGTAAGTACCTGTTGTATATCACTATATTTTTACATCAGCATGTATTTTGTTAATCGGCGTGAATCTAACCTTTATCTGATCTAGTTGTAGCAAAATGTTAAAGGCGCCAATGTTGATTTTTGTAAGGAAAACTGCCTGGTAATTTTGTGTACTGAGCTGCATGAATGTGCTATCTCATATCATGCACATTACTGAATTGTAGTGCTTCTCTGGTTGCCCATTCATTCATTGTGTCAATGTTGCTTTCGTATTACCTTACCTGGCTGATGATAGCTGTGCCATATTGTGTTAATTTGGTGTAGGCTAGTTGCCCAAACGTTCGTTGTGTCAATATTGCTTTCCTATTATCTAACTTGGCCAATGATAGCAATGCTAGTGTGTTATTTTTGTGCAGGCTGTTGAAGATAAGAAGACAAACTCTGAAAACAGCAAGGCAACCCCATTCTTTCTTTCTAGTAAATCTAGGCCAGGTAATATGGCAATAACTCATGATTAATCTGTTTGGTTCCCGTCCTAATTTACGTTATGATGCAGTGGTCAAGACACTCTCCACTATCAATAATACAAGCCTGCCAAAATCGCCATCTGAATCTGTTCAGTATCCTCTGTCTCGAATGCAACGGAATAAATGTATGTTTGTGACCAAATTAATGGCTGAAGCAATGATGGAAATGGTGGATGAATCAGAGGTGCAAAGTCATGTGACACAACAACTGATCAATGTTTTCAGAGACAGTGTTGCAAAGCAGCAAGAACTTGCCCACATGCTTATGGGCGTCATCTGTGCTGAGGTTGCAGATTGTGACGTTGTAGATGGTTAGGTTCTGCTCATTTATTTGCACTGGCATCAATCTTTGATTGCCCAGTGGATGTAATTTCCTGTAATATATTCTGGATGTGCAACGTTATTCCCTGTATGCCATACCTTTGCTCATCGTAATGGGCTCAAATTATCTAATTTGGCCTAAAGACATGAACAAACTTTAGTGGGCCCATTGAGTTAATGGGCCGTTACTAGGCCGAAAGTTAATGGTCGGCCCTCTTACCTCCCGGGTCGTTAACAGGCCTACATCGAAGCGGGCAATAGGTGGCCCCTATTTATTTCATGGGTCGTTAACAGGCCATTACTAAGTTTGGGCTACATATGGCCCAACTATACTGTAGGCCTTTAGCAGGCCAAAAGAGACAGTGGGCTTGTATTGGACCATGAAGAGCATGGGCCGCTAAGAGGCCGAAAGTCAGGTCGTATTGTAAACGGCCCAACTATGTTGTAGGCCTTTAGCAGGCCGAAAGAGAAACCGGGATGGTATTGGACCATGAAGGGCATGGGCCGTGAAGAGGGCAAAACTAAGGTCCGACTACAAATGGCCCAACTCATTTATGGTCCGTTAACAGGCCGAAAGGCACACAGGGCCGGGAATTGGCCCAACACTTAAATGGGTCGCTAAAAGGCCAAAACTCAGGCCTGACTACAATTGGCCCAACTGATTTATGGGCCGTCAACAGGCTGAAAGTGACACCGGGCCATAAATTGGCCCAACACTTAAATGGGCCACTAAAAGGTCGAAACTCAGGTCCGACTACAAATGGCCCATCAGATTTATGGGCCGTCAACAGGATGAAAGACACACTGGGTCAGAAATTAGCCCAACATTTAAATGGGTCGCTAAAAGGCCGAAAGATGTACATCCTGAAAATTGGCCCATCCATTAAATGGGCCGTTAACAGGCCAAAATCTCATCGGGCCGATATTGAACCCAAGTATATAGCGGGCTGTTAACGGGCTCGAACTGACAATGGGCTGCAATGGTGTCAAATCTTTAACGGGCCGAATTGGAACATCTCGTATGGGCAGTGGGCTTAAATGGACCTGACACAAGTAGGCCTTATATGGGCCGGCCTGCTAATTTTTACTGGGCTGGCCTTTTTTACCGGAATGGGCCACTGTTGGGTCATCCCACGTGTCGACATATCATAGGCGCCTATCTGACCCACTGACGAGCTGACACGTGTTTCGTCCAGCCAATAAGAATTTTACACGTGGAAATTTCCCATTGGTCGGGGCTGTTAGCGGGTTATCGGATCCAAAACTTGACCCGATAGCTTAACGGCGTTCCGTTACGGTGGATGCCATGTGTCGGTCACCATTGACGAAAGCACTTCTGTGACGCGTGATTTATCGTCATGGAAGTGGACACTTCCGTGATGATAATTTTGGTAATGTCATGGAACACTTCTACGACAGCACATGTATGACTATCTTGATTCTGTCATAAATTTGTCATGGATGTACATGCATGACAAAACAAGCGACCTACTGTGACAAACACGTATCATCACGGAAGTGTATTTTTTTGTAGTGTATGCACATTAATACCCCTCTGATTATGAACAAGTTTATGCTTTGTGAGTAGTTACTTTTGTTCCTGAGGACATGGGAGAAGTCTTGCTATTAGTAGTCATGTGAATTTGGTATTCGTTTGATATTTTGATGAGATGTATGTTGTCTCTCCTCTAGTGGTGTTATTGGAACGTCGACTACATGACAATTCACCATTATTTGGGCCTAGAGGAAGGCATTGGGAAGTAATAAGTAGATGATGGGTTGCTAGAGTGACAGAAGCTTAAACCCTAGTTGATGTGTTGCTTCGTAAGGGGCTGATTTGGATCCATATGTTTCATGCTATGGTTAGGTTTACCTTAATACTTTTGTTGTATTTGCGGATGCTTGCAACAGAGGTTAATCATAAGTGGGATGCTTGTTCAAGAAAGGGTAGCACCCAAGCACCGATCCACCCACATACCAAATTATCAAAGTACCGAACGCGAATCATATGAACGTGATGAAAACTAGCTTGACGATATTCCCATCTGTCCTCGGGAGCGCTTTACATCATATAAGAGTTTGTCCAGGCTTGTCCTTTGCTACAAAAGGATTGGGACACCTTGCTGCACCTTATTTACTTTTGTTACTTTTTGCTCGTTACAAATTATCTTATCACAAAACTATCTGTTGCCACTTATTTCAGTACTTACAAACAATACCTTGCTGGAAACCGCTTATCATTTCCTTCTGCTCCTCGTTGGGTTCAACACTCTTACTTATCGAAAGGACTATGATAGATCCCCTATACTTGTGGGTCATGAGTCCTTCATGGAAACCTTCCTCGACATTGCAACTCGTATTGCTGATGGAATCGACCTGGACGAGTTTGTTGAGCCAGCTAGCCCTCCTCCTGCCGAGTGAACAAACATTAAGCCTCACTTTTATTTGCCTCGGGATGCCGAGTGATTTTGTAATCATTAAACTCCTTCGGGCCTGACGCTCGAGCACTTTTATATGCGGTTCTGAACCTTGCGAGATTTATCTGAACTTGGATCTCGTCTGAATATGCTTGCCTTTGTCTTTGTTGTTTTTTTATTCCCTTGACTCTGAGGGAAACTTGATTCTTCACTTGGAATATACAGTGTGTTTGTGATGCAGCTCTGACAAGAGGGCCGTGGACATGAGCAACAGATGTCGTGTACGACCTGCACCTCGTCGTCCTTGCGGACCGGGATGGAATAGACGTCGTACTTGCGTCAAAGCTGTGACGAGAGGGTCACGAACATGAACGCTAGATGTTTTGCATCACCTACACCTCATCGTCCTTGCGGATCAGGATGGATCAAACGTTGTACTTGTGTCGGAGCTCCGACGAGAGGGTCACGGACATGAACACTAGATGCTGCGCACGACCTGCACCTCGTCGTCCTTGCAGATCAGGATGGAGCGACGTTGTACTTGTGTCCCAATTACCGAGTGAGAATGTTGTTCTTCACTCAGAATTTGTTTCGAAACTTAGGCGAGTACGAGACTGCAGCTAAGCCTCCGAGTGAGAGAGTTGCTCTTCACTCGGTAGGATTTTTTCAACTTAGGCGAGTACGGAACTGCAGCTAAGCATCCTAGTGAGAAAGTTGTTCTTCACTCGATAGGATTTTTTAAACTTAGGCGAGTACGGAACTGCAGCTACGCCTCCGAGTGACAAGGTTGTTCTTCACTCGGTAGGATTTTTGAAACTTAGGCGAGTATGGAACTGCAGCTAAGCCTTCGAGTGAGAAGGTTGTTCTTCACTCGGTAGGATTTTTGAAACTTAGGCGAGTACGGAACTGCAGAACTGCAGCTAAGCCTCTGAGTGAGAAGGTTGTTCTTCACTCGGTAGGATATTTGAAACTTAGGCGAGTACGGACCTGCAGCTAAGCCTCCGAGTGAGAGGGTTGCTCTTCACTTGGTAGGATTTTTAAAACTTAGGCGAGTACGAAACTGCAGCTAAGGCCCCGAGTGAGAGGATTGCTCTTCACTCAGTAGGATTTTTGAAACTTAGGCGAATCGGGTTCGCAGCTAAGCCCCCGAGTGGGAGGATTGCTCTCCACTCGGAGTGTTTTTGAAACTTAGGGGAATCGGGTTCGCAGCTAAGCCACGCACTGGGGGATTTTAACACATGTATTGACGGGATAACAATCATTAAGATACTAAAAAAAACCTTGTCTTTGATAAGCAAACTGGATCATTCTTATTACAACTCGTCGACTCGAGTGATTAGGTATAAAAATGGTGGAGTAGATCCCCATTCCACGAGCGTGGTTCGTCTTTCTTCGTGACTACAGTGTACAGGTGTTACGCTCCGTTGTGGAGCACTTTGGTAATGATGAAGCAACCTTCCTAGGCCGGAGCAAGCTTGTGAGGTCATTTCTGATGCACTCGGAGCACAAGATATCCTTCTTGGAACGCTCGACCTCTGACATTACGAGCATGGAATCGACGCAAGTCTTGCTCGTAGATAGCCGACCGGATTAGAGCCATCTCACGTTCTTCCTCCAAGAGGTCAACTGCATCTTGGCGTGCCTACTCAGCTTCCGCTTCTGAGAAAAGTTCCACTTGCGGAGCATTGTGGAGCAGGTCACTCGGAACTACAGCTTCAACGCCATATACCATGAAGAAGGGGGTTTGGTCAGTTGACCGGTTTGGAGTTGTTCTTAGTCCCCATAGGACAGATGGCAATTCGCTCACCCAAGCCCCAACAGCATGCTTGAGATCATGCATTAGTCGGGGTTTCAGCCCTTGAAGGATCAAACCATTTTCCCTTTCTGCCTGCCCATTCGACTGCGGGTGAGCAACAGACACGTAGTCAACCTGAGTGCCTTGGGAAGTGCAGAATGCTCTGAACTCATCAGAATCAAAGTTGGAGCCATTATTTGTGATAATACTGTGAGGTACTCCATATCTGAAAATCAGTTATCTGATGAAACTGATGGTCGTACTTGAATCGAGATTCTTGATGGGTTTGGCTTCGATCCATTTAGTGAACTTGTTGACTGCTACAAGCAAATGAGTGAAACCACTTCTGCTGGTCTTGAAAGGTCCGACCATATCCAACCCCCAAACGGCAAACGGCCAGACGAGTGGAATACTCTTCAAGGCTGATGCAGGCTTGTGTGACATGTTTGAGTAGAACTGACAGCCTTCACACTTGTGGACTATATCTTTAGCCATCTAATTTGCATGTGGCCAGTAGAATCCCGCTCGGTATGCTTTGGCCACGATGGTCCGAGAGGACGCATGGTGACCACAGGTCCCCGAGTGGATATCATTGAGGATTATTCGACCTTCTTCTGGTGTAATGCATCGCTGAGCAACTCTAGTAACACTCTGTCTGTAGAGCTGTCCACCTATCATGGTAAAGGCTTTGTATCGATGGACAATCTGACGGGCTTCATCTTCACCCTCTGAAAGCTCCTTCCTAAGAAGATACGCAATATACGGCACCGTCCAATTGGGGGTGATGACCAAAACCTCCATGATCAGGTGGACCACGGCTGGGACTTTGATCTCAGTCGGATCGGTAGAACTTTTCGGCTGCGGGGGCTCTTCTGTGAAGGGATCTTCTTGAAGTGATGGGGTGTGGAGATGCTCCAAGAACACATTGCTGGGAATAGGCTCCCGCTTTGAATCTATCTTTGCCAGGTCATCAGATGCTTGATTCTTGGCTCGGGGTATGTGGTGGAGCTCTAACCCTTCAAACTTCTTTTCCAACTTTCTCACTTCATTGCAATAGCCAGTCATAGGTGGGCTCCTGATGTCCCACTCCTTCATCACTTGATTGACCACTAAATCTGAGTCGCCGTAAACCATTAGGCGACGGACGTCGAGTGAAATGGCCATACGCAACCCGTACAGAAGTGCCTCATATTCAGCTTCATTGTTGGAGGAATCAAAGTGAATCTGGAGAACATAACTGAGTTTGTCGCCTCGTGGGGATACTAGGACTACCCCAGCGCCCGAACTATTTAGCATCTTGGACCCATCAAATAACATAGTCCAATGCTCCGAGTGAATCTGAGTTGGTTGCTGCTGCTCAATCCAATCGGGGAGGGAATCTGCTATTGCTTGGGACTTGATTGCTTTCTTTGCCTCAAACTTGATATCCAACGGAAGGAGTTCAATTGCCCACTTTGCCACTCGACCAGTTGCATCTCTGTTGTTCAGAATTTCCGATAATGGAGCATCGCTGACGATTGAAACCGAGTGGTCAGAGAAATAGTGTGCAACTTTCTTCGTGGTCAAATAAATTCCATAAACAAGCTTCTGATAATGCGGATATCTCTACTTGGACAAAGTCAAGACTTCAGAAATATAGTACACTGGGCATTGAACTTTGTAGGCTTTGCCTTCTTCTTCCTACTCGACCATGAGTACAGTGCTGACAACTTGTCTTGTGGCTACAATATACAACAGAAGAGGCTCTTTGTTGACTGGGCCAGCAAGCACCAGCTGGGCGGAAAGCAGGGCTTTGAGATCTACAAACACTGCTTCAGCTTCAAGAGTCCACTCGAACTTGTCAGACTTTTTCATCAGTCGGTAAAGAGGCAATGCCTTTTCACTGAGATGAGAAATGAATCGACTCAAGGTGGCCAAACAACCAGTAAGCTTCTGAATGTCGTGCAGACGCACATGGCATTTCATTAGGAGGATTGCACCAACCTTCTCTGGGTTCGCGTCGATCCCTCGTTCGGAAACGAGGAAACCGAGCAACTTTCCGCCTGGGACTCTAAACGTGCACTTCGACGGATTAAGCTTGATATCATATCTTCTCAGGTTGGCAAAGGTTTCAGCGAGGTCAGTTAGCAGATCGGAACTTTTGTGAGACTTGACCATGATGTCATTCATGTATGCTTCCACATTCCGACTAATCTGAGGGAGCAAGCACTTTTGAATCATGCACATGAAAGTAGCGCCAGCATTCTTGAGAACAAAGGCATGGTAACATAGCAAGAAGACCCAAATGGGGTGATGAAAGCTGTTTTTATTTCATTGGCACCATACAGTCGGATCTGATGGTACCCAGAATAAGCGTCCAAAAAGGACAAACGCTCACATCCCGCGGTCGAGACGATGATTTGATCAATGCGGGGTAGTGGGAAGTGATCTTCCGGGAAGGCCCAATTGCCAGTGACGGTGATCATGCCCTTGGAACCAGGCATCTTCAGCTTGAGGTACACGTAACACAGTTGAGCCATGAACAAGCATACGCAGTCTTGCCCAGAATAGCATGATAGGCACTGTGAAAGTCCACAACCTCAAACGCCAACTTCCAAGGTAATTTGGCCGTGTGAATCAGCCTTCTTCCCCGGAATTACTCCGTGGAAACGCATGTTGCTTTCGGTGAGTTTGGACATCGGAATGCCCATCCCTCGGAGGGTCTCAGCATACAAAATGTTTAGGCCACTTCCACCATCCATCAGAACCTTGGTCAGTTGAGTGCCCCCAACGACTGGGTTGACCACCAACGCTTGCCGCCCTGGGGTAGCAATGTGCGCTGGGTGATCGGACTGGTCAAATGTGATAGGAGTCTTGGACCACTTTAGATATGCCGTCGTCGCCGGAGCGACCATGTTCACTTCTTTGTTGATAACTTTCAGTCGACTTTTGCTCTCTAGATCAAGTGGGGGAAAGGCCCCCTGGTGGATAACTCCGCATGGGACGTCGGCAGTAGCCCAAAGCGAAGCCCCCGGACTATGCCCCTGGCAGCATCATGAGTACTAAGAACCCACACTCGTTTATTTATCCGGCCTCTTCACTCTATGGCATTAATATGGTTAGTTGTGTTATTGCAGTCCGGCCCATGACAGCCCCCAGCGATCCTCGTCAATAGGCTCGTTGGATTCGAAGGCAATGGCCAGCGAGACACCGCCGACCACTCACTCTCCCAAGGCCAAGGAAGATGACGAGGTACTACCCCAAAGGACCTTCCCAGGCCAGGGAGAGGTTCCAGAGCCGTCGTGGTGGCGCCGGGAGGCATGACCCCGGCTTCCGTACACATGGGGGAGCACATCCCCATGGTGACTGGAGGCCTCGATCAGTTCGGCCCCCAGCCGAATACGATTCCGGAGATCCATGTGGCTCCGGAATTCGGCGAGCAACCTCCTTCAAAATAAGGGGGTGTGCCTGTCCCACCAGTGACCTCTGTCCACCTAGACGCACCGGATAATCTACTGGAAGCGCTACGAGGTGCTTCCATTGTGGAAGAACACCGTATCCTTATGGGTACAGTGATTGAGAAGGTTCAGTCCGTCAAGAACGGACTGATTGAAGCCTACAGCGGCCTGCTGACAGGTTTTGAGGTAAGCGACATTTAACCGAGAAAATCTCAATATAGACACTAGCCCCTGAGACACTGTCTGGTGTTCGGAAAGAGAAGACAGACAGAGGATCAATAAAAATTCATAGGAAACTAACTAAAATGTGTCTGATGTGAATAAGCAGGCTTCGCTGCTGGCCACGACCTCTCACACTGTCGAAGTCTCTGGACTGAAGCAGAGACTGGAGCGGGCCAAGGAGGAACTCGGCCAAGCGAGGAAGCAGCTGGAAGACCAGTAAGGTATGCAATGGCTCGTTATATATTTGGAAATAGTAAACGATGTATATTGACCATAGTGTCATTAAATGTGTAGGGGCGACGACCGAGGTCGAGGCCCTAAAAAAGGCCCTGGCCGAAGCCGAGGGGAAAGCTGTCGAGGAGCAGCCGCTCGCAAGAAGTTGAAGGCCCCGCTAAACGAGGTCCAGCAAGAGCTCCAGGAGGCAGTGAATAAGTATGAGACCCTAGAGGGCGATGTTTCGGCTCGGGAGACCGAACTCTCCAAGGCTCGTCAAAGCACGGAAGCGGCCCGGGTTGAAGCCCACGGTGCCCTCCAGGAGATCCAAGAGGCCAGCAAGATCGCGGCGGGTAAGGCGTCTAGTATGCAAAGCAAATATATGAAGAAGAAGTATTTCTTACTAACCCAGATTTGGAGTTCTCCAGGAGCCTTCGCAGATCTGCCGCGCAGTGTGTCCGACGCCGCAAAATTCTTCCGAGCTGAAGAAGGGAGCTCCACAGAGAAATTGTTGTGGTCGCAGTATCTTGCACCAGAGCATCCCGTGCCCTTCACCGATCAGCTAAAACAGCTGGTGGAGCTGCACAGGGTGGCCGAGCTAGCCATGAAGGATTTGATAATCCGGCTGTGGCCTGCCGAAGCTATGCCCGACAGCTACTTCTGTCTTGTGAAGCAGCTGGTGAACGCCTGTCCTCGGCTGGATGCCGTCAAGCATCAGCCTGTATTGAAGGTGCATGCATGGCCTTCTCCCGCTGCAAGATGTGGTGGGCGAAGATGGACGCCGTCGAGCTGGCCAAGGGGCTGCCAGAGGGCAAGGAGCACCGCGCACCCGAGCGCTATTTTGCAGATGTCCTAGAGGGGTCTAGCATTGTAGCGGCGCAGTGTTTGCAGGATATTGTCTTTGAATGAATGTATTGAAGTTCCATCTACTTTGTATGATAGAACAAAGTGGGTTTGTAATATTATGCTTGTTTATGTTTTAAATTTTACCTCCTGTGCGGCCATGTTGTATGAAATCTGAGGGTTGGCCAGTCGTCGGCTTCTGCCCCCACGTTGGAAATACGGCGGTGTTCGGGATGGGATCTAAACAATCTTGATCCAATTATATGGTCCTTGAAGGAGTTGTTTAGCGCAATGAACCAGACAATCATACTATGCGGCTTGAACGCCCTCACTTAGCCATAGGGGTTTGACAATAAAACATAGGCGCAGCCCTTAGTATCCGAACCAGAGTGCTATAAGCGTCTGATCGGGAAGTACCGATCCTTCACATAATGCGGAAGAAATCTCCAACGATTGGCAACCTCCGAACAGCTGACCGGCTCTTGCCGCATCATGACAGTCAGTTTTCGGCTTTCTCTACTGAGATGCTCCTTTGGATAAACCAAGGCACAATCGCAGTAGTTCTCCCTTTACTACCTTAGCCGATATAGCAGAACGTAAGGTAGCAAGCAAAGGAGCCTGGCAACCCAACTATTAACCAAAGACATGATTCAGAGCCAATGCATATAGTGATAAATTAAGGGTGCCGAACTATACTATAAAAAGTGTTCGGACTTTTATTGCCGTAGTGTGGGGTGCTTTGAAGCCCCTGGCAAACATCAAACGTACCAAAGTGTATGGGTGCTACATGATGGGTTTACCCACAAGGAAAAAGAAGAGAAAAGAGAAGAAAAAAAGAAAGAAAACAGAAAGGGTACAAAAGGTGATAAGATGGGGCTTTAAAGCTCTAGCGGCGAACTGTTTTCATTGTAATTTGACTAATATGTCGAGGCACATTGATACAAGCAGTGCGATAAGCAACAAGCTATTTAATATGCCAAAAACCAAGGGAGAGCTGCATGTGGGTCCTGAAAAACAGGTAGAGTGATTGTTAACCAAACCACCTTGAAAATCCCCCGTACACATGCGTTTCTCGCTATCTTGGTGTGTTTATCCTTCAAGAGGCCGAAATTCCATGTCATCGGCTTCTAGTTCGAACCGCATATAGTTCAGCTGTGAACCCCCCGCTAAGGATAGATTTTTTAATGAGTTTAGCACGTCGCCCAAAGGCGAGTGTTGGAAGATGTGTGCGGCGCTGAGTTCAAAGATCGATAAACGATCAAGTTCGGCATCCGCGGACTCACACGGTTCGGAACTTATTGCCGGAGACGAGTCCGGAGTTCCGGTGACACAGATATTGTGTGAGGTTAAGTACATGTGCGGCTCCAACGCCGGGGAATCTGTGGCCTCCGTGGTGGGGTTGAGCCTCCAGTCCTTGGATGGCGCAGTATGCTCCGGATCTAAGGCCAGAGCGGTTACGTGAGCTACATCCTGGATGCGGTCTAATGACATATTTAGGTCATGTCCATTGGGGTGACCAGGAGTGGTTGCCGCGTTCTCGAATCCGGCGAAGATCAAGTCTCCACGGATGTCCGCAACATAGTTCAAGCTGCCAAATCTAACCTGGTGGCCAGGGGCGTAGTGCAACCTCTTGAGCACTTGCGTTGCTTTTCCCTTGAAGAGGAAAGGGTAGTGCAGCAAAGTAGCGTAAGTATTTCCCTCAGTTTTTGAGAACCAAGGTATCAATCCAGTAGGAGGCTACGCGCGAGTCCCTTGCACCTGCACAAAACAAATAAATCCTCGCAACCCACACGATAAGGGGTTGTCAATCGCTACACGGTCACTTACGAGAGTGAGATCTGATATATATGATAAGATAATATTTTTGGTATTTTTATGATAAAGATGCAAATTAAAATAAAAGCAATGAAAATAACTAAGTATTGGGAGACTAATATGATGAAGATAGACCCGGGGCCCATAGGTTTCACTAGTGGCTTCTCTCAAGAGCATAGGTATTTTACGGTGGGTGAACAAATTACTGTTGAGCAATTGACAGAATTGAGCATAGTTATGAGAATATCTAGGTATGATCATGTATATAGGCATCACATCCGAGACTAGTAGACCGACTCATGCCTGCATCTACTACTATTACTCCACACATTGATCGCTATCCAGCATGCATCTAGAGTATTAAGTTCATAAGAACAGAGTAACACCTTAAGCAAGATGACATGATGTAGAGGGATAAACTCAAGCAATATGATGAAAACCCCATCTTGTTATCCTCGATGGCAACAATACAATACGTGCCTAGCTGCCCCTACTGTCACTGGGAAAGGACACCGCAAGATTGAACCCAAAGCTAAGCACTTATCCCATTGCAAGAAAGATCAATCTAGTAGGCCAAACCAAACTGATAATTCGAAGAGACTTGCAAAGATAACCAATCATACATAAAAAAATTCGGAGAAGATTCAAATATTGTTCATAGATAAACTTGTTCATAAACCCACAATTCATTGATCTCAACAAACACACCGCAAAAAGAAGATTACATAGAATAGATCTCCACAAGAAAGGGGGAGAACTTTCTATTGAGATCCAAAAAGAGAGAAGAAGCCATCTAGCTAATAACTATGGACCCGAAGGTCTGAGGTAAACTACTCACACTTCATCAGAGAGGCTATGGTGTTGATGTAGAAGCCCTCCTTGATCGATGCCCCCTCCGGCGGAGCTCTGGAACAGGCCCCAAGATGGGATCTCGTGGATACAGAAAGTTTCGGTGGTGGAATTAGGGTTTTGGCTCCGTATCGGATTGTTTGGGGGTACGTAGGTATATATAGAAGGAAGAAATACGTCGGTGGAGCAACAGGGGGCCCACGAGGGTGGAGGGCGCGCCTGGGGGGTAGGCGCGCCCCCTACCTCGTGGCCTCCCTGTTGGTTGCTTGACGTAGGGTCCAAGTCTCCTGGATCTTGTTCGTTCCAAAAATCACGTTCCCGAAGGTTTCATTCCGTTTGAACTCCGTTTGATATTCCTTTTCTTCGAAAACCTAAAATAGGCAAAAAAAAACAGCAATTCTGGGTTGGGCCTCCGGTTAGTAGGTTAGTCCAAAAAATAATATAAAAGTGGATAATAAAGCCCAATAATGTCCAAAACAGAAGATAATATAGCATGGAGCAATCAAAAATTATAGATACGTTGGAGACGTATCAAGCATCCCCAAGCTTAATTCCTGCTCGTCCTCGAGTAGGTAAATGATAAAAACAGAATTTTTGATGGGAAATGCTACTTGGCATAATTTCAATATAATTCTTCTTAATTGTGGTATGAATATTTAGATCCAAAAGATTCAAGATAAAAGTTTAATATTGACATAAAAATAATAATACTTCAAGCATACTGACTAAGCAATCATGTCTTCTCAAAATAACATGGCCAAAGAAAGTTATCCCTACAAAATCATATAGTCTGGATATGCTCTATCTTCACCACACAAAGTATTTAAATCATGCACAACCCCAATGACAAGCCAAGCAATTGTTTCATACTTTTGACATTCTCAAACTTTTTCAATATTCACGCAATACATGAGCGTGAGCCATGAACATAGCACTTTAGGTGGAATAAAATGGTGGTTGTGGAGAAGACAAAAAGGAGAAGATAGTCTCACATCAACTAGGCGTATCAACGGGCTATGGAGATGCCCATCAATATATATCAATGTGAGTGAGTAGGGATTGCGATGCAACGGATGCACTAGAGCTATAAGTATATGAAAGCTCAACAAGAAACTAAGTGGGAGTGCATCCAACTTTTTTGCTCACAAAGACCTAGGGCATTTTGAGGAAGCCCATCATTGGAATATGCAAGCCAAGTTCTATAATGAAAAATTCCCACTAGTATAGGAAAGTGATAACATAGGAGACTGTCTATCATGAAGATCATGGTGCTACTTTGAAGCACAAGTGTGGTAAAAGGATAGTAGCATTGTCCCTTATCTCTTTTTCTCTCAGTTATTTTTTTATTTTTTTGGGCCTTTTCTCTTTTTTTATGGCCTCTTTTTTTTCGTCCGGAGTCTCATCCCGACTTGTGGGGGGAATCATAGTCTCCATCATCCTTTCCTCACTGGGACAATGCTCTAATAATGATGATCATCACACTTTTATTTACTTACAACTCAACGATTACAACTCGATACTTAGAACAAGATATGACTCTATATGAATGCCTTCGGCGGTGTACCGGGATATGCAATGACTCATGAGTGACATGTATGAAAGAATTATGAACGGTGGCTTTGCCACAAATACAATGTCAACTACATGATCATGCAAAGCAATATGACAATGATGGAGCGTGTCATAGTAAACGGAACGGTGGAAAGTTGCATGGCAATATATCTCAGAATGGCTATGGAATGCCATGATAGGTAGGTATGGTGGCTGTTTTGAAGAGGGTATATGGTGGGTGTATGATACCGGCGAAAGGTGCGCGGTATTAGAGAGGCTAGCAATGGTGGAAGGGTGAGAGTGCGTATGATCCATGGACTCAGCATTAGTCATAAAGAACTCATATATTTATTGCAAAAATCTACAAGTTGTAAAAGCAAAGTATTACGCGCATGCTCCTAGGGGTATAGATTGGTAGGAAAAGACCATCGCTCGTCCCCGACGGCCACTCATAAGGAAGACAATCAATAAATAAATCATGCTTCGACTTCATCACATAACGGTTCACCATACGTGCATGCTACGGGAATCACAAACTTTAACACAAGTATTTCTCAAATTCACAACTACTCAACTATCATGACTCTAATATCACCATCTCCATATCTCAAAACAATTATCAAGCATCAAACTTCTCTTAGTATTCAACACACTCATAAAAGAATTTTATTATTAATCTTGTATACCTAGCATATTAGGATTATTTAAGAAAATTACCATGATTTTTAAGACTCTCAAAATAATCTAAGTGAAGCATGAGAGATCAATAGTTTCTATAATACAAATCCACCACCGTGCTATAAAAGATATAAGTGAAGCACTAGAGTGAAACTATATAACTCAAAAGATATAAGTGAAGCACATGGAGTATTCTAATAATTTCCGAATCATGCGTGTGTCTCTCAAAAGGTATGTACAGCAAGGATGATTGTGGTAAACTAAAAAACAAAGACTCAAATCATACAAGACACTCCAAGCAAAACACATATCATGTGGTGAATAAAAATATAGCTCCAAGTAAAGTTACCGATAGAAGTAGACGAAAGAGGGGATGCCATCCGGGGCATCCCCAAGATTTCGCTTTTAGGTGTCCTTAGATTATCTTGGGGGTGCCATGGGCATCCCCAAGCTTAGGCTCTTGCCACTCCTTGTTCCATAATCCATCAAATCTTTACCCAAAACTTGAAAACTTCACAACACAAAACATAAAGTAGAAAATATCGTGAGCTCCGTTAGTGAAAGAAAACAAAAGACCACTTCAAGGTACTGTAATGAACTCATTCTTTATTTATATTGGTGTTAAACCTACTGTATTACAACTTCTCTATGGTTTATAAACTATTTTACTAGCCATAGATTCATCAAAATAAGCAAACAACACACGAAAAACAGAATCTGTCAAAGACAGAACACTATGTAGTAATCTGTAGCTAGCGAAATATATGGAACCCCAAAAATTCTAAAATAAATTGCTGGACGTGAGGAATTTATCTATTAATCATCTTAAAAAACAATTAACTAAATAGAACTTTCCAAATAAAAATGGCAGCAGTTCTCGTGAGCGCTAAAGTTTCTGTTTTTTACAGCAAGATTAACAAGACTTTCCCCAAGTTTTCCCAACGGTTCTACTTGGCACAAACACTAATTAAACACAAAAAACACAACCAAAACAGAGGCAAGATAAATTATTTATTACTAAACAGGAGCAAAAAGGAAGGAATAAAAATAAAATTGGGTTGCCTCCCAACAAGCGCTATCGTTTGACGCCCCTAGCTAGGCATAAAAAGCAAGGATAGATCTCGGTATTGACATCTTTGGTTTTAGGGAAGAAAAGAGCAAACTTGCTATCTATGGAATTAATCTTTCTATTTTGATAAAGCACATGGCCGTTGATGGTAGAAGAAAGATTAAGTATGTTACGAAAGTTTGTAGCTAAGCTAGCCTTCATCTCTTTGATGGATTCGTTTTGGTAAGAGAGCAAAACAGATGTAGATTCAACTTTCTCATTCATGGGGTGCCCAAATATGGTTTTCATCTTCTCATAAGTGTCTACGGCATCCCCTTCAAGAAAGCCTTCTTCAAATATAGAATCTAAGACATGCTTAAAATAAGAAGGAAGGTCAATATAAAAGCTTTTTAAGTAAATTTCAATTTGGTATTGAGGCACATAGCTAGCCCTAATCCTTAATAGTCTATACCAAGCATCTTTCAAAGATTCATCAAGTAAATAGCGAAAAATTCTGGAATCAACTTCATCAAAATTATTAAGATTCTCATTGATAACTCCGGTAGGTTTTTCCATAGTATCCTTATTTATAAGCTTAGTGAGAATAGAAGGGTTGTCCAAAGTACTAAAACTCGGGAGAGAACCCCCAACCCTTTTTGATTCAGACATGGCGGAAGAAAGTGAAAAAGGCAAAACAGGCAAGTAGAGAAAGAGAGGGAGGATAGAGAGAGAGGGGGGGGGCAAATAAAACGGCAAGGGAGAAGTGGGGGAGAGGAAAACGAGAGGCAAATGGCAAATAATGTAATGCGGGAGATAAGGGTTTGTGATGGGTACTTGGTATGTTGACTTTTGCGTAGACCTCCCCGGCAACGGCGCCAGAAATCCTTCTTGCTACCTCTTGAGCACTTGTGTTGGTTCTCCCTTGAAGAGGAAAGGGTGGTGCAGCAAAGTAGCGTAAGTATTTCCCTTAGTTTTTGAGAACCAAGGTATAAATCGAGTAGGAGGCTACGCGCGAGTCCCTCGCACCTGCACAAAACAAATAAATCCTCGCAACCAACGGGATAAGGGGTTGTCAATCCCTACACGGTCACTTACGAGAGTGAGATCTGATAGATATGATCGGATAATATATTTGGTATTTTTATGATAAAGATGCAAAGTAAAATAAAAGCAATGAAAATAACTAAGTATTGGGAGATTAATATGATGAAGATAGACCCGGGGGCCATAGGTTTCACTAGTGGCTTCTCTCAAGAGCATAGGTATTTTACGGTGGGTGAACAAATTACTATTGAGCAATTGACAGAATTGAGCATAGTTATGAGAATATCTAGGTATAATCATGTATATAGGCATCACGTCCAAGACAAGTAGACCGACTCCTGCCTGCATCTACTACTATTACTCCACACATTGACCGCTATCCAGCATGCATCTAGAGTATTAAGTTCATAAGAACAAAGTAACGCCTTAAGCAAGATGACATGATGTAGCGGGATAAACTCAAGCAATATGATGAAAACCCCATCTTTTTATCCTCGATGGCAACAATACAATACGTGCCTTGCTGCCCCTACTGTCACTGGGAAAGGACACCGCAAGATTGAACCCAAAGCTAACCACTTCTCCCATTGCAAGAAAGATCAATCTAGTAGGCCAAACCAAACTGATAATTCGAAGAGACTTTCAAAGATAACCAATCATACATAAAAGAATTCAGAGAAGATTCAAATATTGTTCATAGATAAACTTGATCATAAACCCACAATTCACCGGTCTCAACAAACACACCGCAAAACGAAGATTGCATAGAATAGATCTCCACGAGAAAGGGGGAGAACTTTGTATTGAGATCCAAAAAGAGAGAAGAAGCCATCTAGCTAATAACTATGGACCCGAAGGTCTGAGGTAAACTACTCACACTTCAACGGAGAGGCTATGGTGTTGATGTAGAAGCCCTCCATGATCGATGCCCCCTCCGGCGGAGTTCTGGAACATGCCCCAAGATGGGATCTCATGGATACAGAAAGTTAGGGCAGTGGAATTAGGATTTTGGCTTCGTATTTGATCATTTGGGGGTACGTAGGTATATATAGGAGGAAGAAGTATGTCGGAGTATCAACAGGGGGCCCACGAGGGTGGAGGGCGCGCCCCCCTACCTCGTAGCCTCCCTGTTGGTTGCTTGATGTAGGGTCCAAGTCTCCTGGATCTTGTTCGTTCCAAAAATAATGTTCCCGAAGGTTTCATTCCATTTGAACTCCATTTGATATTCCTTTTCTTCGAAACCCTAAAATTGGCAAACAAAATAGCAATTCTGGGCTGGGCCTCCGGTTAGTAGGTTAGTCCCAAAAATAATATAAAAGTGGATAATAAAGCCCAATAATTTCCAAATAGAAGATAATATAGCATGGAGCAATAAAAATTATAGATACGTTGGAGACATATCACGTAGCTATCGATCTGCTCGAGATGGCCAAGCGAGTTGGCCCGCAGTGCAAAGTCGCCGAACACGAAGATCTGTCCAGGGAGGAAGGTCTCACCTTGGAAATCATCGTTGTTGACGATTGAAGGGGCAATCAAACCTTTTGGGGACGACACAGTGGAAATCTCAATGAATGCACCAATGTTGGTGTCAAAACCGGCGGATCTCGGGTAGGGGGTCCCGAACTGTGCGTCTAGGATCGATGGTAATAGGGGACGGGGGACACAATGCTTTACCATGGTTCGGGCCCTCTCTATGGAGGTAATACTGTCGGAGTAATTGGACACGAATACCCCGAAGATGGTGAGACAATAAATCAAGGCATCGGGGCTAGCAAAGCCCGTCAGTCCGACTGCCCGGCCGCTCCTGCCGGCTCCCCGTCCGACTGCCCTGCCCGGACGGCTACCGGCTGCCGACTGCGCCAACCAGCCGGCTGCCGACTGCAGCCCGACCCGACACCGACATGACACCGGCAAGACGACCGTTCCCAGCACTATTGACAAATAGTACCGACGACATCATCTACAATGTATCTGTCCCTGGGCACTGTTTTATAAAGTGCGCCAGGGACAAAGAGGCATGCATACCACTACATGGGCATGGTGCCCCATGCACAATTGCCCCCCACGCCACTACCTAGCTTAGGTAGTAAGCTACCCCCACACTATATATAGCTAGCAACCATCCATCCATGGGGCGGGGGAGAATGGCTCCCTGGGCACTCTCACACACTCCACACATGCATACAAGCTAGCAAGCAAGCTAGCTAGCACATACATATATCCATTCGGCCTAGCACACACTTGTGCTCATATGCATATACGAGATCAGATGCACCTGGCACTGATCTCAGATACAGCTCCAGGAGCACTCTGTACCAGATATACCACATATACTCAGACATGCAGGAGTAGGGGTGTTATCTCTTCGGAGAGCCCCGAACCTGGGTAAACTAGCGCGTGCTACCCGCATACCCGTCCCTGGATATTCCGGCAGTAGTCTTGACCACACACTAAGCCACCTTGTGGCATATGTCGTCTTGCACCCCCCGTGAGAATACCACGACATTTTGGCGCCCACCGTGGGGTGGTACTATGCTACCGCGCTGCTGCTGGTTTCGCAGTCCGGGCGGGACCATCTTCGCCATCACCGCCGCGGCGTCGCGCCGTCTCTCCGGTAGCACTTGGGGGCTCGACTTCGACCCGCCCCCGGAGTGGCCGCGCGGGACGGCGCGTCCTCATCGCCGGCCTCGCCGCCTTCATCATCACCACCATTGTGATGCCAGCTGTCCGTCCATCTGCACGCGCGCCGCGCGCGGGGCCTCATTTCGGTCAGCCGCATCCATCCGCGCGCCGCTCGCGTCCGCTCCCCTCCGCGCTGTGCTCCGGCTGAAACGCGCATCGCTCCTCCATATACCATCTATGCTAGCTAGCTAGATGCAAGTCAACGATGGTCAAACCATTAGCCATAAACATATCCTAGATAATTCTCTGGCCATACACTATGCGTGCACAACCCACACATCAGCCGGATACGAGTTGGACAGAGGTTGTACATTGGTCAGATAATAGCCAGATATTGCCTATACACCACCTATATATTAGCCAGAGACTACCCAGACTATCTCCAGGAAATATCATGGTCTCTTGCACCAACGCTGCTGTACTCACTAGCTACGGCCGTGGCCTAGTCAAACGCACGCACCGGCCGCATGCGTGTTGGTCGTGTGCGGGATTGCACATGCGCGCATAGCCAGCTACATGCCAGCCTTGGCCGGCTTCCCACCCCGACGTATACTGGGTCAGGCCGCCTGAAGGAGTCCTGGATTAGGGGGTGTCCGGATGGCCGGACTATACCTTCAGTCGGACTCCTGGACTATGAAGATACAAGATTGAAGACTTCGTCCCGTGTCCGGGAGGGACTTTCCTTGGCGTGGATGGCAAGCTTGGCGATACAGATATGTAGATCTCCTACCATTGTAACCGACTTTGTGTAACCCTAACCCTCTCCTGTGTCTATATAAACCGGAGGGTTTTAGTCCGTAGGACAACATACAGAACAACAATCATACCATAGGCTAGCTTCTAGGGTTTAGCCTCTCCGATCTCGTGGTAGATCTACTCTTATACTACCCATATCATCAATATTAATCAAGCAGGACGTAGGGTTTTACCTCCATCAAGAGGGCCCGAACCTGGGTAAAACTTTGTGTCCCTTGCCTCTTGTTACCATTCGGCCTAGATGCACAGTTCGGGACCCCCTACCCGAGATCCACCGGTTTTGACACCGACATTGGTGCTTTCATTGAGAGCTCCACTGTGTCGTTGCCATCAGGAAGGATGCCTCGCCTCGTCTTTAAAGACGGCACCGTTGCTAAGGGAGCTTTGGCTGTCGGCCAAACCCTCCGGCTAGGTGGTTTTCTTAAGACCGCCTATTCGGCTTCTGTGCCGACGATGACCTCTCGAGCCATCGAAAACAATCTTCATGTTAGCTCGGAACTCGCCGAGCATTTAGATCCAATGGAGCTCTCCTCCATAAACGAGCTCTTGGATCGCATCGCCGCCCTGGGAGTCGCTACGGATTACGACCAGATTGGGCCTAAACCCGATCTGAGAGAGATTAACTCTCCCCAAGTCACAATCACGTTGCCGTGGTAGAGGGACAGTGCGGCGACCCTTCATCTATCTTAAGGACTAGCTTCGTCCGGATTCCCGATCCCTTCAAGCCGGATACCCGCGGAGGGGAGGATATCACTCAAGACCTGAACTTAGAGTCAGGCGACGGGCTGGATTCATTGGACAACATCTAGGAATCCAAATTTTCGAGTTCAGAAATTCCTCGGCCTCTGAGCCTCAGATTGGGTGAGGCTTCGGATTTAATTCCACCCACCCACCCGAACATAAGCGATCTATCCCAAATCAGGCAAGAGCCCGAAGAAACAGTACATCATTACTGGGCCAGATTCCTCCTGGTTAGGAACAGGATAAGGGACTCCCGCGAGGAAGACGCAATCTCAATCTTCTGCAATAATTGCACGGACAAGGGAACCCTCAACGCCATAAGTCACCATGATATCACATGCTTCGCTGACTTGGCGTCCATTGTACGAAAGTACTATGCGATGGAAAGCGCCTGGAAAACTGAAATAAAATTTTGGGACGATCCGGCCCTGAATACAAACCCGGTACGAAATAAAAGGTGCATCATCGCCAGACACCCGGGTCAAACACCAAAAAGCAAAAACCCTCTACAGGGCATGGAACCGTACTGGAAGGATGGCTTAATGGACCCTGTAAAATTCACAGTACAGAGGATGCCACACCAACTCACAGCCTTAGAGCATGTTGGATACTCCGGCAGGTGGCCAAAATTGGTGAAGATCTCCTAATTCTGGAGGCCACAGAAAGCCACCCCAGAGACACTAATAGGGTATTAACAGTCTTCAAGACTTTTGCATGAAATAATATGCGAAAAAGGACACTCCGCAGCCTTGCCGAAGTCTACCAAGTAGCAACAATAAACCCATGGAGTGACACGGCTATTACCTTTAACGCCAGTGATGAACCTAAATTCCGAACAGCCCGAGCACCAGCCGCATTGGTCCTCAGTCCAATAGTGGACGGCTTTCGTCTTACCAAGGTACTCATGGACGACGACAGCGGATTGAACCTCATTTATGAGGAAACCCTTCAAAAAATGGAAATAGACTAGATTTGCATTGAGCGAAGCAGCACAACCTTTAGAGGAATAATCCCCAGTCGGGAAGCGCGTTGTATAGGAAAAATCACACTAGATGTGGTGTTCGGCACGCCGGATAATTACAGGTCCAAAGAGGTCACGTTCCATGTGGCTCCGTTCAGCAGCGGTTATCACGCCCTGCTAGGGCGAGAAGCATTTACAATCTTCCAAGAAATACCCCATTATGGGTACATGAAGCTCAAGATGCCCGGGCCTAATGGGATCATCACTCTCGCTAGTGATCCGGACATAGCACTCCGCACCGAAAACAAGACAGCCGCACTGGCCCTCGAGGCACTATCCGAAGCCCTAGCAGCTGAGGAACTGACTGCGCTGCGCTCCATGGTGAATAGGGACGATGTGGTACTCAACAAAAGATCCAAGTCCACCTCCTTTAAACCGGCGGACGAAATAGTCAAATTCCAGGTCCATCCAATGGACCCCAATAAAACAGCTTCCATCGGGGCACAGTTAAACCCTGATGTAGATGCCGCACTGCGAGAGTTCCTACGAGAGAACTGGGACATTTTTGCCTGGCACCCTTCAGACATGCCAGGAATCCCACGCAGGCTGGCCGAGCACAGCTTAAATATCCTAAAAGGATTCAAACCTATCAAACAAGCTCTTCAGTATTTTTCCGAACCCAAGAGACAGGCCATGGGAGAGGAGCTAGCAAATCTATTGGAGGCCGGATTCATCAGAGATATAAAACATCCAGACTGGCTAGCAAACCTGGTGATGGTACCAAAGAAGGACAAATCCTGGCGCCTGTGCGTTGATTTTAAAGACCTTAACAAGGCTTGCCAAAGGATCCCTTCCCCCTCCCCCGCATCGATCAAATTATTGACGCTACCGCGGGACACGATTCGTTGTGTTTCCTCGACGCATATTCCGGCTACCATCAAATCAAGATGGCAGAATCAGACCAAGCCGCAATGGCATTTATCACACCATACGGCCCATTCTGCTTCAACACAATGCCCTTCGGGCTCAAAAACGCCGGTGCAACATATCAGCGCATGATTCAGACATGTCTGGCAAACCAGATCGGCAAAACAGTGGAGGCATATGTAGATGATGTGGTCCTCAAAACAAGACATGTCGAATCTCTAGTAGACGACTTAAGGCTCACATTTGATAACCTCCGAACATACGACATCAAGCTCAACCCGGAAAAATGCATTTTCGGCATTCCAGCCGGAAAGCTCTTGGGCTTCATTGTATCCAGTAGAGGAATTGAAGCTAATCCAGCCAAGATCCAAGCTCTGTCACAATTGGAGATCCCAAAGGACCTCAAAGAAATACAAAAGTTAACCGGATGCGTGGCGGCTCTGAGCCGCTTTATCTCCCACTTGGGAGAAAAGGCCCTACCCCTTTACCGCCTCCTTTGGCGCACCGAACACTTCGAATGGACGAATGCAGCCACGGCCGGACTCGACGAAATAAAAGCCATATTGGCAACAAACCCAGTCCTGGCCGCACCAAACATTGGCGAACCAATGCTATTATACATTGCAACAACACATCAGGTTGTAAGCGCAGTGCTCGTCATCGAATGAGAAACGGACGGACACAAATTCCCCCTTCAAAAGCCGGTCTATTATGTGTCCACTGTCCTCACTCCATGCAAATCACGGTACCCGCATTACCAAAAGATTGCGTACGCGGTATTCATGGCATCCTGGAAGCTACGACACTACTTTCAAGCATGTTCAATAACATTAGCCTCAGAAGTACCACTTAACGATATTATAAACAACCGTAATGCAATGGGCCGGATTGAAAAATGGGACATTGAGCTCCTCCCGTTCGACATAACTTATAAGCCACGGCGAGCCATCAAGTCGCAAGTTTTGGCCGACTTCATCGCAGAATGAACGGAGGCCGAACTCCCTAAAGAGTACGACACATATTCAAATTGGATCATGCATTTCGACGGCTCCAAGATGTTGGCCGGACTAGGGGTTGGCGTCGTTTTGACGTCCCCCACAGGAGACACAGTTCAATATGTACTCCAGATTATGTACACAGACTCCAACAATGCAGCCGAATATGAGGCCCTTTTACATGGTCTCCGGATGGCAGTATCCATGGGTATTCAACGCCTAGAGGTGCGCGGGGACTCGAACCTCGCAATATCCCAAATAAATGGAGACTTCGATGCCAAGGATCCAAAAACGGTAGCTTACCGCAACGCCGTCCTAAAAATGTCAGCTCGGTTCGAAGGGCTTGAATTTCACCATATAGCCCGGGAAAATAATTAGGCGGCAGATGTCCTGGCACGCATCGGTGCAAAATGTGATGTAGTCCCCCCCAACATCTTCTTGGAAAGGTTGTTCAAGCCATCCGTAGTATGGGAAGGGGAGTCAAACAATAACAGCCCGGACCCAACCGCACTACCCGACACCGAACATTCTGACACAATTGGCGGCTCTGCCAATGATATAACACCTTCAGCCCACGTAATAATGGCCGCCATCGCCCCGTGGACAGAACCATTCCTCGCCTACCTTACTAGGTAGGAACTCCCCGAGGACCAAAATGAGTCACGCTGCATAGTGCGGCGATCCAAAGCCTACAAAGTCCACGAGGGAGAGCTTTATAAGAAAAGCACTACCGGAGTCCTTCAAAGGTGCATCTCTGAAGAGGAAGGGCGGAACCTCCTGGCTGAAATTCATGCCGGACTCAGCGGTCATCATGCTGCAGCTCGGTCCCTTGTAAGAAAGGCCTTCCGTACAGGCTTTTATTGGCCGACGGCCCGGGCAGACACCCAGGACTTAGTCCAACGATGCGTCGGTTGCCAGCTCTTTGCAAACCAAAGCCATATGCCACCCACCGCCCTCCAAACTATCCCCATCACTTGGCCCTTCGCGGTCTGGGGGCTTGACATGGTTGGACCCCTTAAAGGCGGAACCCACAAGCAAAAATACTTACTGGTCATGGTGGATAAGTTCACCAAATGGATAGAAGCCAAGCCTGTTAAGACGGCCGAATCCGGACCGGTGATAGACTTTATATCCGGGGTTGTACAACCCTTACGGCGTCCCCCACAGCATCATCACTGATAACGGCACGAACTTTACAGCCGACGAGGTAAAACTCTGGTGCAAAAACATGGGCATCAAGCTCGATTATGCTTCCGTCTATCACCCACAAACTAACGGCCAGGTCGAACGTGCAAATGGTCTTATCATGAGCGGCATCAAACCCAGATTAGTGTGGTCCCTCAAGGAATCTAACACACACTGGGTAGAGGAGCTCGACTCCGTACTTTGGGGGCTGCGGACCACGCCGAATCGCACCACCGGATACACACAATTCTTTATGGTGTACGATGCAGAGGCAGTTTTGCCTTGCGACATAATTCATGACTCACCTCGAGTGCGCATGTACGAAGAAAGAGAAGCCGAGCTCGATTGGCAGGACAGTTTGGACGCATTGGAGGAGGAGCGTGACATGGCAAAAGCCCGTTCCGCATTCTATCAATAGCAGGCTCGAAGATACCAAAGCAGAGAAGTACGGGCCAAAAATTACAATGTTGGTGAATTAGTTCTACTCCTGCCGGACAAGAAAAAGGACAAACTCAAGCCTAAGTGGGAAGGTCCCTTCATAATTGACCAAGTCCTGACAGGTGGAGCGTACCGCCTGCGAGATGCATCGGATAACCGACTCGAGCCGAACCCATGGAACGCAGCCCGTCTCCGAAGATTCTATGCCTAGCGCTGGACTCTGTGTTCGTCTCCTTCCCCTGTCCATTTTTTATATACTGTCTGTCTTACATTTCTCTCCTTCTCCCCTTCCTTTCTCTTATAGCCTTTAAAGGCTCATCAAATGACGTGCTATTCGCACTCATTAAACCTGGGGGCTTCTTTTAACAGAAGCTTATTTATACGGGCTTCAGGCCCAACACATGTGTTACACTTCCGCATGTACCTTTTATTTCACCATTATATGCATCGATATGACTTAAGTTTTGGCCAAGCTGGGTTGCCTGGCTCCTGTGCTTACCCCCATGTTCCCGATTATTCGGCTAGGCGGTAAAGGGAGCACCTCTGCGATTGTTACTGCCGGATCAGCCGGATGTGTACCTCAGACTGGGTGAAGCCGAAAGCTAGCGTTCTTAAGGGAATATTCGGTCGGTGACCTAAAACATGATCTTTTCACTTATTTATTCATGCGCCCCCAGATGCTTTTTCCCACGTCTTTTTCGCAGAATGGGCATGCACTTTAGGGCATGCCTCCCAGGGAAAGGAACCCCTAATGGAACTATTCTACCTGGAAGATGTTTCTTACTAACCATGTAATATAACATAATTAGTCGGGCACTTGTCTGTTCACGCACTACCCTACGCCTGGTCTCCATGCATTCCCTGGTTCTTATATAACCGCAAGGGAATTCGGACACAGTCCGGACCGTCAGGTCCCAAGGCTGAAGCGAAAAGGTCGGCCATGACAAACGATCTACAATCCGGCTAGAAGGCATTATAAATGTCAATTAAATTACATAGTCATTCTGACTGATTGTATTCCTCTTCAATACCATCTAACATGCTATCTAATTTATAGTCCTGCTAGGAATACTTTGCGGCCAATTCTACTTGGACGTATACTAAGCTTACAGGGATCTCCTTCCCATTGGGCCCCATAGGACCGACCTCAGCCATGTGGTTGGGGTCAGCCTTTGTGTACCACGTCTTCACCATGGCCCAGGCCTCCCTAGCGCCTTGACGGCAGGCCGATATCTTCCACAATTGGAAGCACCGCCGTGCTCCCTTTAGCTTCTCCGCGAGCTCTCCAAGACCTTCAGGCATGGAGATGGATGGCCACAGGGCCTGGGCGACGCCTTGCATCGCCTGCCGAACTCGCTCGAGCAGTTGCGAGATCTCGGGAAGAAGGTCACCTGTAGAACCGGGCATCTCCTCTGCAGGACGACATGTTAGCACACCTACAAACATTACTCTGTTAGTCGACTTCCCCGCTGAACTTTTTTCAAAGGTTCGTTCAAGCACTTACTAAATATGCCGCGCTGAAGCCGCTGATTCTCCTTAACGGAGTTTGACAGCTGGGCACGAACATCTTTCAGGTCGACGCCCAGCTTGGTGTTGGCATCTTGGAGATCGTTCTTCTCCCACCTCACCTTTGTCAGCACCTTCTCACCAGCCTTCAGCTGGCGTAGGAGGTGTTGCCTTTCCGGATTCAATCCGGCGCCATCTACAATTTCATTTGTCACATTCGCACCCATGCCATGCTTCGCAAAATACTTATCTTTCGAAGTGTATATTACCAGAGGGGGTCTCCTTGGGCTCCCCTACCGCGGCTAGTGCGGCCTCAAGTTGGGCTTTGCACTCTTCCAGCTCCTTGGACAGTAGGGAAATCTTTTCTGTAAGAACCTGCATAACAAATGATCCTTAAATCAGTTATTCTAACTGTTTCAAGTCTCGGGGGCTACTGGTATATATATATAATTACCAAAAATTTCTTACCCGTATGTCTTTTACATATTGCTCCGTGGCTCTGCCTAGACCATTTTGAGCAGCACGGAGGTACGCATCTCCCAAATTGAAGGCATCTAATGCCTCTTGGGAGAAACAAGCATCATGAAGAATTGTCCGGCGACGCCTGTGGTTCATGGCACTCTCCACCTCAGAGTTGGTGGCAGACAACCTGTCCACATCCTCCGTCGGAGGAGTGTCCGGTGCTCGCCTTGTGTTCGCCTCCGCCTCCGGACCAGGCTTTGGAGCCTGGCTGGTGGAGGCGCGATTGGCAGCCTCTCCAGATATAGTCCAGCGAGGTCTCTTTGTCCTGAAGAGAGCACGAGTGTTAATATGCCTTGAAGGTATAACACCTGGGATAAGGGGGCGCGCCATACCTTTGCGCTGACGCCACGGTCTGGACTACACCTCTTTTCTGCCCACGGGGCCCTGCGGCCCCTCGTTGGCTTGTTGCCGCAGGTTCGGCCTCCTGTCTCCAAAACCTCCCCTGCAAAGCTCGGTTGTAATCAGGAAACTGAAAACACGAGCGAGCGAACCCCTATTCGGGGTACTGGGACTTCGATCTCAGTTACCTGGGGGGCCGGGATTAGCCCTGGCTAATCTGCCGTAATGGCCACCAAGGCGTTGTCTTTGCTCAATTGATCGAACACTCCATCAATCAGCTCCACAGATAAGTCCGGATCCTCTTGAGAGGCCGGGTCGAGGGACCGTCCTGGGTCCTTGGGTTGGGGAGGAGGGCTATTTATTTCTTTAACAGCCTGGCGCAGTTCCTGCGTTGAAGTCGTTAGACTGAATATTTAACAATGGGAATATAAAACGGATGGGCAAGTAAATGTGACCACTTACCCAGCTTGGGGGATTGTACATAGAAAATCCACCCTGTGGGTCGATGCGGAGAAATTCCTCCTCTTCTCCCTTGTACAAAGCGGACAAGGTCTTTGTTAGAGCCGCAGCCGAATCCGGCCCCTTATGGCCATAACGGGTGGCGTCGTCCTCCCCATTGAAGTCCCACATGGGGTGGCCTCTATACTGTAACGGCTGCACCCTTCGCATGATGCATGCGGCCATGACCCCGATCATGGTCAGTCCGGAATGAGCTAACAATCTTATCCGGCCCATCAGGTAAAGAACGTCCTTGTCACTTTCCCTCTGAGGGCTCCGTGGACGCCAACTTAGGCGCTTCTTTAGTGGAGCACTGTCGAACTCAGGGAGGCCGATCCGGACAGGATTCGGCAGCGGGACGTCCTCTATGTAAAACCATTCTGAAGGCCAGTCCTCGGACGCCTTCTTTGGGGTTCCGGAGAGATATCCGGTCCCGGCGATGCGCCACACTTCGGCTCTGCCCACTTGATATATTGACCCCTTCTGAGAACGGGGCACAAGGCAGAATAGCTCTTTCCACCACCCGAAATGAGCCTCAACACCCAAAAACAGCTCGTAGAGGGCTACGAAGCCCGCGATATGCAATACGGAGGCAGGCGTAAGATTGTGTAGCTGGAGGCCATAGAACTCAAGGAGCCCGCTAGAGAAACGGATGGATTGGAAATCTGAGCCCTCTTATTAAATAAGGGACAAGCCATACCCGCTCTCCTTTGGAGGGATTAGGGGCACTCTCCACTTGCTCTCCGCCATTATAGATGGCAAGACCGGCTCGAACCGGGACCATATAGGCCGGGGGAGAAATCCCTTGGTCTGGAGCATCACTAGCTCGCTATGCGGGATGGAGCATCTCTCCCAATATCCAGGCTGAGGGCTGGAAGGGCGAAAGGAGGAGTTGTGACGGCTGGCCATGGTGGAATGGACCTTTGTCGGATGCGCTCTGATGAACACACGCAAAGGGGAGAAGGTGTGGTTTGGATCTAAATCCCCGTCCCCTTAAATGGGCGGCTCGTTTACACGGCTAGGGGTGTGGATGTAAAAACACTCGGACTTTTCATATTCGTTTGACACGTGGGAGACAACCATTATTGGGCGCAGAAGCCAAGGAGCGCAACATTTACAAGAAACCGGACTTTATTCAACAGGTACACGGAATTTGGAGGAGAACCCGCCTTGCAATGCCGAAGACAATCTACGTGCCGGACTCATCGTCATTGAAGCCTGGTTCGGGGGCTACTAAGGGAGTCCAGGATTAGGGGGTGTCCGGATGGCCGGACTATACCTTCAGCCGGACTCCTGGACTATGAAGATACAAGATTGAAGACTTCGTCCCGTGTCCGGGAGGGACTTTCCTTGGCATGGAAGGCAAGCTTGGCGATACGGATATGTAGATCTCCTACCATTGTAACCGACTTTGTGTAACCCTAACCCTCTCCTGTGTCTATATAAACCGAAGGGTTTTAGTCCGTAGGACAACATACAGAACAACAATCATACCATAGGCTAGCTTCTAGGGTTTAGCCTCTCCGATCTCGTGGTAGATCTACTCTTGTACTACCCATATCATCAATATTAATCAAGTAGGACGTAGGGTTTTACCTCCATCAAGAGGGCCCGAACCTGGGTAAAACTTCGTGTCCCTTGCCTCTTGTTACCATTCGGCCTAGATGCACAGTTCAGGACCCCCTACCCGAGATCCGCCGGTTTTGACACCGACATTGGTGCTTTCATTGAGAGATCCACTGTGTCGTTGCCATCAGGAAGGATGCCTCGCCCCGTCTTTAAAGACGGCACCGTTGCTAAGGGAGCTTTGGCTGTCGGCCAAACCCTCCGGCTAGGTGGTTTTCTTAAGACCGCCTATTCGGCTTCTGTGCCGACGATGACCTCTCGAGCCATCGAAAACAATCTTCATGTCAGCTCGGAACTCGCCGAGCATTTAGATCCAATGGAGCTCTCCTCCATAAACGTATACTGGGTCAGGCCGCCTGAGGGAGTCCTGGATTAGAGGGTGTCCGGATGGCCGGACTATACCTTCAGCCGGACTCCTGGACTATGAAGATACAAGATTGAAGACTTCGTCCCGTGTCCGGGAGGGACTTTCCTTGGCGTGGAAGGCAAGCTTGGCGATACGGATATGTAGATCTCCTACCATTGTAACCGACTTTGTGTAACCCTAACCCTCTCCGGTGTCTATATAAACCGGAGGGTTTTAGTCCGTAGGACAACATACAGAACAACAATCATACCATAGGCTAGCTTCTAGGGTTTAGCCTCTCCGATCTCGTGGTAGATCTACTCTTGTACTACCCATATCATCAATATTAATCAAGCAGGACGTAGGGTTTTACCTCCATCAAGAGGGCCCGAACCAAACTTCGTGTCCCTTGCCTCCTGTTACCATCTGGCCTAGACGCATAGTTCGGGACCCCCTACCCGAGATCCGCTGGTTTTGACACTGACACCGCTGTTCTCCGACCTCGTCCGACTGCGCCCTGCTTCAGTTGTTGCTCCGCGGCCCGGCTGCTGTGCCGTCCGCCTAGCGTCGGTCCCCGCTGGCTGCACCTTACCTATCGTGCGCCCAACCTGCTGTGCTCCTTGTGCGGCAGCCGGCTGCTTCATTCATGCGCGCATGCTGTCCTGGCCGGCTGTCCGCGTCCGCGTGCTTCCGCGTCACACGTCTGGCGACGGGCCTGGACGCCGTGCCCCTCTGCCTGCGTGCTAGCTCGCCCAGACTGCCTCCCGTGCCTCACTCCGTCCTCCCGCGCTCGCGCTGGCCGATTCCGCACCCAGCCGCCTCCCGCACGAATGCGCACCCGCGGCCGGCCTCCCGTCAGTACCCCGAGCCCACGCAGGACGGCTCCCGCTCTGGCCTCCACCACGCTCGGCCGCGCTGGCTCCGCCCGCTCCACTCCGGGCCCATCGCTCCTCCTAGCCGCCTCCCGCGCGCCGAGCTCGCCGTCCTCCGCGCTGGGTCCTCCCCACGCCGGCTTCACCACTCGGCCTCTTGCGTTCGCCCGCGTTTCGCTGCGTCCGGCTCCCGGGCTCTGCGTACGGCTGCGTCCGCCTTGCCTCGCACCCGGCCGCCGGCTCCTGGGTCCGTCTTGCCTCGCACCCGGCGGCCGGTTCCTGCATCCGTCTGCCCCGCACCCGGCCTCCGGCTCCTGCGCTAGCCACTGCGGCCGCTCGCCTCCGGCCCGTGCGCCGGCTCCTGTCGCCCAGCTGGGCCAACGTAGTTTGCTGACTGCCTAGTAGCCGGCCGGAAAAGAAGTAGCCGAGTGCCCATAGCCGGGTGCTAAAAAAAGGTGGGCGCCCGAGAAACGAAGAAGAAGAGGAAGTGTCCGTCCGGCTGTACGGGCAGACAAAAAGAGGAAGACAAAGTAGTCGCCGGGAGATCCGGCCCGACTGCTTAGCAGTCAGAGCGAATCTCAGGGGCTACACCCAGCGGGTGCGCTGACGTGCCCCCGCGAAGAAAAAGACAAAGTAGTTGCCGGAAGATCCGGCCCGACTGCTCAGCAGTCGGCCCGAATCTCGGGGGCTACACCCAGTGGGTGCGCTGGCACGCCCCCACGGAAGATTGCAGACAAGAAAAGAGTTTTGTCCGGCTCCCAGCAGCCGGTAGAAGAGAAAAAAGAAGAAAATGGGCGCTGCAAGACGCCTCGCCACCTGGCCGGTCGAGCCTGACTGGCCGAGACTCTCCTTCGAGCACCCGGAGGCTCGAAGGCTGCACCCAGCAGGTGCACCGACGCGCTTCCCGAGCGCCGAGCCGCACCGGCTGTCTCCGGCAAACTCCGCCTCGCCTACATGAAAATCAATGTGAGCTCCTTACCCACATATTTTTGCACCGCAAGAGCATGGATAACCACGAGCGATGCCCGGGGGCTATTTCCGCATTTCATTACAATTGCATCACTGTTCGCCCCGGCGCTAGCCAGAGTTGGCCTGGGGGCTGGCCGCTTGGCCTGACACGTTAGTTCCCGCAGATGGCTTAGTAGTGTGCGTGGTACCAAAGGCCCACTCTTAGTCACAGACCGCAGAGCGGCTATCCGGCTAGCAAGAGTGAAGCTGGAGGCCACCCACGCGAAAAACGTCCGGGAAGAAAAACGGTTCGGGCGACCTGGTCGTTTCCTATACAAGTATCTAGTCGGTTGAATCTGCTCCCAGACTCTGAGTACTGTACACTCCACTTCGCGGACCACTCTCAGCCATAGACCGCAGAGCGGCTGTCCGGCAAGCAGGAGCACAAGCCAAAAAGCGGAGGGAATAAGAAAAAGATTAAGGGGTCGGATGAAACTGAGTCGGCACCCTCTGCATAAAACTTGCAATGCTAAAAGCCAACATTTGATATATCTGCGTGGACAAACTTTGTCTTTTTCATGACCATTTCCATGAACACTCGCCAAAAAACATCCGCCCAACTTTGCCAAGTTGCCCAGAGGCTTGGGGGCTACTGTCGGAGTAATTGGACACGAATACCCCGAAGACGGTGAGACAATAAATCAAGACATCAGGGCTGGCAAAGCCCCTCAGTCCGACTGCCCGGCCGCTCCTGCGGCTCCGTGTCCGACTGTCCTACCCGGCCGACTACCGGCTGCCGACTGCGCCAACCAGCCGGCTGCCGACTGCAGCCCGACCCGACACCGACAAGACACCGGCTAGACGTCCGTACCCTGCACTATTGACGAATAGTAGCAACGACATCATCTACAGTGTATCTGTCCCTGGGCACTGTTTTATAAAGTGCACCAGGGACAAAGAGTCATGCATACCACTACATGGGCATGGTGCCCCATGCACACTTTCCCCCACGCCACTACCTAGCTTAGGTAGTAAGCTACCCCCACACTATATATAGCTAGCAACCATCCATCCATGGGGCGGGAGAGAATGGCTCCCTGAGCACTCTCACACACTCCACACATGCATACAAGCTAGCAAGCAAGCTAGCTAGCAAATACATATATCCATTCGGCCTAGCACACACTTGTGCTCATATGCATATACGAGATCAGAAGCACCTGGCACTGATCTCAGATACAGCTCCAGGAGCACTCTGTACCAGATATACCACATATACTCAGACATGCAGGAGTAGGGGTGTTATCTCTCCGAAGAGCCCCGAACCTGGGTAATCTAGCGCGTGCTACTCGCATACCCGTCCCTGGATATTCTGGCAATAGTCTTGCCCACACACTAAGCCACCTTGTGGCATATGTCGTCTTGCACCCCCCGTGAGAATACCATGACAAATACCCTGCGTCCTACTTGATTGATCTTGATGAATATGAGTATTACAAGAGTTGATCTACCACGAGATCGTAATGGCTAAACCCTAAGAGTCTAACCTGGCTATGATTATGAGGATTCGGCCTATCTACGGACCTAGCCCTCCGGTTTATATAGACACGGGAGGGATCTAGGGTTACACAAGGTCGGTTACAGAGAAAGGAATCTTCATAGTTGGTCGCCAAGCTTGCCTTCCATGCCAAGGAGAGTCCTATCCGGACACGGGTGGAGTCTTCAGTCTTTGTATCCTTACGGCCCATCAGTTCGGCCCATATCCAATAGATCGGACACCCGAGGACCCCTTAGTCCAGGACTCCCTCAGTGGCTTATATATAGTGCGCCAGGACCCCAGCCAGCCCATGTTACAAGGGGTTCAATGTACATTAAGGTGGGACGTTACTAGTAACGTCAACAATAAAGACATATAAATGATCATTAAGACTACGGAGTGAACGCCTAACCGTTGCCATCCTGAGTGACTTTAGATCTTATGTACTCCGAGTGGTTCCTGGTGTGGTCGAATGATTATGTCCTGGTCGAATGGAATTGGGTTATCTGAGTGTAATTGTTGGTCGAGTGGGCTGCACTCTGAGATGTTTTTAGTCAGTAGATGCTAATGTACTTTGAATATCTTCGACTCTGCGGCAATGTCCTTGGGAAGGGTGTTTAGTTCAGGCCTACTACCCTATCCTAGGTACATTTCATCGTCAGTGCATTTGATGCAATATACGAGACGCCGGACACGTTAGAAAGTAGGGTGTCGGACTTATCATGTGGGGCGAGCCCTATGGCCGATCCCCCGATCTATAAGTCGGTTGCATGTGATGGCGAATATGTACCATCCGAGTTAAAGGCAAGATCGAAGAGTGAGGGAAAAGGGGCATAGTATGAATAACTGTATGAGAACCTAAAAGGCTTGCTTTTTTATTTCCCATAGGCTCATGCCATTTACTCATACAGGTCGAAGTGCCGAATACATCATAAGTTCCTTTTAAAAGAGGAAAAAAAGAAATTTACAGACGAAAGGCTTACGTAGGGCCTTGATGTGTGGATTAACTCTCGAACTGTGCTCTACTGCACGTATGCGCCTTTGTTTCTGTTGGAGAGAGCAACTCCATGGGTTGACTCGTCCGCTAGCGGGTCCTTGAAAGGGATTCTTCGAAGTGTCAGTGCATTAGTGGGCTTGATTCCATTTAGGTCCTGGATGGTAGCTGTTCGTCGTCCGAAGACGTATTGTTCCACGGTGCGGTCTAGCCAAGTTCTTGGTTGTTTAAACCCCATAACTTCCCATGGTATTTTGAGAGGGAAGTTGTGGTGTCGAGGCACGTGATGTGCTAAAATGATGGGCGGGCCATGCGGGCGTATTCCTATGTACGTCGAACGCAGGGAGATCCCTTGGCTGGAGATAGGGCCCGTGCTCGCGCGTTCTCCTCTCGCACCTTGGCGGTGGGCTGATGCTTCGGTCCTTCGTATTTGGCTGCTAAGGCCGCAGTATGCTCCTCCATTCAAAGAGAGCGCTCCATGTTACCATTGACTGTGATGACGCATCTTGGACCAGGCATCTTTAGTTTGAGGTAGGCATAGTGGGGGCGGCGTTAAAACGAGCGAACGCCATTCAGCCGAGGAGGGCATGATAGCCGCTGCGGAAGGGGGTGTCGGTGTCAAAACCGGCAGATCTCGGGTAGGGGTCCTGAACTATGCATCTGAGGATCGAGGGTAATATGGGACAAGTGGGACACAATGTTTACCAAGGTTCAGGCCCTCTTAATGGAGGTAAAATCCTACGTCCTGCATGATTGTATTTGATGAGTATAGGGGTTACAAGAGTTGATCTACCTTGAGATCATAAGGGCTAAACCCTAGTTGTCTAGCCTATGATAATTCTGATAGCCTCCACGGACTAAACCCCTCCGATTTATATACACACCGGAAGGGCCTAGGGTTGTATAGAGTTGGTAGATAGGGGAAGGAAAAACATATCCGGACACCAAACTTGC
>NC_041384.1:113680064-113685679 GCF_002162155.2 Triticum dicoccoides | reverse complement strand
TCTGCTTGTATCTTCACGGCTCATCAGTCTGGCCCATATCAAATAACCCGGACACCTGAGGACGCCCTAATCTAGGACTCCCTTAGTAGCCCCTGAACCAGTCTTCAATGATGATGTGTTCGGCCCACAGATTGTCTTCGGTATTGCAAGGCGGGTTCCTTCTCCTGAACACTTTAGGATGATTCCCTGCATAAAGGAACTGTATACGGCTCTGTATAATTGATACAACCCTTAGCCATGAAGGCAAGATATCCAAATAAAACAGTGTCTTTTACTGACAACTTTTTCGGCTAAGCGTCACATATGGCTCTTCAACATTTCAAACTGTTTTCACGCCTCCAGCCTTGCGCTTTGAGGCATAGCCTCCATTGGCACGTCTTGTCAAAACAGAGATCATGCCCACCCATTGCGGGATCCTCGTCAATACTAACTACGGACCCGAAGGTCTACAAAGAACTACTCACGCATCATCAGAGAGGCACCAATGGAGGTGGTCAACCCCATCCGAGATGGTGTCTAGATTGGATGTGGTGGTTTGGACTCTGCGACGGTTGGATGAATATTTCGTCGACTCCCCTAGGGTTTTGGGAATATTGGGGTATTTATAGAGCAAAGAGGCGGTCCGGGGGGCACCCGAGGTGGGCACAACCCACCAGGGCGCGCCTGGGCCTCCTGGCGCGCCCTGGTGGGATGTGCTCTCCTCGAAGCACCCCCCAGGCACAGCCAGGGCCCATTATGTTCCTTCTGGTCCAAAAAAAGCTGCATAAAGTTTTGTTGCGTTTGGATTCCGTTTGATATTGATTTCCTGCGATGTAAAAAACATGCAGAAAACAACAACTGGCACTTGGCACTATGTCAATAGGTTAGGACCAAAAAATAATATAAAATGACTATAAAATGATTATGAAACATCCAAGATTGATAAGGACTCTAGTGAGGTGGTATCCATCGATGATGGGATCGAGTACCAGGGCCATCGAACCTCCATGACGGATACTAGTTGGGTGGTCCCTGCGATTGAAGGTGATCGGACAAGCCGACCATGGGTTGAATTTCGGGGCAACAAGCTCTACCGCGTAGACGTCCCTTAGTTCGCGCTTGCGCTCCCTCTTTGGGATGTGTGTGAGATATATCATGTTCACTTTTTTCACCTCAGGGGGGAACTTCTTCTGTCCCCCTGTGTTCGGGGGGTGGGGCTCATCATCGTCCTCGCTTTGAGCTCCTTTCCCTTTATGTTCGGTGAGGGAGTCGTAGACTAAGGGGTCCTCAAGAGTGCAACCCGTGTGTTGTGAGCCGGACTGATGGGCCGAGAAGATACAAGGTAGAAGGCCTTCCCCATGTCCGGATGGGACTCTCCTTTGCATGGATGGCAAGCTTAACATCCGGATGTGTAGTTTCCATTCTCTGTAAACCGACTTTGTACAACCCTAGGCCCCTCCGGTGTCTATATAAACCGGTGGGTTTAGTCCTTAGAGGCTATCACAAATCATATAGGCTAGACATCTAGGGTTTAGCAATTGTGATCTCGAGGCAGATCAACTCTTGTAACCCCTATACTCATCAAATACAATCAAGCAGGACGTAGGGTTTTACCTCCATTAAGAGGGCCCGAACTTGGGTAAACATCGTGTCCCCCTTGCACTACAAAAAAATACACTTCCGTGATGATGTGTGTTTGTCACAGTAGGTCGCTTTTTTTGTCATGCATGTACATCCATCACAAATTTATGACAGAATCAAGATTGTCATACCTGTGCTATCGTAGAAGTGTTCCATGGCATTACCAAAATTATCATCACGGAAGTGTCCACTTCCATGACAATAAATCGCGCGTCACAGAAGTGCTTTCTTCAAGGGTGACCGACACGTGGCATCCACCATAACGGAACGCCGTTAAGCTATCAGGTCGGGTTTTGGATCCGATAACCCGTTAACAGCCCCGACCAATGGGGATTTTCCACGTGTAAAATTATCATTGGCTAGAGGAAACACGTGTCGGCTCATCGTTGGGAAAGATGTCATCCACTCACTGGACAGAAGGTGCCTATGATACGTTGACACGTGGCACGGCCCAACAGTGGCCCATTCCTGTGAAAAGGCCGGGCCATTTGACTTGGTCAAAAGCTGGCGGGCCGGCCAATGGAAAGCCTGTTAACGGCATGTTCGCATATAGCCCATTTACAGCCCGCTAACCCAAGGCCCGCTATGCCCTATCCGAATTAGGCCCATTAGCATCATCTGGGTCGTCCAATATGATTCCAGCCCGTTTTCACTTCTGGCCCATGTATAGCCCATGACGTCTTTCGTCCCATATGAGGCCCTTTGTAACTCTTGGCCCATTAGCGGCCCGTGCTGAAACTGGCCCGTAATGAACAGTGTATAACTTTACACCCATTAATGGCCCACGGTGAAACTGGCCCGTAATGAACAGTGTATCACTTTATACCCATTAACGGCCCGTTATTCCATTGGGCCATCTCCAGCCCATGTTATCTTTCGGCCTTCTCAGAGCCCATTTATTCTTGGGCTCATTTCCAGCATTCGTTTACTTACGGCCCATTACTGTCATTTTCTGCTTGTGGGCCAAATTCAGCCCATGGTTACAGTCAGCCCGTTTGTGGTCCGTTAATACATTGGGCCGTTTTCATAGCGTCATCAAATACGGCCTATTAACGATGGCCCGTTATGGTCGGCCCATGAACGGACGATTCCAACTCTAGCCCGTTTACGGCCAGAATGCGGTTTGTTTGGCCCATGTTTGGCCAATCGATCATACGGCCCGTATAAGGCCCATTGATGATACGGCCCGTAGAAGGTCCATTGATGATACAGCCCATAGAAGGCTGATTGTTTCTACGGCCCGTAGAAGGCCCACTGTTTCTACGGCCCGTAGAAGGCCCACTTTTTCTATGGCCCGTAGAAGGCCCACTCTTTCTATGACCCATAGGAGGCCCAGTGTCACTACAGTAAATATTAGCCCATGGTTATTGTGGCCTAGTTTTAAAAAAATAGGTTATTGCAGCCACTAGCAAACCGCAGAAAAAGAACTGCACTGACTACAAGCAAACAAATAAACAAGACAACAAGGAAATAAATAAACAAGCAACTTACACTAGGCTATCACGGTTATTACACATATTACATCCACTGGGCATCAAAGTTCGCCACCAGTGCAAATATGGGGAACACAACAGCATCTAAACGCCGTAGCAAAACAAGTCCAGAACTGAAACCACTTCCGAAGAGCTCAAGAAACAATATCCTGGGTACCCATAATGCTGGCAAGATGCTTAGCAAGCTTATTAAGTTTCTCTTGTTTGGCGCTTAAGTCCTCCAGCGCTTGATGTTGAACCAAAAAGTATGCATCTGAATTCTGCAGGGACTTCCTCAGTCCTTCGGCTTCCTGTCGCATAACATCTGATCGATGTCTTTCAACTTGAAGTTGAGACTCAAGAAGCCAAACTGATTCAGGCAATGAGTTTGAAGAGCTGGTGCCAGCAGTGGTAGCCAGTAACTCGAACAATACATCAAGACAGGACTTTGGGGTTGTCTGAGTGTCTTCAATATAGTTTTTATCAGCTTTCTTGGAGACCAACAGGGATGTCTCACTATCTTTAACCTTATCTGCATTACTTCCTTTACCATTGCATAACAGGGTACTCTTCTCCAATATTTTATCCGCGTTCTAAAAGAGAAACAAACAAACACATCTCAGGTTTACGATGTAACTCATTTTGGTAAACTAGTTCAGTAGGAAGGTGGACAGGATAATAGCATGAAACAAACATATATCTATATAGTATGGTCACTGTATGGTCTATATTATTCTAGTTTATGTTGCCAAATCAAGATAGATACAGTTCGAATCATAGCTATTTAAGACAAAGTAGCATAGACAGAATATAAGTGTGCGAAACTACACAGCAATAACAACACTTGTAATGTGCATGGCATGAGAACATAACTGTTTATTCAATTGAAACTGAAATCAACATAGAGCAAGTTATAACAGCAAACAGCCAAACACGTTGAAGAAACAGGTTTAAAACATACCTGTTGCGCCATTGGAGTTTCAATTGCATACTTCAAATTTGAAATCAGTTGGTATCAGTAAATACAGTGATGCAAGAGCAAAGTAGTATGAACCATAGCTACGGAACCTGACTTGAGAACAATTCTTCTTCTGCTTTAAGCATTGACTTTGGGTTCGGAGTGGTGGTCCTCGTGATTTGGGCAATGCAGTTGCCTTACTAACTGCTCGTGTTTGGGTGCTCTGTGGTGGAGACGGTGCTGTGTTAACGGGAACTGGGTGTCTATCTGCTGGGATTGGGGTCAGAAGGGGTGTAGCTGGTTCTCTATCCAACTAGGTAGGGGTACAATCTGCATGAGTGTGGGTTATGTGTGGTGGGGCTGGTTCTTGGGCAAGTACAACCGTGGTTCTATCTGCATCAACATGTAGCACGATCTTTTCCGAAGACCGTGTTTTTACTCCCACAGATACTGCCATCACTCCCTCCAATTGAAATGGCTGATAAACAAGAAAAGTAATTGAATGTACAGACATTGTAAGATAGACAGGTGCAATGGATAGTAGGGAAGAAAATAGGGCATGAAATAATTCACATTTATGTTTACTAAGCAAACAGAATAGCAGGACATAATTTCACATATATGATGGCTAATTAAATAGGATAGCATGACACAATTTCACATGTATGATGGCTAACTAAACAGGATAGAATGACATACTTCAAAATATGATGACTATGTAAACAGGATGACATGATATAACTATACAATGTGTCTATTAAAGTGGTTGGCATGCCATAAATCACAAACATGCCATCGATGGAAACATGATGGCATGATATAATTCACGGATAGAATGACATAATTTAAATATGATGCTTATGTAAACAGGATGAGATTATATAGCTATATTATGTCTTTAGAAAATGGGTTGCCATGCCATAATTCAGATACATGCTGTCTATGTAAACATCATGGCATGACATAATTCAAATATATGATTTATATACTAAGGAAGTGAGCAGAGGGCAATCACATATATGATGTGTCAACTAAGGAGATGGCATTCAATATTGTGTATATGATGTAAAAACTAAGCATTGCAATACAACATATGCATTATATGAGTAATATAACCCTGCCAAGTTTGAGCATACACCTCAGGGGGATAATAGGACTGGTCATCTGCCTTTGAATCCTAATCTGAAGAGCTATCTGTAACCAGCAAGATATCTGCTTCAGCAGGTAGCATTGTCTGCTCTGAAGACCTTGTTTTCACTCCAGATTTCTCCATCACCAATTCAAATGGATGATGCACAGGAAGAGCAGTTGAATATACAAACATTGTCGACAAAATCAATGAGAAATACAAAAAAAGGACGGGATGATATAATTCACATATATGGCGCTTGCCTAAACAGCATGGCATTGCATAATTCACATACATAATGCCTCACAACAAGATAACATTGCCTAATTCACATATATAATGTCTTGAAACAAGATGGCATTGCATAATTCACATATATGGTAATTAGACACTAAACAGGTGGCATTCACACAAAGCATGTCTAAACTAAGAAAAT
>NC_041384.1:113646426-113679776 GCF_002162155.2 Triticum dicoccoides | reverse complement strand
CATCTATCTCTGAATCCTCCTCTGAGGAGCTATCGGTAACCAGCAAGACATGCGCTTCATCAGATAGCATTGTCTGCTCTGAAGACCTTGTTTCCACTCCAGATTTTTCCATGATCGTGCCAAATGGCTGATGCATAGGAAGAGTAATTGAATGTACTAAAATTATTGACAAATTTAACACGTAATAAAAAAATGATGGCATGATATAATTCACATATAAGATGACTGGCTAACCAGGGTGGCATTGCAAAATTCACATATATGATGCCTGGCTAGACAAGATGGCATTGCATGATTCACATATACGATAAAGAAACTAAACAGATGGCATTGACACAAAGCATGTCTAAACAAAAGCAGATGACATCTTTAATGTATATAGTAAGCAATGCAAGGCACGATATGCATGATATTACCAACATCAGCATTCCAAGTTAGAGCGAAGACCCCATGGGGTAAATAGGAGTGGTCTTCTCCTTCTGAATCCCCCTCATAACAGTTATCTTCCTCTTGATTACGATCCGAAATGGGTGGAGGGGGCTGCCTTTGCGCCCACCAAGGAACGACGTCTGCATGAAATTTTATTGCCACACAAGGCTCGTCTCTTTTGCTCTGCATGATCAGTTCCATTGTGTACAATAACTGGCATGCATAGGAATAAAACATATTGAGATTATGTAAGGAGTGCATGCACAAATCCAGAGTGATGGTAGAAAATTGTGGATAGACCCAAAACCAATGATAGCAGGCAGATAATAGCTTTAGTTAAAAAATACAGATAATGGCTCCTTTAATGTTTGTTTGCACCCAACATGATACTCATAGTAGACACCGGAGATTAACCAGATAGTAGAGAGATAGTACTGATTGCTGCCCCAATATGTACCCTACAACCATTTAAAAACTCAAGCTTCAGCATTAGTTTGGACCTGACTCGGAGTCTAATAGGTGAACACGACGATAATGTAGCATGTCGTCATATTAAGCGACGCATAACGTAAGCAGACACGGAAGAGTGTGACCTCTCTTGCGGACCCGTGTAGTCCTCAAGGTCATTTGCTCAGTTGATGATGGTAATGCAGTTGACGTGGCTGCCGGCAGCGGGGAAGAAGATCTGAGGCGGCGAAAGACAGTCTGGAGAGCGGATCCCTGCTGTGGTGAACCCTTTCGTTGTTGGAGCAGCTGAGATGGGGTGGAACACAGCGCCGCAGGAGCAAGACAAACCACACAAGGTTTTCTCTGACACATATCTGTAACAGAAGTAATTGAGTAAGGGCTTGTTTGAATTTGAGAATTCTAACAATGCAGGGATAGGAAATAGACAGGAATAGGATAGGAATGCACATGCAAAACAGAGAATTTTAAAACACAGGATTTCTGCCAATCTGGGTGTTTGATTCACAACAATTGGAAGATCACAGGATGCAAAAAAGCATGGTGGGATTAAGTCAAACCACAAGAAAATGTATGGTTATAATGCTATTATGCTACTATCTCCTAGTCTTGTGCTTGATGAATAGGAATATGAAAAGGAGGAGAAGTGGATATTAGAATTCCTACGGTTTTTCTTTCAAGGAGACACTAAAGGAACAAATCCTACAGTTTTCCTTTGCTCCATTCCTTTGCACCAAATTCATGAAAAGTAGTACCATAGGAAACTTTCCAATTCCGATGTTTTCATTCACTTTTCCTTTCAAGCACTGGCGATTCTAGTAGGCAGGCTTGAGCAAGGAAAATCCTACACTAAAAAATGTTTTTGTGCTACTTCTATTACTTTGGACCCAGGCCACTGCCATACTAGCTCAACTCCTAGGCCCATCGATAAATGCACAGCTCAAACGCACAGAGATAAATAATGATGGCGTTCAAGAGAGTCCATCACGGATAGCTAAGTTGCCTGGTACCGCACTGCTTGTCATATAGTAGGATAAAATAATCGTATTTCCCGTTACTACGAGTGCTCAGTGGATAATATATATAAAATGTAGAGTAAAAAAGAGATGTATCAAGTGTACAACCTCTTTGGCGAAGCCATGTCGATCTCAGCGTGATTGGGTTGGCCGGTGAGGATGCTCCGGCTGACTTGGCTGTCGGAGGAGGGGAAGAAGATCTTAGGCATCTGGAGATGGAGCCCGAGGTATTGCTCCGCTGTGATGGAGGGTTTCGTCGTTGGAGCAGCTCCGCTGAGTTGTACGACGCCAAGGCTGAAGCAGGACAAGAGAGACAACGAACAACGTTAACCTGAGTGGAATTCTAATAGCGTCTCCAATACATGACGTAAAATACATAAACACAAAGTGCTAGATGTAAAATACATCAACTGCTCATCTCTGAACTTAACTGTTGAAACTGAATTTAACTGTCGAAACTGAACTTAACTGTTGAAACTGAACTTAGTCGAAACTGAATTTTGCTGTCGAAACTGAATTTTGCTGTCGAAACTGAACGCACTAGCAAGGTGAGGCTACACGTCGGATAGGAAATCAAGGGCCTGTGGTTCATCTTCAACCTCCACCCCCCTGAGCCGGCCAAACAGCAGGCCCCCGCCCCGCGCGACCGGCGGTGCGCCGCCCCGCCCGCCCCGAAAACACTCCCCACCGCCGGTCCGCCGCCGCCCCGGCCATCCCTCTAGGCCGCCCCCCCGTGCCGAGCTTTTTCTCCGGTGATCCCGCGACCGCCCCGCCAACGCCGGCGACCACCGCCCCCATCCTGAACCCTAAGATAGATAGTGGGGTACCTCTCTGGCGAGCCACCCTCCCTGCTGCGGCTGGTTATTCCTTCACCCCGGCGGCATTGGAGTGAAGTGTAGCTAAATCGGAGCAGCATCGCAAGCAAGAGCAAGAGCGAGAGCAGCAGCGCGAGCAAGAGCAATAGCAAGAGCAGACCAGACAGGGGACCGTGAGCAAGAGCAAAGCAGCAGCGCGAGCGAGAGCTAAAGCAACAGCAGGTCCTTCTAATGTGGACGTCGCCGCCGAGGGAGCGACGCCGTGGAGGAAGTGGTCGGCAACGCCGCCGTGCATGGAGCCGCGCCATATCGGCTCGAGACCGAGCACTGGCAGCACCATGAGATCGAATCAAGAAGAAAATGCGGCGATTAGTGTACAACCTCTTTGGTGGCGCCGATTAGGCCGCAGCTTCATCCAAGGAAACGGTGATGATGATGCTCTTCCGGTGGTACAGGTGAAGACAGCGGTGTGGGAATGGAGGTGGCGCGAAAGACGAGGGGAATGTCGGGGCAGCTCCTTGGAGGTGGAGGAAGGTGTGGCTGAACTGGCGGGATGATAAGATCGATGACGGATCCTCATCCGGTACGGTGGATGAGGGACATCGAGGTGTTGCTGTGGACGACGTCGTCGGGGAAGAGGCTCTGGCTGGGTGGCGGACGGAGCAGGGTGTGGGGTTTCGTCGTGGGTTTTCGCGGCCTCGGTGTATGAATGGGTGGGCGGATGGGAAGTCAGTGGGGAACCATGGCTTAGAGACGCACTTCTCCAAAATGTGGGGTAAGTTACGAAAGTACCCCCACCGATTTGAGGCGGTTCTTTCAGTTCTGGGGTACCACGGGCATTTCGCGTGTCGGGATTTCACAGGAGGTGGGAGTTTTCGCGCGCGTTGTAATTTCAGAATAGCAAGGCGCGGGTTGAGATGGGGTGAGTTGCCGGAGCACAACGAGACAAAGATATATATTAAATATTTCGGGCTAACAAGGCACGGGTTGAAGAGGCGGGAGTTTCCCAGCACGATAGACAGAGACGCTAGCTTGAATTTTCGGCATAACAGGGCGCGGCTTGAAATTTTGAAAGAACAAGCTTAACGTGTACCCAAAAAAGACAATTTGCACCTCAACACGCACAACACACACACAAACACCATTTAGACTAGAGTAAGGTACATGTGCATTGCACACATGAGATTTGGCAACCAAATTATGAATAAATACCACATTATAGCATGCAAGATTTGAGTCATATATGCATGATGTAGATGTTCGTTTAATTCTTATAGTCCATTTCATGCAAAATCATCTAGTTTTTATAATAAAGCTAATCTATTTTAAGATTCATGGAATTGTGCGTCGTAAGACATAAAGTAAAAACAAATAATGGCAAATCATGTAGAAAAACATTTGGGCAATTCTGATACGGAAGATTCTAGAACAAATAACAAGTGCTTGTGTTTTTATGTTTGTGCATTATGCTTAAGTTCAACCATGGAGTCTTCTAGATTATACATGTGGTGAAATCTGGTGAAATCTAGATGATATCCAACGACTAGTAGTGCTCAAATTTGCCATCTTTGGACCATCGGATTCGCCTCATCCAACGACCACCTTTCAAAGTTAAATATTGATCTCGCACTTGTGCATTCCTTCATAGTCTCCCTCCACTCGGCCCCTCGCACCATCTTCTAGCCCCCACCGGATTTTGCCACATGTACAATCTAGCAGACTCCGTGGTTGAACTTAAGCATAATGCACAAACCTCAAAACAAAAGTGGTTCTCTTTTGTTCTAGAATCTTCCGTATCATAACTGCCCAAACTTTTTTCTAGTTGAATTGCCATTATTTGTTTTTACTTTATGCTTTACAACGCACAATTCCATGAATCATAAAATAGATTAAGGGCTTCTTTGATTCAAAGTATTCTCAAAGGAATTTTGGAGGATTCTAATCATTAGGAATTTTTCCTATCTTGGTTGTTTGATTCGTAGGATTGTAAACCATAGGAATTTTTCCATATGATTCATTTGCACTAGATTTCATAGGAAACATCCCATCCACTCAAACCTCTTTGAAAGAATTCTGTGTTTTTTCTATGTACAATCAAACACTCGTACAATCATGTAGGATTCAAGATGACATTCCACTATAATCCCATGTTTTTCCTATTCCCGCGTTCTTAGTTTTTTTATAAAAACTAATTGATTTTGAATGAGATAAACTATAAGAATTAAACAAAGGGCTACATCAGGCATATATGACTCAGAGCTTACATGCTATATTGTGGTATTTATTCATAATTTGGTTGCAAAATCTGATGCGTGCAATGCACGTGTACCTTACTAGTACTTCGAGTATGTGCAAAACACGTAAATTAGAAGACCAATGGCACGCTACACAGTGTCTCTCTTACAGTTCATGAAGCCACGTGGCACATGTGTAGGCATTGTCGTGACCTCCTTGTGTGGATTGATCATAGTGACGTGCTGCTGGTTCCAGAAGAATGTACTCGTCCTCCCTGAGCCATACTGGCGGTACATGCACGAAGCAAAGATGTGCACGCACACCATGCACGCACTCATTCCTCGCACGCACACGCGGGTACACGGGTGGATGCAATTTTGTACCAAGATCCACCCCATGTGATAATTTGACGCGTGTAAAGTCGTTCACTTCATTGATGGTCAATTAATACAGCGCATGCAAATTCAGTGGACGTGAGGGTAGAAGAAAGACATTATTACTCCACTGCGCGCATGCGAGTAGTTAAATCATGGGTTGCTAGTAGTACTTCCATTGGTCTCCTTCGTATTTTGTACCAATTTTTGACAGTAACATAATATTTACGCATTTGAGCAGTGTAGTAGTACTTGAAATTTATGTTCCGCTAAACTCATCGGGAGCTGTTTCGGGCCTCGAAACCAAAACCATCAATTAATCTTTACCTTGTTCCCATCACATTCGAAAGCCTGCTCACACCTACTAGTAGTACGTACCAAACCAGAACGTGTTCCCACTATGCAGGTATTAGTACTAGTGCTAGTACTTAGATTATAAAAAGGGGAACTACCTAACCGAAAATCACTCTAACTTTCCTCCTCATAAGTGCTTCTTCTTCGTCCGTCGTTGCCATGGCCGGTGAGCAGAGCTCTAGGTCGAGAACTACTCGTAACAAGGGAGTGGCAACCAAGGCTGGAGAAAAAAAAGAGGGCTCGCCGCCATGCAGAGACCTCGAAAGATCTCTCACGGGCAGGTGATGGCTCCCAGGAGCGCCCTAGCCGCGGAGGCGAACATGCCAAGCCGGCGGAGCTGGAGTCGTTATCCCTCGACGGCATGCCCGATCAGCTCAATAAGCAGAAGGAGTTCATCGAAGGCTTGATGGAGTTGCTGAAGGAGAGCCTCGACGACATGCCCGCTGAGCTCAATCAGCAGGGGGAGTTGACCGCCGGCTTGGTGATGCTGCTGAAGAAGAGCATTGCCTCGGAGAAGAAGGGGACCGGCGAAATCCTGCGACTTCGGGAGGACAGTGCGAAGCTCTGCCACGAGATCGACCTGTTGAAGGAGAAGAGCGCCAGCTGGAAGAAGCTGCATGAGAATAGTAGTTCCTCGATGAAGATGCTGCAGGCCCTCGCCATGGAACAGAAGGAAGAGTTGGCGAAGCTCCGCACCGAGCACCCGGCTGCTGTCAAGGTACGTAATATGGCTGTGGAACAGATGCTGAAGGCTCGCGTCGAGAAATGCCGCGTCATGGACACAATGATGAAGATGGCGGAGGAGACGCGCAAGGAGATGGAGGTCGTGGAGGCGATGAAGAAGCAGTTACGACTCCGCGGTGAATTAGATCATTTGGGGTGATAATCTTCCTTCTTCTTTTGCTCGTGTGTTTCATCTTTTGCTTCGGGTGTTTCGCCGCACGTGTCACGTTCTCTGCGAGGCATGAATAGAACAATGTTTTTTTAGTGAATGAATAGAACAATGCTAACAACGAGATGACTAGCAAATTAGATCATTTTTATCGCCATATGGCACTGGGTTGCCGTGTTTCGTGCTCCTCCATCGCAGTACTACTCCAGTGGAAAACCTGAGTATACCGCACGGTTCTTTGCTCCTCCTCGATCAGGTTGTTGGTGCATTTATACGAGCAGTCAAATCACAAGGCCCCGCCTTCTAGCAGTAATGAGCCGTCAAATCACAAAGGCCCTCGCCTCTCGTGAAACTGACCAAGCTAGACTGCCCCGCCCTCTAGCCTTTTAAAAAATGTATACTTTTGTACAACAGTAGTATCGATGGACTGCGCCATGGAGCAAAACTTGAAATTAAAAAAAAGGTGGTACATATAGAGAGCACTCGTCGTCAAATTATGCATATAGTACTATTAAAAAGGCTAGTCACAATAAAGGTGTCCAGCACAACCCACCCCTCAAATAAAACTAAGAGGGTGCTTGGATACGTTTTAATCCCATGACTAAAAGTAGTGGGACTAAAACATGCTAGCCTGACCCATGCTTGTATCCAAATACTAAAAAGGCTAAGGCCTCCTTTGGTTTGGAGGAATTTCGTAGGAATTTTAGAGGATAGGATTTTTATAGGATTTTTTCCTTTAGAGCCCTTTGGTTCATAGGAATAGATTCCTATTCCTACATAGGATTGGTTCCTATCCTTCACATTTCATAGGAAAATAAAAATGAGCCTAGACTCAATCGAAAAATTCCTTTGGTGTCAATCAAATGACATCTCGTTTCCTATTCCTACTCATTTCCTACAGAATTCCTATTCCTATGATAATCCTATCCTATGAACCAAAAGAGGCCTAAAATCAAGTTAATGGGCATTTATTATCCTCCAAACCCTCCAATCCAGAACTCGCCTGTGTTAAAGGAGAGGATTTAAATGAGTAGAGAGAGGACTAATCCACATTTTAGTAGGGGTACCCCTGACTAAAAAAATTTAGTCTCAAGACTAGTTTTAGCCCCTCTTTAGTCAGGGGTGCTTGGAACTTTAGCCTCTTAAAGAGACTATTTTTAGTCAGACTAAAATAAGTCCCTTGGATCCAAGCACCCTCTAAGCATCGTGGAATTATTTGACAAAAGTAAGCACCCTGAAATTCTTTGACAACTAAACTGCTAGCTATATGATGTTGGCCATATATATTGTACGTATATAATGTGAAGAAACAAGTGGTAGTACTATACCAACTAAAAGATGAAATGTAAGAAATACTAGTATGTACGTACTGAAGAGTTAAAGTAACGAGAAGAAACATAACATAGTTCTGCTGGGGGCTCAGCACAACACACCCCTCAAATTAAATTAAGCACACCTGAAATTAAACTTTGCAACTATTCTGGTAGACACTGCATTAGAACCACCATGAGCAATGACACTGCCACCTTACTCGGAGTCCTCGTCCACGTCCTCGACTTCATCCTTGTCCCTGTTCCTCTTGGTCGATACTTCTTTGCTTGAACCGCACACTTGGTTGTTGCTCTTCATCCAACCCTTGTAGATATTGAAGCAAAGGTAGCCATCCATTGCAGCATAGTGGATGTGGTCTATATCTAGTACATTCCGCTGCCATGCATGATGATGAAACGTGTAATGAGGTTTCTCCAGTTTACCGTACGAAGGATGAACCATGGCTCCTGCCAGGGTCAGCAATGAAGGCTGACAAGAGCACACCAGCCGATTCTTCTGGAGGTCGAAGGTGTTGCCTACAACGAGGCCTATCCGATGCAGGACTTCTTTGTCATTACCAAAGTCTACAGTAACGAATTTGACTAGGTTGCTCTCGAGGAAGTCCTTAAAATCCTGGCACTCAACGTCGGCATGGCATATGTGGTAGACCAAGCATAAGTCATGCACGCAAACCTGGATCACAGCGGGCTTCTTCCTCTCTTCGTCCTTTAGATCCTTCTATCGTCCCAGGACTGTGGTGTACTCAACATCTAGCCCAGCGAGCCACTCATCATTTAAGTCTTCAAACATGCGTCTGAAGCGAGAGGCATCCTTTCACCGTCACGGAAGAACGGGTGTAGATGACATCGAACTCATCGCCGGTGATGGTTCTAACCTTGTACTCACCGCCGATCATGGAGATTTGGGATGCCATGGATTTGGGAGGAGGGTGAGGATTAGGGGAACTGCAGTAATGTGAATGGACGGGACGACTAAGAGCGAACCGCCATAGTATTGAAGGACATGCGGGGACGAGTAGGAGCGAACTACCAGCGTGCGAACGGCAGGGTAGTGGCTTTCCATTCTCCCATGATACAGGCTTCCAAGAGCCCTTGGATCTGAGATCGAACGGTTGCATGGCGTGATTCTAGACCTATGGGTGAATATCCTATCCTGGAGGGTTATTCTGCAAATTTTCAGCAACTTAGCATGCGATCGTTTGATCTAAGATCCAAGGGCTGCTAGCAGCCTGTATCATGGTCGCGCCTACCACGACCGTCGCGTCGCTCGCACGGTCGCGCCCTTGGAGATTTAACACGATGCGTTAGGCTATCTGATGTTGGCATGTCATACATAGTCATCACTTAGTCACTCATTCTACAACAAGGTTGGCTATAAGTGTATTTTTTACTCCTCTCTATCTCTTTCTTCGTACTCAAGGAAGAAACGGTGCTAAGCGCATGTATTTATTGCATTTGCCAAGGAGTGACCTTTTCCAATGAAATGGTGTTGCTAAGTTTGCTTCATTTAATTAGCTATAGACTCAAAATTGTCTTTTCACCTAGGTACACGCGCTTAGCACCGTTTCTTCCTTGGGTCACCAAACTAGTCTCTCTCTTCTTGATTAACTTGCCACATCAGACTTTATGCTTACGTGGCAAGCTTAAGCACCTGTAGGAGCAAGTAAAAGTAAGTACAATAGTGCGCTTTACATGGCATTTTTGCATATGTGGAGGAAAGAGAGGCAAGGAAAAAGTGGAGAAGTGGCCTCTCATGCAAGAGCCAGCCTCTACTACATGGTGGAGCATTGGGAGAGGCACCTGTATGGAGGTGGTCAGGAATCTGGGAGACTCACGCCGGTCGTAGCGCCGCAGTTAAAATGATAATGGCAAGTCAAATCACGGGGCCCCACCTATCCAGCAGTAACTCACTGTCAAATCACACAGCCCTACGTTTGCAGCAGCCTATTCCCTCATCTTCTCGCGTCTTTGTCGAACCGACTAGGCGGAACTGCCCCGCCGCCTACCGCGCAGGAAAAGCCCCTCCCTCGACTTTGAAATATTATACAGTATACTAATTTTGTATCAATGGATTGCGCCCGCGCCATGGAGCAAAGCGTCTAGAGAACGGAGGAGATACGGTGGTCTTGCAATAGAGAAGAGGGAGAGGCAAGACGGTGGTTTTGGAATGGAGATGATGGAGAGGAGAGGAGGTGCTTTTGCAATGGAGAAGAGGGAGAGGAGCGTGCGGCAGCGATTTAGGATTGGACGAGAGGGCCGGCGCACTCTGACTGGATCAAAATCAAAATCAATTTGGTGACATGCATTCACATTTTGCTTGTCAAATACAGTACATGGTCGAACTTTGACCCAAAATATGCGAAACAACAAAAAAATACTTCCAAGACCAGCGCTGCTCTTCCGCTCTACTCCTCTTAAACCACCGCCGCTCGTCTCCTGTTCCAATCTAAATGCAGCGCCGCTCCTCTCCTCTTCCATTTCAAAACCACCGCCCCTCCTCTCCTGTTCCAGTCCAAAACCAGCATCGCTCCTCTCCTGTTCTAATCCAAAACCAGCGCTACTCCTCTCCTCTTCCATTCAAAAACCACCGTCGGCGAGTGAAGGTGCTATGGAGAAGTAGATCGATGGAGGAGTACAATCGATACGTGAGGATCGCAAACGGCGACCCTGCGAAGCTAGCTAGGATGTTGGAGAGACAGTCTTGGTTTGACAACAAGGACCAACTAGCGGCAACGGCGACATCCATGGCCAAATATCCGCAACAGAGCGAAAAGGCGGCGATACTCCGAGAGGGAATCGTGCCAGAGTACATATAGCTGCTCCTCTGGGCCATGGAGCAAACAGATGCACCAAATCCGATTGTGAGGGAGCGGTGGTGGGAGTATCGATCCCATATGGAGCATCCACCAGAGATTGAAGGATCGAGCATCTACAGGGTGCCGTTTGTGAGGGTGTCCTGCCAGAGCGAGCCGGTGGAGTCTTCGTCGACCGGACCCAATTGCAAGAGGAGAAAAGCAGTTGACCCGACGACGCTTCCCCGCCATCGTCTCCCTCGCCGTTCACATCATCTCACGGGGCGGCTGTCTGCCGCCGAGGAATAGGAGGGGGCTGCCCCCCAGCCCAATAGTCGGGCAGGTTGTGAATTGTCAGGAGGAGCTTAGGGTTCTCAGTATTTGCAGGTTGTGAATTGTGTTTTCTGTTGTGTATTTTGAGAGTACTTCCAGATATGAATGTCTTTTGAATTTTAGATTTGCAGTATTGAGCATATGATGTATTTTATGAATTCTAGATATCTATTTTTAGCACTTAAAAAATGTAGTTTCATAGGAGTATAAAAGTGCAGACAATGTGATTCTCAGAGAAGAAACTGCAAGTTTCAGTTTCAGATAAAAAACTGCAAGTTTAGTTTCAGATAAGAAACTACAACTTTCAGAGGCAGATCATTTATATTAACACGGCCTTTTCAAACAGGGTTAACATCATGTTGGAAGTTTTATTCATGGTCGAAAATGGAACTATCAGCCAGTTAACATCATGCTGATCAACATTCATGCATAGCACATCTTCATATGATGCACAGTCAAAATGCCCACACAATGTCGAGTGTGCGAAACACAGAGAAAACGAGGGACGAAGTTTTGGCAAGTGTTGGACGTGGTTTTGGGATGGCCCATCTAGGCTTTCATTTTTAACATGCGCAGCCCACGTCCTCGGATGGGAGGTCCATAGGCCTATTTGTATTTTCTTAGGGCCGTCATGTATCGACCGGCCTATGGACCTCCCATCCGAGGTTTTATTTTTGGCAGCCCAATTTATGTATTTTTTTGAAGAAAACGCATAGGTCTGTTCTATTTTTATATAAGAATAGGAACGCCGGGTCCAACTTATGTTTCCCTTCTAACTATATTGTATATATTTAAATTAGTTTCTATGTTGACTGTTTAGTTGACATAATTAGCAAATAGATGACCGCTCTCGCGATCCCTTTCGCCCCCGCCACCACCTCCACCCTCGCCGCCGCCCCCGCCACTACCTCCACCCTCGCCGCTCCCATAGATCTTGCCGCTACCCTCGCCTCCTGACTCCGGGCGCGCCTGCCCCCCTCAGCAAGTCCGCTAGCGCGCCCCATGGAGTCGCCGGCCATATCCACGAGGGAATGGCTGGAAGACAGGCAGATGTACAAGATGCATCTCCCACATGTCTACAAAGCCTTCCCACGGATGCTCCAGTCGCTCGACTCCGTCGCGCCGGCAGTGCTGCGGGAGACTCAAGGGAGGAGATGGAGGGAGCGGGCGATGCGGATCCGCGAAGACACGCTCTCCTAGACCCAGTGCACGCGCGAATGGAGGGAAGCAGAGGAGGAAGCTGCGAGGGAGGAAGCCAAGGAGGGATCGAATCCGTTCTCTCACTCGTGCAGGTATGCTCGGATGTGCAAGGATCATGTGGATTGGGAGCTGCTGAATCTAGCCCTATGGATCTACTTCGAAGGAGATTTCTTGGAGAAGCACAGGATGCCCCACCCCAGTGAGCCGCCGATTGCGTTCGTTCGACGGGCTAAAGGAGAAGTGAATTCAGGAGATCCACGCCGTGCTGCGAGATGGGAATGCTTGACTAGACTCCTGCCCACCAGCACGCCACCTGAGCCGGAGTAGGTGGATCCCCTACCTTACCTCTCCCCCAAACCTGTAGAAGATTGAAATTAGGCTTGCAATCTGCTTCAATTGAGCTGTCTGGTGGTTATTTCTGCTTCCTGAGAGACAACATCTGGCTGGAGGATGAGAAGGAACCAGGAACTCCGATGAATTTCCCCTATCACAATGGGGGGAGCGCCGGTTTGGCAGTGGTACGGCCCACCTCCGCCCCAAATGGGGGCACAATCTGGGCAGGCTCCTGTAATTACCCAAGATCAATCCGCTGGTGGTTCTGACTCTCAGATCACTGGGAAATCTCAACGCAAGAATCAGCAAAAGAAGAGATAGGACATCCAGAAAACTGCTCCTGCCCCTGCTTCGGGCCTTATGGCATACTCTGAGGTGATCTTCTACAACTGTGGGGAACCAAGGCATCATTTGGATAAATGTGTCAAGCCCAAGAGTTGTTTTATCTGCAAAATGGTTACCCATAAAGTTGAGAATTGCCCTGTCAAAAGGAAAACCCACAGTTCTGCTAGATATGTTGGAAGTGCTGCTCCAGGATTATGTCCATTATTGACAGAATTTTCTGTGACACAGAATTAGATAGTTTTTTCCCCTTTCTAGTTGTAGATCTCTGCCCAGATGTGGTAGTGACCACACTCCTTTTCTCTGGGACTCTGGTCTTAACCAAACTCCAAAGAGCAATAGTTTTAAATTTGAAAAGTAGTGGTTGCTTAGAGAAGATTTTACTGAGCTAGTCAGCAAAATCTGGAATGAGCCTACTGGGAGCAACTGCCCCCTAGAAAATTGGCAGATCAAAATCAGGAGATTTAGAAGAACTACCAAAGGGTGGAACTCCAATGAGGAAGCTAATCTTAGAAGATACAAAAGGCTTCTCCTCCTTGAGTTTGATTCTCTAGATATTAAGGCAGAAACCACTGACCTCTTTGAGGCTGAGACTAATAGATTAAACTTTGTCCAAGGAGAGCTTAAGAAAATTTGGCTTCAAGAAGAAGCAAAGCCAAACAAAATTCTAGAGATAGGAACATTAAGGAGGGTGATAGAAATACTGCTTAATTCCATGCAGTAGCTAACCAGAGGAGGAGGAAAACCCTCATTCACTCCCTTGATGGCCCTAATGGCCCTGTTACTGAGGTAGATGAGATGCTGAAAGTGGCTAGTGACTTCTACAAAGACCTGTTTAACAAAGAAAACCCTTCTGGGTTCTCTCTACAAAACATTTTTTTCTCTGCTTTTGAAAAAGTCTCTCCTGCTAAAAATGAGCTGCTAGAAGCCCCTTTTTCAGAGACAGAGGTGAAGGAAGCCATTTTTAGCTCTTATCCTGATGGGGCTCCTGGTCCCGATGGGATTCCCTTCTTATTTTACCAGCATTTTTGGGACTTGGTGAAAAATGATCTCTTAGATCTTTTCCAAGCCTTTCATAGAGGAGAGTTGGATCCAGCAACTTACTCATGGGGGGTCTGTTGGGGTCAAGTTAAATAACTTTGAAAGTGATTATTTTCCTTACTGGTAAAGGCCTTAGGCAAGGTGACCCCATCTCCCCACTTTTGTTTAATTTAGTAGTGGACGTTCTTACTAAAATGCTGAGCAAAGCTGCTGATCATAGTCTGATTGCAGGGCTCTGTCCTGAGGTCTGCCCTAGTGGCATCATCTGCCTTCAATATGCAGAGGATACCATCCTTTTATTAGACAATGACTCCACACATGCTAGCAATCTGAAAACTGTTCTAACCTGGTTTGAACAAGTCTCAGGCATGAGAATCAACTACTCTAAAAGTGAACTCATCCCTATCAACATGGATGATTGGGAGTTAGCTGACTTCCTCTCTGTTCTAGTCTGTAATAAAGGTAACTTCCCCATTAAGTACCTAGGTATCCCTCTCCATTATGATAAACTAAGGAGAGAGGATATCCAACCCCTTCTGGATAAAATCATTAAAAGGATTGCTGGGTGGAGGGGCAAACTTCTCTCTTACAGAGGTAGATTGATCCTCATACAAGCTTGTTTGGCTAGCATTCCAGTGTATCTCCTCTCCTTCTTCAAGTTCCCTAAATGGGCAGTGAACCTCATCAATTCTCAGATGTCTCATTGCTTGTGGAATGATTTTGAGGGAAATAGGAAGCTACACCTTGCAAATTGGTCCCTAGTCTCTATGAAAAAAGATTTTGGAGGCCTAGGCATACCTAACCTCCAAGAAATTAACATCTGTCTTCTAGGGTCTTGGATTAAAAGATTCTATGAGGAATACCTGAAACCCTGGAAGCTTCTTATTACCCATAAATACCTAGGAAATAAACCTAATATTTTTGTCCCTTCCTCCAACCCTAAGACCTCTAGATTCTGGAAAGGATTAAAATCTATTATGCATGCTGTGAAATTTGGCTACAGATGGAACATAGGGGATGGGAGCAGAACCAGGTTCTGGGAAGATAATTGGTTTGGCACATCCCCCCTAGCAGTCCAATTTTGGCCTATTTACTCTGTCCGCAATGAGCTTAACAAAAGTGTCAATGAAGTTTGGGACGGTCAATGCCTAAAACTCTCTTTTAGAAGGAACTTTAGTGATAGTCTCATGGAAAAATGGTTCCAGTTGGAGGAAATTGCCAAAAGCATTACCTTTACTGCCGAGCCGAATGCCCTGATTTGGCAGCTGGACAATAAGGGGAAATATTCCTCTAGCTCCCTTTATCATGTTATCAACTTTAGAGGGGTTCAACCCGTGTTTATCCCTGCTCTCTGGAAATTGAGAGTTCCCCTAAAATTCATGTATTTCTCTGGCTTCTCTCCAAAAACAAATTGATGACTAGGGATAACCTTAGGAAGAGATACATCATCAAATCCCTTGATTGTGTTTGCTGCTTGGAACAAGAGTCTTGTTCTCACCTATTTTTTGAATGTATAGTTGCTAAACATCTCTGGGCCCACATTGCGGAATATTTCTCTAGTCAGATTGGCTCATCCTTCGAATCTGTCGCCAGATTCTGGATTGCTACCAAAAAGTGCTTAGTTTTAAACACTGTTAGCTCAGCTGTCCTTTGGTGCCTCTGGAAATATAGAAATGCTATGATTTTCAATAACACCTCCTTGATTTCCATTTCGCAGGTCTTGAGGTTGATCAGGAACATGGTGAGGAACTGGCCGATTCTCTCCTCCGGATCAGACAAGGACAAGTTGATGAACTTCGTGGAAACCATAATAAGATCCCTCCAGAAACCGTTGGCGATCACTTGTGGCTGAAAAAGGCTCGACCTGCTCTGGGACTAGACCCGTGGGCTCGTCTCAAGATCTCTGATGAAGATGATGGGCACCTGGCACCGAAAAAGAGGGACATCCACCATGCTATGCCTTCCAGCCCGGTGTCTCCGCTTGCTTACTGGTCGCCGCAGGCTGACACGGCCCCTCGGCTGAAGACCATGAAGACTTCCCTGGACCCTCCTTATGTCATTTGAGTGCTCTATCTGCTCTGCCTTTGACACCGCTTGGGTGATTTGTGTTATTCAGAGAACTTGTTCATCCACCCCCCTAGTTTGTAGCTTTTCTACCTTTGCTTTCGAACTGTTCTTTGAGCTACTGTATCAGAATATGTTGTGGTTTCGTTCTCAGCAATGGAACCGGGGAGATTCTCCCTGTTTTTCTAAAAAAATTATTTTATATGTTATTATATAAAGCTTGGTAAGACTATAAATTTAAGGGTGAATGTAATAATATCACTTATTATTTGAATATATTTATAACAAAATGCTCAGCCCCTTTTTATTTTTTGATAACATTGCTGGCCCAACCCAACATTATAATTAGAATCTGCCTAGCAAAATCGTATATTTCGAGAAAGTGCAAAATGAGCTGTAATTTTTTAGGAAATAAAATAAACGGGCCGCATGGACGCTACATTATTTGTTCACCCAGCCCAGCTAATGGTTGTAATTCAAAAAAAAGATCAAATTGACTGTAAATTCTACCGCGCAAAAAAATAGTGTAAATTCTGAAAAAATGGGTTGAATACGTGCCACATTTTTGGAGGCTGAAATGTGGGCCAATAGGTCGAAGCCAATGCAAGTTGTTGTCAATTTAGTCAACAAATGATTCTGACATGTTAGCCATTGGATTTACATCCAACGGCCGGAATCCTTCTTTAATCCCTCGTCTTCTTCCTCCAGCGCCGTCGGGACCACCTCCCGCCTCCTGCTGCTAGCAGCTCTGCTTAGCACGCTTCGCTATGAAGCGCTACTCCACCATTGGCCAGACCATCCCTCGACCCCTCCACACCTCATGTTCTTCTCCACCGACTACCGAACCACACCGCATTAGAACCAGTTAACCCTCGTACACCTCTATGTCTATGACTCTACTCCCGCGTCTTCCCATCTCCGGCTCGTTGCTGTCCGAGGCCTCGCCTTCGTCCACCACCTTGGATGTGCTCGGCGTGGCGTGGTCAACGTGGTCAACGAACGACACCATCGGAAGTATACTGTGCGTGGAGAGGCTGACAGCTGGGTCCACGGCCGCACACAAGGAAATGCCTCCTTATTACGCGCAAAATAATGATTCATCCACCTGACATCTGGGACCCACCGGAAGGGCCTCTGTATTTCGCAAAATAAAGTGCCCCTCGCTGACATGTCGGACCCACCAGCTATATTCGCACACAAGGAAGTGCCTCCTTATTACGCACAAAAAAAATGAATATTCCCCCTGCCAGCTGGAACCCAGCATAGTGGGAGGCTGACTTGTGGGCCTACCAAGTTGACGCGGACGGAGGGCTTTGTCAAGTTAGTCAATCTGAACGATTCTAGCTCATGTTACCATACGATATTCATCCAACGGCCGTAGTGCTTCTTCAACCTCTAGTCTTCTTGCTCCAGCCACCCAAACCAGCGCCGGTCGTGCCGCGTGCTCCTGCCTCCCGTGGCCGGCTGTGATGCCGCGGAGGCCTCACTGCCCCCTACTACTCCCACTGCTGGCCAGGAAATCACTCTACTCACCCACACCCCCTGTTATTCTGCGGCGACAGCAGCCTCACACTGCAGCCGAACCAGTGAACACTTGTACTCCTCTTCGCGCGGGCATCCACTGCTGCGTCTTCCCCGGCTCCGAGTCATCCCCTTCCTAGTCCTCGCCGTCGTCCACCGCCCTGGTGCTCTCGGCGCGGCATGGTCAACGACCGACTTCCATTGGAAGAGTACTGTACATGGAGAGGCTGACAGCTGGGTCCATGGCAGCCACAAGGAAGTGCCTCCTTATTACGCGGAAAAGAATTATTCCTCCACCTGACAGCGGGGACCCACCGGATGGGCCACCAGTATTTTGCAAAAAAATCGTTTCCCCCTGACTGCTGGGACCCATCGGAAGGGCCATCGTATTTCACGAAAAAACGTTCCCCTCGCTGTCAGCTCGGACCCACCGGAAGTGCCTTCTTATTACGCACAAAAAATGAATACTCCCCCAGCTAGCTGGGACCCACCTTGCTGGGAGGCTGACTTGTAGGCCTACTAAGTTGACGGGGACGAAGGGCTTGATTAACTTAGTCAATATGAATGATTCTAGCTCCAGTGACCGTACGATGTCCATCCAACGGCCGTAGTGCTTCTTCAACCTCTGGTCTTCTTGCTCCAGCCGCCCAAAGCAGCGCCGGTCGTGTCGCATGCTCCTGCCTCCCGTGGCTGGCTGTGCTGCCACAGAGGCCTCACCGCCCCTACTATTCCCGCCACTGGCCAGGCCCTGCGACGGCAGCCTCACACCGCAGCCGAACCAGTGAACCCTCGTAGTCCTCTTCGTGTGGGCTTCCACTGCCGTGGTGTCCCCTTCCTAGGCCTCGCCGTCGTCCACTGCCGTGGTGCTCTACGCGCGGCGTGGTCAACGTGGTCAAGGAACGATTTCCATCGGAAGAGTACTGTACGTGGAGAGGCTGACAGCTGGGTCCACCGCCACAGCCCAGTTTTTTTGTGATTTGCCAAGTAAGTCGCTTTGTCAGGCCTGTTGGGCTGCAAATCTTCCAAGACGAGGAGAGCTTTCATTCGGCTGGCCGAGAAAATGGCCCATCAGTAATGAGCAATGGGTTGTACATTTTTAAAACACATCAAACCGGCAATTAGTTTCAAATATCTTTTTTTCATTTCAAGATTTTAAATTACATTAACTTTTATGCGTGGAAAATTTGTTGGATTTTCTATTGATATACATTTATTTTTAAAATCAGTTTGAATGTGAGTCGAAATTTCGAGATTAAAAATAGTTCGGACCGCACCGAAATATGCAGAATTTTGTATAATTTTTTAACCGTTGCCACAATATCGGCTGTAATGCTAACAAAAAGAATATGGGCTCCAAAAAAACCTTAAGAATTAGCAAATGGGCTGTAAATTATAAGAAATAATGGCAGATGGGCTGTATGTTGTTTTCCACAGATTTGAGGCTTTTCTAAAAAAAGGTTGACGCACAAGCACTGACTGTTGGATGTCCATCCAACGACCGTCGTGCTTTTTCAATCTCTGTTCTTCCTGCTCCAGCCGCTCAAACAAGCGCCAGCGGGACTGCCTGCTCCCTCCTCCTCGCGGCCGGCTGTGCTACCGCGCAGGCCTCACCGCCCGACTGTACTCACATCGCTGGCCTAGCCATCCCTCTACTCACCCACACCTATTGTTATTCTCTGGCGACGGCACACGAACCAGTAAACCCTCGTACAGTCGTACTCCCCTCCGCGTGGGAAACAACTGCCGAGTCTTCCCTGCCTCCCTGTCGTCCCCTTCCTAGGCCTCGCCTTCATCCACCGCCCTGGTGCTCTCAGCGCGGCGTGGTCAACGTGGTCAAGGAACAACTTCCATCAGACGTGGACTGTACATGGAGAGGCTGACAGCTGGGTCCATGGCCGCAGCAAGGAAGTGCCTCCTTATTACGTGGAAAATAATGATTCCTCCACCTGAAAGCTGGGACCCACCAGACAGGCCATTGTATTTCACGAAAAAACGCTTCCCCCTGACTGCTGGGACCCACCAGCTACATCTTCGCACGCAAGGAAGTGCGTCCGGGCAAAAAAATGATTCGCCCCCTAACTGCTGGGACCCACCAGCTACATCTTCGCATGCAAGGAAGTGCCTGACAGTCGGGCACCCACTGTCGGATTTCGGGTTCCGGCAGACCCTTGTGGTTCGAACACTGGGGTGCGCGCGGAGATTTCGCCTCCTACCTACTTGCACCCCTCCGCCATGCTAGGATCTAAAGCTAAGGAAAGAACAACACAAGAGACACAGGGTTTATACTGGTTCGGGCCACCGTTGTGGTGTAATACCCTACTCCAGTGTGTGGTGTGGTGGATTGCCTCTTGGGCTGATGATGACGAACAATACAAGGAAGAACAGCCTCACGAGGGTCTGTTCTTGGCTGGGGCGATGAACTGCTCGGTGGAGTTCAGTCACCTTCTCTCTCTCTGCCTCCAGCCAACCGACTGAACAAACCCCCTCCGCGCCCTTTGCTATGTGGGTCGCTGGTCCTATTTATAGAGGCCCTGGTCCTCTTCCCAAATATCAAGCGGGAAGGGAGCCAACAATGGCGGGCTAATTTGAAGGGGGACAGCATGTATCAGCTATCTTGACAAAAGTAGTCTTCGCCTGCGCAAAGCTCTGGTGATGACACCGTCTTGGGCTCCACGATGACCTCCATCTCGTAGTCCTCCTGGTCTTGGTATCGTTGCACCGGAATGGCAACCTTTGCCTGATGCCTCGGTACTCCGCGGCTGCGCTTGCCCCCTTTGCACCAAAGAGGAAAGGAGGACACTGCGCGGGCTGGCACCCGCCTGGCGCCCTGAGTCGTCATGGCTTGCGTCACGGGCACCTCGTGAGGTACCCCGCCTTGATCTCTCCGCCTCCTCGTGAGCCAGCCTGACGAGGCCGTGCCTGAGGAAGCTCCGCATCGTCTGCCCCGTGAGGCTTGGCCCCTCGCGAGGGTCTTGGGTTTGTGTTGGTGAAGATGGGCCGTGTTGGGCCCCCCTTTGAGCCACGCCGCAGGCCGCAGGCAGGAAAGTCCGGGGACCCCCGTTCCCAGAATGCCGACAGTAGCCCCCGGGCCCAAGGCGCGCCCGGACTTGGCCGTGCAGGGAGGCGGAAGGGCAAGAGCGAAGCGCCAGGGGCCCTAACAGCCTGCGGCGTTAGGCGCCGCGCAGCGGTTGATTGGTCGTGGGCGGCACTGTTCCCCCACGTCCTCCTTATTTTGCGCCATGCTAGGCGGACCCGTAGTCGTACACAGCCGTTCCCTTTTCTGTTGCTCGAGTTCCCTCTGTCCTCCTTCCGCTCGAACTCTAGCTTCTGTTTTCAACCTGATCTCGAACCTTCCCCCCCCTTCCCATCGCCATGGCTTCGACAAAGAAGGGGAGAGGGAAGAAACTCGTGTCTCCGCCTTGCCCGCCGCCGTCAGCGGCCCCCGCCGAGGGCTTGGGCAAGGTCAGCTTGGCTCTGGCCACCATCTTCAATGAATGCGGGAGGACGACGGCCTGCCCCGCGTCCCACTTCTCCATCGACAGGACAGCCACCGAGGTCCCGTATCTTGCCGACGCCCTGTGGGCGGGTCTGGTTCCTCCCTTTTCTGATTTCTTCAACGCCGTGCTTTCCCACTATCAGATCCACATGATGCATCTGGGTCCTGAATCCATCACCCTCCTTTCGGTCTTCGCCTTTGTTTGCGAAGGTATGGTGGGCATCCCTCCTTCGGTTGCCTTGCTGCGCCACTTATTCTCGTTGCATCTTGTTGACCCTACCCAATGCTGGGCTTGCGTGAGCTTCGTTGCCGCGTCCGAGACTGCGGCCTCTGGGATTGACTTCAAGCTCCCCCTGCCCGCGGTAGGGTTCTACGAGCGGTGGCTGTATGTGGACGCAGGGGTGCCCAGCCCCCTGCTATCGGAGCCGACCTCACCTGCTGTCCCCAATTCGGGCTGGGGCCAAGAGACCCTTGAGAGCCCCCGGCTCGTCTTCGTCTGGCGCTGCTTCGCACTCTTGAGGTCGCTTGGCGTGACAGCGCCCAAGGTGGTGAAGGAGTTCCTGCTATGCCGCGTTGCTCCTCTTCAACGCCACTCTCGCCTGATGTGGCCCTTCCGTGGGCGCGAGGATCGTATGAGGCTCCAGAAAGATGACCTGACTCCTGAGGTGCTGAGGACGGTGCTCTTGACCCTGGCTGGGGACACCAACCCCGGCAGCGTCCGGCAGGGAGGGGCCTTGCTGTACCTCTGCCAGAGCAGGGGCGACTTTGTGAAGCAGATGCCTGTCTTTGATGAGTGGGGGCCGCGCCCCGCCGGCCTTCAGGGGCCTCGCGAGAACCCAGTGGTGGTGACTGCCCTTCCAGTCGGCCAAGGCGACTCATCCTCGAGTGGCGGAGCAGGGAGGCACAAGGCTCCAGAGGCCGAGGGGGCTCCCGGCGTAGTCACAGCACCGGGCGAGGCTCATGAGGAAGCAGCTCTTGGGGCCCGTGCCGCTGAGGCTGAGGGTGACGAGCAGCTGCCCTCAGTGCCTGTGACTAGGGCCCCTGAGGCTCCAGCTGCTTCTCTTGGGGAGGCGATTGGCAGCGCACATCAGGCAGGCGCCCCTGCCGCAGATCGCCTTGACGCTCCATCTTTGTCGAAGGTTGATCCATGCGCCCAACTCTTGGGCCGCTTCCGCATGAACTTCGAGGCTCTCTGAAAGAGAAGGGAGGCCTGGGCGATGATTACCCTTGTCGCCTGCTGAAGCGTAGGAAGTACTTCGCCACTGATGAGTAAGCCTTCTCCTTTCCCGGCTCTCGATCCTTCTGTTACTTGTACTGACCCTTGCTCCGCAAGCCCCTTCCAGGCGAGCTTGCAGAGACGGCTGAGGAGTCGTCCCTCTTGACCTCGCCTCCTCCACCGTCCTCAAGCGCTCCGAGCAGCGGAGCCCTTGTGGTGAGGGCGATTGAAGAGGCGAACCATCCCGGGGCATATCGTGGCCCCGCGCACCTCGCGATCCTCCTTCGCGGGCCTTCTCGTGGCATAGCTAGCCTGCCATGGGCTTCTCGCCTGGTCGTGGACTGCGGTTGGCTGAGGCGTTTCCTGCGCTCTTCTCCTGAGGAGGGGCTGGCCCCAGGCCGGGCTTCTGACGCGGCGTGCGCGGCCGTCGTGAGGGTGCCAGCCCCCAGCCCCCAGCCCGGAGGGGGAGTGCTGACTCGTGGCCCCCGGCGCTTGCTTGGGGTAGATGATGGTGTGGAAGACGTGCTCGAGCGTGCTCGGGAGCGTCGCGCTCTCCGCCAAGGATTCCTTCGAAGGGCGACTGACGCGGTGAGCCTGCTTGGTGAGGAGCTTGCTGATGAAGACGCGCGCCTTGAGGCCGAGGGCCTACGCCTGGCTGCAGAGAGGCGCGAGCTGGAGGGCGCCATCGCCCTTGCGCGCCGTCAGCGTGATCTTGATGAAGCAGAGGCCAAGGCGTCGTTGGTGGCCTCTCGGGAGGCCTGGTCTCGGGCCGCTGAGGAGGCTCAGGAAGCTGACCGGCGACGAGCGGCTGTGGAGGAGCAGGCTCGGGAGCTTCTGGCCTGGTGCCACTCACTGGAGGAGTAGGTGGAGCTGCGCGAGGCAGCCCTCACGTCGATGAAGGTGGCCTCTGGCGACTCAGCAGAGCTCCAGAAGCGTGAGGAGGCGCTGACGCTGGAAGCCGCCAAACATACCAACGAGTACGAGCATCTGGAGACGAGGGAGCGCTTGGTGACGCAGGCGGAGGATGATGTTGCTGCACAGGAAGCCCGCGTCCTGGAGGAGGTCGGACGTCGAGTGGCGATGGCGCATTTGAACCTCGAGCACGAGTTCGAAGAGAAGCTGGGGTTGATCCGGGCCGAAGCTGAAGGCAGGACTGCCGCCTTGAGGTCCAAGCTGGAGGAGGTGGCGCGGCGGGCCGATGCTTCCCGGGCCGCCCTTGAGGTGGCGCAAGGTGAGTTAACCACTTCCCAGGCCGAGGTTCTCCTTCTTTGCCAGTGGGTGGAGGAGGCTGAGGCTGTCGCGCGCCAGAATGCGGACGAGATACGTCAGCGGCGGATCCTGGAGCACGAGCACGGCCCCATGCTCACCACGCTCCGGGAGAGAGCCAATGCGGCCTTGGGAAACATCTGCGAGGAGGACGTCGGCGAGCCGCATGCAGTCAACTATGTTGGCAATCTTCAGTTCTTCACTGACGTGGTGACGCAGCTGGAGGCGCGGTCGATCAGGGCTGACAGGTTGGTGGAGGAGAGGAGCCGCGCCCTGCTCAGGCGCGCCTTTTCTCGCGTCTTCAACCACCTCCGGAACATGGATCCCCACTTTGATTTTGATGCCGCCATCGCCCCAGTCCCCCAGGCCGTCCGAGGCGAGCTGGCGCATTGGGTGGAAGACAATGTGGACGCTCTTATCAGGGCCTTCGCCTCGGACAATGACGACGTGATCGTGGCGGCTGACGAGGGCAGCGTGATGGGCGGCTCTGGTGGTGCTCCTGAGGACGCATTAGGGGATTCATCCGACTGATTGTGCATCGTTCCTGCTTCCTCACCCTGCATGAATAGAACTCGGGTTTTGGCCTGATAGCTGTGAGAGCATTTTGGATGGGGAGCCCCTCATGTAAAACTTGTGTTTATCGTATCAGTAGAAGCTACATCGCCCATGCGCCCGCGCCAAGTGGCTGGCTTAAGCGACGCGCTGGTCGGCTAGTTTACCTTTGTTCCGTGCTGGCCCTGAGGCAGCCTGCGGGGGGTTGTGGTGTCCTGAGTGTCCCCTGATTGAATCCGTAGGATCTGTAGTAAAACACCCTCCTGAGAGGACGCGGCGGCGGCAGTCTGGGCTGCGCGCAAGCTAGGCCTGACCCGGCTCACGAGGGGAGGCGGCTGAGGCGAAGTGGTAACCAAAACGCAAGAAATTGCTCAAACGAGACTAAGCACCCCTTCCCCGAACACACGCAAATCTCAAATTCAAATCCAACTTCAATCCAGCGGGGGAAAGCGACAACCAAGGGGAATAGCAATGAAAGCAAACACAAGTCCGCGTCCGGCACCTAGTCTAGTCTTGGACGTCTTCTCACCAGCGCGGAGCTAAGTGCTGCCACTGGGCGTGGGAGGGAGCCCCAGGGCCTGAGGCCGGCACCCCTGAGACTCCGGGGCGTGTACAGCCCCACTCATTATTACTTGAGAGTGTCACGGGGGCGAGCTTCACAGGCATTGGGCCTTCTTCACAGGTACTGGCCTTGCTTCATATCGCCAGATGAGGGCCCTGCCTTGCGCCACACTCTAGTGCCATCAACGATGACCGGAAACCAGGACTACACCGATGGGGTAGAGCGGTCGCGAGCGGTTCCCCCGACGACCACGGGTCCTCCGCCGGGCCCAGACCCTGGGGCACCTCCCCAGCAAAGGGCCTACCTCCTGAGAACACCTTGCTCCGAACGCCGCGGTGGTGATGTTGAATCCCTGCCCCTCTCCTACAGCCCCCTGCGCCCTCCTCCCGAGGGGTAGGAGACTGTGGGAGCGGGGCAGCTGCCCGCCGTGGCAACCTGCACCTCCTGAGATCCATGGTTAGCGTATGCCTGCTGAAGCATTAGCGGTACCCGATAATCGTTGCCTCTAGCGTGCCCACTGGGACCGTCCCGGGACTCCTGGAAGGGCTCAGCTTCTGGCGCCTCGTCCCCCCAGCTTGGGCTGAGGAGCGAGCCTTGTTCGCCCTCGTGTGGGTGTCCTTGGTCCATCATGAGGGGCACCTATTCCTCTGGCGCCGTCACCCCGAAGGCCACGCCGTAGTGCTCTGCGCGCCACACGGTCCTACTTGACACGCCTACCGTGGGGTGGCAGTGCGGCTGTCCACTTGGGCCGCGGGTCGCGTCGAGTCCTTCTTCTTCACGGACCAGGAGCGGGGGCTGCGTCGCCGCTGGTCCGGTGCTGACAGCCTCGCTGGTGTTGGAGTAGCCTTGGAGCCCGCGGGCGCATGCAGGGCCCCCGCGCGGGCTGCCCTGGGTTGGAGATGGGAGCTGGGTGCAGAAGGGGTGAGCCCCCGAGGCGGCAAAGCCCAGGAGCTCTGCCACCCGCTCCAGTAGCACGTCGCGGCCGCCCTCCAGCAGTCTGCACTGCAGCAGCTCTCGGGCCACCGTGAGCGCGGCCCTCGAGTTCGCTTGCTCCCGGCGGGTGTACGGTGTCGTGGTCGCAACGTGATTGGAGGCCCTTGCTGCCGACCGCGCCTGCCGCGGTGTGAGAGCTGTCGAAGCCTGTCTGCGTCGCCCGTGGCCCGTAGCGCCCCGCGGACTGCGAGCTGCCTGGGGCACGGGGTCGCCCGAGGCGAGTGGCTCTGCGCGGGCGGGCCATGCCGCCCATGGGTCTGGGTTGCCCTCCTGGTCGCCGGGCATGGTGATGACGACGCGACGGGGCACGGAGCGGTGGAAGACGAATTCTGGCGCACCCCTACCTGGCGCGCCAAATGTCGGATTTCGGGTTCCGGCAGACCCTTGAGGTTCGAACACTGGGGTGCGCACGGAGATTGCGCCTCCTACCTACCTGCACCCCTCCGCCATGCTAGGATCTAAAGCTAAGGAAAGAACAACACAAGAGACACAGGGTTTATACTGGTTCGGGCCACCGTTGTGGTGTAATACCCTACTCCAGTGTGTGGTGTGGTGGATTGCCTCTTGGGCTGATGATGATGAACAATACAAGGAAGAACAGCCTCGCGAGGGTCTGTTCTTGGCTGGGGCGATGAACTGCTTGGTGGAGTTCAGTCACCTTCTCTCTCTCTGCCTCCAGCCAACCGACTGAACAAACCCCCTCCGCCCCCTTTGCTCTTTGGGTGGCTGGTCCTATTTATAGAGGCCCTGGTCCTCTTCCCAAATATCGAGCGGGAAGGGAGCCAACAATGGCGGGCTAATTTGAAGGGGGACAGCAAGTATCAGCTATCCTGACAAAAGTAGTCTTCGCCTGCGCAAAGCTCTCGTGATGACGCCGTCTTGGGCTCCACGATGACCTCCATCTCGTAGTCCTCCTGGTCTTGGTCTTGTTGCACCGGAATGGCAACCTTTGCCTGATGCCTCGGTACTCCGCGGCTGCGCTTGCCCCCTTTGCACCAAAGAGGAAAGGAGGACGCTGCGCGGGCTGGCACCCGCCTGGCGCCCTGAGTCGTCATGGCTTGCGTCACGGGCACCTCGTGAGGTACCCCGCCTTGTTCTCTCCGCCTCCTCGTGAGCCAGCCTGACGAGGCCGTGCCTGAGGAAGCTCCACGTCGTCCGCCCCGTGAGGCTTGGCCCCTCGCGAGGGTCTTGGGTTTGTGTTGGTGAAGATGGGCCATGTTGGGCCCCCCTTTGAGCCACGCCGCAGGCCGCAGGCAGGCAAGTCTGGGGACCCCCGTTCCTAGAACACCGACACCCACCTGGTAGAAGCGTACATAGCGTTGTCATTCTAGTCGCGAACGTGTACGTACATACTGGTTGATGTAGAGGCATGCACGTGTCGTAGTACAGGCGCGCACGTGTCATAGTAGAGGCGCGCACGTGTCATAGTAGAGGCGCGCACGTCGCATTTACACGCACGTACAGCGGCCAGGGTGCAAGAAAGAAAATACGGCCATGTATGTGTACACACGGGCGGGGTCTCGAACGCCAACTCACGCATATGTACGGCTAGGGCTTGTGTACATGGCTAGGTCAGAACGGAGAAATGGCGTCGTCGTCGTGTTCATGGGGAGGCAACGGAATGTGTCGTGTTCATGGGGAGGCAACGGAATGCATCGTGTTCATCGGGAGGGCTTGGATGGAACTTGCGATGGAAACGAGGCCTGGCCTACTGCAGAACGGAGGAAACGGCCTTGTGTTCGACCGGCCACGTTCGAAACGGGATCCTGTTGATCGGGAGGGGTCTGGCGTACCGCAAAACGGAGGAAACGGACCTCCTACGGTCGAAACGGGGGTCCTGTTCATCGGGAGGGGTGTGGTGTACCACAAAATGGACGAAACGGACCTCCTACGGTCGAAACGGGGTCCTGTTCATCGGGAGGGGTGTGGCGTACCGCAAAACGAGACTCCACGGGATACTGTTCATCCACCGTCGACCTCCTCCAGCCTCCACCTGCGACTGTTCATCCACGGGCTCCTATTCATCCATCCTCCACCGCGCGCTACTCCACCAGCTACTGTTCAACCAGCCCTCTCCACGGGCTCCTGTTCAACCACCCCTCCACGGGCTACTATTCATCCTTCCCTCCACCGTCTACTGTTCATCCAGCCCTCCACGGGGTGGTCCTGTTCATCCAGCCCTCCACGGGGTTCTGTTCATCCAGCCCCAACCGGCTCGATCGATCGGGGTCCTGTTCATCTAGAGGCAACACCATGGGGTCCTGTTCATCCACCCCCACCAGGAACTGTTCATCCAACCCGCCCCCCCCACCGCAATGCTCACTGTTCATCCAGAGGCGGCATCGATCGGCTTCAGTTAGCAGCAGTAGCGAAGGAATCACTTGATCGGGTTCAGTTAATAGCCATCGATCGATCGCTCGGGTTCAGTAACGCGTAGCCTGCAGTGCAATCGCTCGGGTTCAGTTCAAGCCCAATGCCTCACTCGAGTTCAGTTAGAACCAACGCCTCGCACACACACGCGTACGTGTACGAGAGAAACTCTTAAACGAGGCTCTGGACTTAATATGGTCCCTCGCCATTACAGAAGGATCACCTCCGAACTACGCCTAGCCTGGATTAAGGGTTGAGAGCAGGGAATTTTACGTCCCTCCCACCACCCACTTCATAGCCACCATCGAGGACTTAACCGACATGCTGGACTACACCTCTGAAGACATCGACGGCATGGACGACGATGCCGGAGACGAACAAGGCCAAGACCCGTCATTTACCGGACGTTGGACGGCCACCTCCACATACGACGTGTATATGGTGGATACACCCAAAGAGGATGACGGCGAAGGCAGGAAGGATCTGGTTGAGGACAAACCTACTCAGGCACCACCGAAGCGTCGACGCCAGCGATGATGCTCAAAATCGCGTCATGAAAAAGACAGTAATACTGGCACCAGAGACAATAACACTCCAGAGAACGCTGAAGACCTCGAAGCCCCCTTTGAGCCCACATCTGAACAGGATGATGTGGAGGAGGGGCAAGTTAACCCCGGCGATCCGGTCGGGAACGAGGATTCGAAAGATAGCAACTATCTACCGGTCTCCGAGGATGATGTCAGCCTAGACAACGAAGCTTTCATCGTGCCAGAGGAACCCCTCGAGCAGGAGCGCTTTAAGCGACAACTAATCACCACTGCGAGAAGCCAAAAAAAGCAGCAGCAACGGCTCCAAGCCGAACAGGATACAGTCAACGACAGATGGACCCCGGTCCTAGCTGCCGAAGAATATGGCCTCCAACGCCCAACAAAGAGTTATCCAAAGCGTCGGCTACTCCCACAATTTGACGACGAGGCCCTCGAGCCAATACCGTCGAGACATGATCACGCTGATGAACTAGACCGGCCACCACGTGGGCAAGATAAAAGCGGCCACCTATGCCGAACACTAACCTGCGCCACCTCGCCGTAGGGGCAGAGAGACAGCGGCTCCAGGATACACCTACGACCTACGACAGGGCCTGGAAAATAGAACGGGCCAAGCCAGATCAACCTATGGTTCAAGGGGGCATGCCCCAACGCGAGAAGATGGCCGTCAAGCCCGGCGTTATAGGCATAACCTCACCAAGGCTGAAAACCGCATACGGATGACATCCGAACTCCGTCGTGACGTTGCCCGATACAGAGGCACCGCACACTCCTTATGCTTCACCGATGAGGTAATGCAGCACTAGTTCCCAAAAGGGTTTAAACCCGTAGACATCGAATCATACGACGGCACGACAGATCACTACAAAAAATTACACTTTCGTGATGATACGTGTTTGTCACAGTAGGTCACTTTTTTGTCATGCATGTACATCCATGACAAATTTATGACAAAATCAAGATAGTCATACATGTGTTGTCGTAGAAGTGTTCCATGACATTACCAAAATTATCATCACGAAAGTGTCCACTTCCATGACGATAAATCGCTCGTCACAGAACTCCTTTCATCAAGGATGACTGACATGTGGCATCCACCGTAATGGAACGTTGTTAAGCTATCGGGTCGGGTTTTGGATTCGATAACCCGTTAACAGCCCCGACCAATGGGGATTTTCCACGTATAAAATTATCGTTGGCTAGAGGAAACACGTGTCGGCTCATCGTTGGGACAGATGTCAACCACTCATTGGACAGAAGGAGCCTATGATACGTCGACACATGGCACGGCCCAACAGAGGCCCATTCCTATGAAAAGGTCGGCCCGTTTGACTTGGTCAAAAGCTGGCGGGCCGGCCCATGGAAAGCCTGTTAACGGCCTGTTCTAATATAGCCCATTTACAGCCCGCTAACCCAAGGCACGTTACGCCCTATCCGAATTAGGCCCAGTAGCGTCATTTGGGCCATCCAATATGATTCCATCCCGTTTTCACTTCTGGCCCATGTATGGCCCATGACGTCTTTCGGCCCATATGAGGCCCTATGTAACTCTTGGCCTACTAACGGCCCGTGGTGAAAATGGCCCGTAATGAACAGTGTATCACTTTACACCCATTAACGGCCCGTGGTGAAACTGGCCCGTAATGAACAGTGTATCACTTTATACCCATTCACGTCCCATTATTCCGTTGGGCCGTTTCCAGCCCATGTTACCTTTCGGCCTTCTCATAGCCCATTTATTCTTGGGCTCATTTCCAGCATTCGTTTACTTACGGCCCGTTACTGTCATTTTCTACTTGTGGGCCAAATTCAGCCCGTGGTTACAGTCAGCTCGTTTGTGGTCCGTTAATACGTTGGGCCGATTTCATAGCGTCATCAAATACGGCATATTAACGATGGCCCATTATGGTCAGCCCATGAACGGACGATTCCAACTCGAGCCCGTTTACGGCCATAATGCGATCTGTCTGGCCCATGTTTGGCCAATCGATTATACGGCCCGTATAAGGCCCATTGATAATACGGCCCGCAGAAGGCCCATTGTTTCTATGGCCCATAGAAGGCCCATTGTTTCTACGGCCCGTAGAAGGCCACTATTTCTATGGCCAGTAGGAGGCCCAGTGTCACTACAGTAAATATTAGCCCATGGTTATTGTGGCCTAGTTTTAAAAAATAGGTTATTGCAGCCACTAGCTAACCGCGGAAAAAGAACTGCAATGACTACAAGCAAACAAATCAACAAGACAACAAGGAAATAAATAAGCAAGCAACTAACGCTAGGCTATCACGGCTATTACACATATTACATCCACTAGGCATCAAAGTTTGCCACCAGTGCAAATATAGGGAGCAAAGCAGCATATCATATACGCTGGTTGTCAAAGTTGGCGACCAGCGCAAATAAACACCTCAGCAAAACAAATCCAGAACTGAAACCACTTCAAAAGATCTCAAGAAACAATATCCTGGGTACCCATAATGCTGGCAAGATGCTTAGCAAGCTTATTAACTTTCTCTTGTTTGGCGCTTAAATCCTCCACCGCTTGCTGTTGCACATGAAAATATGCATCTGAATTCTGCAGGGACTTCCTCGGTCCTTCATCTTCCTGTCGCAGCACATCTGATCGATGTCTTTCAACTTGAAGTTGAGACTCAAGAAGACGAACTGATTCAGGCAGCGAGTTTGAAGAGCTTGTGCTAGCAGTAGTGGCCAGTAACTCGAACACTACATCAAGACAGGACTTTTGGGTTCCCTCACTGTCGTCAAGATAGTTTTTATCAGCTTTCTTGGAGACCAACAGGGATGTCTCACTATCTTGAACCTTATCTGCATTACTTCCTTTACCATTGGATAACGCGGTACTGTTCTCCAATATTTTGTCCGCATTGTAAAAGAGAAACAAGCAGACACATCACATGTTTACCATGTTGTATATGAAACTCATTTTGGTAAATGAGTTTAGTAGTAAAGTGGACAGGATAACAGCATGAAACAAACATATATCTATGTACCATGGTCACTTTATGGTCTATATCATTCTAGTTTTTGTTGCCAAATCAAGATAGAGACATAGTTCAAATAATATTTGTTCAAGACAAAGGAGAATAGACAGAATATAAGTGTGGGTAACTATAGAGCAATAACAACACTTGTAATGTGCATGACATGAGAACATAACTGTTTACTCAATTGAAACTGAAATCAACATAGAGCAGGTTACAATAGCAAACTAGTTAAAGAAACAGGTTTAAAACATACCTGTTGTGCCATTGGAGTTTCAATTCCATCCTTCAAATTTGAAAATAGTTGGTATGAGTAAATACAGTCATGCAAGAGCAAAGGAGTATGAACCATAGCTATAGAACCTGACGTGAGAACAAATCTTCTTCTCCTTTAAGCGTTGAGTTGGGATTCGGAGTGGTGGTCCTCGTGCTTTGTCCACTGCAGTTCCCTTACTAACTGCTCGTGTTTGGGTGCTCTGTGGTGGAGACGGTGCTATGTCAACTGGAACTGGGTTACTATCTGCCGGGGTTGGGGTTAGAAGGGGTGTAGCTGGTTCTCTGTCCAACTGGGTAGGGGTACAATCTGCGAGAGTCTGGGTTATGTGTGGTGGATCTGGTCCTTGGGCAAGTACAACCGTGGTTCTATCTGCATCAACTGGTAGCACTATCTTTTCTGAAGACCGTGTTGTTACTCCCTTAGATACTGCCATCACGCTCTCCAATTCAAATGGCTGATAAACAAGAAAAGTAATTGAAAGTATAGACATTGTATGATAGACATGTGCAATGGATAGTGGGGAATAAAAGAGGGCATGAAATAATTCATATTTATGTTGTCTAACAAAATAGGATAGCATGACACAATTTCACATATATGATGGCTAACTAAACAGGATAGCATGACACAATTTCACATTATGATGGCTAACTAAAAAAGATGGAAAGACATAGTTCAAAATATGAGACTATGTAAACAGGATGACATGGCATAACTATATAATGTGTTTATTAAATAGGTTGGCATGCCATAATTCACATACATTCACGGATAGAATGCCATAATTCCAAATATGATGACTGTAAACACTAAACAGGATGAGATGATATAACTATATGATGTCTTTATTAAATGGGTTGTCATGCCATAATTCAGATAGATGATGTGTATGTACTATGTAAACATGATGGCATGATATAATTCAAATATATGATTTATATAGTAAGCAAGTAAGCAGATGGCAATCCATATATGATGTAAAAACTAAGCAATGCAAGACAACATGCATGACATGGGTAATATAACCCTGCCAAGTTTGAGCATAGACCTCAGGGGGAAAATAGGACTGGTCATCAGTCTCTAAGTCCTCCTCTGAGGAGCTCTCTGTAACCAGCAAGATGTCTACTTCAGCAGGTAGCATTGTCTGCTCTGAATACCTTGTTTTCACTCCAGATACTTCCATCACCGCTTCAAATGGCTGATGCATAGGAAGAATAGTTGAATATACAAACATTGTCGCCAAATGGAACACGTAATACAAAAAAATGGTAGCATGATATAATTCACATACATGATGATTGCCTAAACAGCATGGCATTGCATAATTCACATATATAATGCCTTTGCAACAAGATAGCATCGTATAATTCACATATATAATGTCTTGCAACAAGATGGCAATGCATAATTCACATATATGGTAATTAGACACTGAACAGGTGGCATTCACACAAAGCATGTCTAAACTAATCAAGTGACATAGCAATGCGAGACACCATACGCACGATATGAGCAACATAACCCTGCCAA
>NC_041384.1:113641064-113646235 GCF_002162155.2 Triticum dicoccoides | reverse complement strand
GGGGAATAGGACTGGTCATCTGTCTCTAAATCCTCCTTTGAGGAGCTATCCGTCACCAGCGAGATATGCGCTTCGTCAAATAGCATAGTCTGCTCTGAAGACCATGTTTTCACTCCAGAATTTGCCATCACCGTGTCAAATGGCTGATGCACACGAAGAGCAGTTGAATGTAATAACATTGTAGACAAATGTAATATGTAATGAAAAAAAGGATGGCCTGATATAATTTACATATAAGATGACTGGCTAAGCAGGATGGGATTGCAAAATTCACATATATGATGCCTGGCTAAACAAGATGGTGTTGCATAATTCACATAAATGACGAATAAACTAAACAAATGGCATTTGCACAAAGGATGTCTAAACTAAGCAGATGACATATTTGATGTATAAAGTAAGCAATGCAAGACACCATATGCATGATATAACCAACATCAACATGCCAAGTTAGAGCGAAGACCTCAGGGGGTAAATACGAGTTGTCTTCTCCTTGTGAATCCCCCTCAGAACAGATATCTTCCTCTCGATTACAATCCGAAATGTGTGGAGGGGTCTGCCTTTGCGCCTTCCATGGAGAGACATCTGCATGAAATTTTATTGCCACACAAGGCTCGTCTCTTTTGCTCTACATGTTCAGTTCCATTGTTTACAATAACTTTCATGCATAGGAATAAAACATAGTGAGATTATGTAAGGAGTGCATGCAGAAATCTAGAGTGATGGTAGCAACCTATGGATAGACCCAAAACCAATAATAACAGGCAGATAATGGCTTCAGTTAAAAAATACAGCTAATGGCTTCTTTACTGTTTGTTTCCCACCCAACATGAAACTCATAGTAGACACCGGAGATTAACCAGATAGTAGATAGATACTATTGATAGCGGCCCCAATATGTACCCCACATCCTTTTAAAAACTCAAGTTTGACCATTAGTTTGGAGCTGACTCAGAGTCTAATCGGTGAACAGGACGATAAAATAGCATGTAATATTAAGCGATGCATAACGTAAGCAGACACGAAAGAGTGCGACCTCTCTTGCGGACCCGTGTAGTCCTCGAGGTCATCTGCTCGGTTGATGATGGTAGTGCAGTTTTCATGGCTGCCAGCAGCGGGGAAGAAGATCTGAGGCGGTGAAAGACAGTCTGGAGGCCGGATCCCTGCTGTGTTGGACCCTTCTATCGTTGGAGCAGCTGAGCTGGGGTGGACGACGGCGCAGCAGGAGCGGGACAAACCACGCAAGGTTTTCTTTGACAACTATCTGTAAGAGAAGTAATTCTGTAAGGGCTCGTTTGAATTGGAAGATTCCAACAATGCAGGGATAGGAAATAGACAGGAATAGGATAGGAATGCACGTGCAAAACAGAGAATTTAAAAACAAAGGATTTCTGCCAATCTGGGTGTTTGATTCACAACAATTGGAAGATCATAGGATGCAAAGAAGCATGGTGAGATTAAGTCAAACCACAAGAAAATGTACGGTTATAATGCTATTATGCTACTATCTCTTAGTCTTGTGCTTCATGAATAGGAATTTGAAAAGGAGGAAAAGTGAAAATTAAAATTCCTACGTTTTTTCTTTCAAGGAGACACTAAAGGAACAAATCCGTGTGCTCCGTGGACAATATATATAACATGTAGAGTAAAAAAGAGATGCAACAAGTGTAGAACCTCTTTGGCGAAGCCATGTCGATCTCAGTGTGATTGGCTTGTCCAGTGAGGATGCTCCGGCTGACTTGGCTGTCGGAGGAGGGGAATAAGATCTTAGGCGTCTGGAGATGGAGCCCGAGGTACTGCTCCACTGTGATGGAGGGTTTCGTCGTTGGAGCAGCTCCGGTGAGTTGTACGACGCCGAGTCTGAAGCAAGACAAGAGAGACAACGAACAACGTTAACCTGAGTGGAATTCTAATAGCATCTCCAATACATGACGTAAAATACATAAACACAAAGTGCTAGATGTAAAATACATCTGCCGCTCATCTCTGAACTTAACTGTCGAAACTGAATTTAACTGTCGAAACTGAACTTAACTGTCGAAACTGAATTTTGCTGTCGAAACTGAACGCACTAGCAAGGTGAGGCTACACATCGGTCGACTGACTTTTTCATCACTGGTCAGTCGATTTTGCAGCCGTTGGATACGAAATCAATGGCCTGCGGTTCATATTCAACCTCCACCCCCCTGAGTCGGCCAAACAGCAGCCCCGCTCGCCCCGAAAACACTCCCCACCACCGGTCTGCCCCCGCCTCGGCCATCCCTCTAGGCCCCCCCATGTCGATCTTTTTCTCCGGCGATCCCCACGCCACCGCCCCGCCAATGCCCCGCCATCGCCGGTGACCACCGCCCCCATCCTGAACCCTAAGATAGATAGTGGGGTACCTCTCCGGCGAGCCCCTCTCCCCGTTGCGGCTGGTTCTTCCTTCACCCCGGCGGCATCGGAGTGAAGTATAGCTAAATCGGAGCAGCATCGCAAGCAAGAGCAAGAGCGAGAGCAGCAGCACGAGCAAGAGCAATAGCAAGAGCAGACCAGGCAGGGGACCGAGAGCAAGAGCAGAGCAGCAGCACGAGCGAGAGCTAAAGCAGCAGCAGGTCCTACTGATGTGGACGTCACCGCCGAGGGAGCGACGCCGTGGAGGAAGTGGCCGAAGACACCGCCGTTGATGGAGCCGCGCCGTGTCGGCTCAGGACCGAGCGCCGGCAGCACCGTGAGATTGAATCAAGAAGAAAATGCGGCGATTAGTGTACAACCTCTTTGGTGGCGCCGATTAGGCCGCAGCTTCATCCGAGGAAACGGTGATGATGATGCTCTTCCGGTGGTGCAGGTGAAGACGGCGGTGTGGGAATGGAGGTGGCACGAAAGACGAGGGGAACGTCGGGGTAGCTCCTTGGAGGTGGAGGATGGGGTGGCTGAACCGGCGGGACGATGAGATCGACGACGGATCCACATCCGGTACGATGGATGAGGGACGTCGAGGTGTTGCTGTGGACGATGTCGTCGGGAAATAGGCTCCGGCTGGGTGGCGGACGGAGCAGGGTGTGGGGTTTCGTCGCGGGTTTTCGCGGCCTCGGTGTACGAATGGGTGGGAGGATGGGATGGCAGTGGGGAACCATGGCTTAGAGACGCGCTTGTCCGAAATGTGGGGTAAGTTACGAAAGTACCCACACCGATTTGAGGCGGTTCTTTCGGTTCAGGGGTACCACGGGCATTTCGCGTGTCGGGATATCACAGGAGGTGGGAGTTTTCGTGCGCGTTGTAATTTCAGAATAGCAAGGCGCGGGTTGAGATGGAGGGAGTTATCGGAGCACAACGAGACAAAGATATATCTTAAATATTTTGGGCTAACAAGGCGCGGGTTGAAATTTCTGGACAAGCCTAACGTGTACTGTACCAAATCAATGCGCCCTACAAATGTCATTCAAAAATTTGAATTCTTGTTATGTTCAATTAAAATATTTCGCTACGTGTATAATGCACGCAACCTGCTACTCAACTGAACGTTTTAGTGCATTCCAAACGTATATACTACCACTTCAATATGAACTAAATTTGAATTCGTTTCTCTATTTGAATAAGATCTACAGTAATGATTGTTGTGAAGTCAAAGCATTTGAATTCGTTTCTCTGTTTTAATAAAATCTACAATCATCATTATTGTCAAGTTAAACCATCGTTTGTGTATTATCTTCACAACACACCACATGATTAGTCTCGAGTTACATATGAACTATGTGTACTATATGAACTCGAACTAGATTTTTTGAATCCACTTTATTTTGATTTCAAATCACATTACATTTCTTGCTCTAGCTAGATCTTCATAATCTAAACCATGTCTCATATGTATAATGTGTTTAACACATTATGTATGGTGCCCCGCCCCCTACGCCTACAAGTATTTAGATGTGAGTTGCAAACACCACACATTACCACAAATTCAAATAAAATCTGAGAATGTTTGATATATAGTATTGTGTAGATTGTTCGATATTTAGTTGTAAGCTGCAAACGCCACACATTATCACAAATTCAAATAAAATGTGAGATTGTTTGATGTATAGTATGGTTTAGATTGTTCGGCATTTAGCTATGAGTTGCAAACACCATGCATTATCACATTATGGTATAACATGTGCACAGCACGTGTATCACTGCTATATTCATGCATGCAATGTTTAAAACACTATGATCTCCTATTCAAATATATGAATCCGCTTTCATATCAAATTATGATCTTTGTTAGTCTCTTACACCCACACAATCCTCTAACCTTTGTAGCTACCACTAACTTTCTCTCGTGCATGCACACGCCCTCCTCACCCTCCCCCTCCCTCGGCATTCTATCCACCGGGCACATTCATTTTTTTTCTTTAGGTTGTTCTCCCAGAGTCTCCACAACTCCTTTCCGACACACACCGATCGATAAACCTGTCCAGGGATGCCTTCCTACAACATACAAACACACCTTCAATCTCCTCCTTTATGTGTCCTTGCCTCGTGTCTCTCATACGGTCAGACACACGTGTAAACTCTCGCCCCTCTTTTCATCGCTCTCACAACCGCACACTCCTCCCCCTATCTAGCTAGTAGTTGGGCCTCTCACACCACCTCCTAGCTCCATTCTCTCTGTCTATCCATCTCGCTGGGCCTTATTTGCCTCTAACAAATGGACGTACACCGACCGATCTCTCGCTATACATATAGCTAGCTAGGTCCTTATAACTCGTTTTTACCCACAGTCAATCGATCTACCTCATTAGTTGTGTCTCTCCCTTCCTCCGACAAACAACAATTGATCTACCGATCTAGTTAGGTTTGCTTACCAAACACATGGTTCCCCTTCATCATCCATGGATGCGTCCCGACAGATCTATCATGCACAGGCACACACAGAAACACATCCCCACTCTTATTGATAACATTGCAGTTCCACCCTCAGTTTGTCTAGTAGGCCTCTCCCACCATCTTCGAGAAGCAACTCCATCACCCATCCAACACTCTACCCCTCTCCCTCCCTCTCCCTCCCTCTCTCTCTCCTCTCTCTCTCCCATCATATTTCCCGTTGTTCAGTTATGTATGGATGTCGACCGATCTCCCTCAAGACATAGCTAGGTCTCTCCTTCACAACACATATACGAGTTGTTCTACCTCTATAGTTAGGCCTCTGC
>NC_041384.1:113627344-113640807 GCF_002162155.2 Triticum dicoccoides | reverse complement strand
TCGAGCGCTCTAGTCATGTCTCCCTGCCACACACAAACTCGACGTGTGCCCTCTAACATTCCGGTAGGCCTATCGCCCTACATATTTGACTTGTACACACACACAATTTCGATGGCTCTCTTCATCGATCTCGCACCCACCCACTTGATCCTCTCTTAGACTCTATCGATAGCTATGACCCCTCCCTCTCTTCTCGTGGATTGCCCGATCCTCTATGTATGATATGGATAGGCCTCCATTTCACACACATTGCATGCAAAATTTTGTTTGAGATGTCATCGACACATATTCCCATAAATAATTCACAAAATCAACCCCCCACCCCACCCCCACCCCAAAACAAAAAACTCTTACGAACGTGGTTTGTATCTCTCACACACACCCACGTAGGTGGGGGACATGCACGAAGAGAAGAGGTGCATGCACGGCACATGTACTCCCGTCTCTTTCCCAACCACACCCGTGCGGGTACACGGTGGAGCTCATTTCTATACGAAAAAGGAAGCCCACGTGGTAATTTGGCACGTGTACTGGTTGTCCACTTGGTGGAGGGAGGATCGTCTACCACGGGTGAACAAACAAATTGCGACTTGACGTGTTATGTTAAAAAAGAGGCAAACCATGTGGGGCCTACCTTAGAGACAAGGCTCTGTACACTCGAGTACTTTTGACGTGTCCCGTCAACTCGCAGAACAAGGAGAAGCTTGCTTAGTACACCGTCTCCCCCACCCACGGGCGCGGTGGCTCGCAGGATGAGGTGAAGCTTGCTTACTACGCCTTACGCCCGCTCCCTCGCCCATGCGCGTGGTGGCTCGCAGGACGAGGAGAAATTTTTTACTACTCCCTCCGTTTACTCCTCGTCCCTACTACCTTGGTTATAGAGATTATATCATATTGTTTGGAATATATATGTCCTTTAGTAGATTTCAATATGAACTACTAGTACATACTCCAAACATTGATGTATATAGACGTATTTTAGAATGTAGATTCACTCATTTTGCTTCGTATGTAGCACTCTTCCTCGCCCCTCGACCCTCGCCCACGTGGTGGACGTGCAGGAATTCATTCGGTCTCATATAGCCAGAACGATATATACTGCACTACCATTATTGCTCGACTTCCCGAAGAGGCGAAGAGCCAATCGCAAGGTCAATATTTTGGAGATGCCAAGCGCAAGGTTATAGGAGAACGAGTAGTAGGTGTCGCGTCATTTATAAATAAAGTTTTTTTTCTTCACTGGCACGTACGCAATATGATAGGTTCATATGGAGAGAAAAGGAAACCGCTCCACTATATACATAGTCAGGACGGGCCAGCCTACACGGTTGCTTGCTAGGGTTGCTCTCTTCACACTCTCTCGCACAAAACGACTATGGCCACATCTCTAACATCCCGGCAGATCACGTCCGCTTGGGGAAGGGGTGGGTGCTTAGTGTAGATGCGGTGGCCGTCACCGACGGCGAAAACCCACTGTCGGCACGTCCCGATCAGGGGTCCCCGACGTTCTCTCTCACAAAGCCGGTGAGGTTGCCTTCGTCCCTTGCTCACTGCCGCGACATGGGAAGTTGCTGCCTCCCGCCGCCCTCCTCAAGGTTGAGCTACGTCCCTCAGGTACAACTCCCTTTACAGCCGGCTTGCACCACTGCTCCAGCTGCCCACATCACTCCTTGTGGATATTTCTCTACTTCTTTGCCCCGCACATACCTCTACTAGCTTCTATGTACTGTATTCGTGATGAGTTTATGTCTCATCAACTAGTCCCAGTAATCTTATTCTAATCACGCTTGTTCAATTTCTTTGCCACAGGGATGCTCATCTCGATTTTGGTGAAACTGCACAAAATGATCCGATGGTCAAAAGGTTAAAAACTTCATTTATTAGGAAGCTCGAACGTTGCCAGCAAATTGAAGCCTGGTCAGGGTTCACGGTTCAAGGGCTAGGGACAGCATGCATCATTTTTTTTCTTTAGCTGCCTCTGTTCCAAAATAAGTGTCAACTTTAGTAGTAGTACAACTTTGTACTAAAGTTTGCACAAAGTTGAGAAACTTATTTTGGAACGGAGGGAGTACATATTTGCTATGATCTGTCAATCATTGAGATGCAATAGCATGCATGTTAGTCTCCTTTGTATTTGATGAAATGTTGCAACGGGCAACCTTGGACGCAAGATACATGTAACAGAAGCTGGAAGCTTCATAGCATTGTACAAATTTATCTCGCTGATAAATTACAGTATGTACTATACTAGTACTTCCTCCGTTCCTAAATATAAGTCTTTGTAGAGATTTCACCATGAACCACATGCGGATGTATATAGATGCATTTTAAGTGTAGATTCATTCATTTTGTTCCGTATGTAGTGGAATCTCTACAAAGACTTATATCTACTAGTAATAGCTAGCCCCCACTACTAGGAATTCTCTATCCTCTCTTTGAGCCACGTCGTCAAAATTGATGTTGTTGTTAGATGAAGTAAATCAGTCCATAATAGCCGTCTGATCTTGACGTTGAGAGGCTCCGCACTAAGCCACATGCAAGCATGCAGAAATACCGTGCCACATGCATGTGAGTGGGTTTTAAATCACATCAACATGTCTGCATGCAAGCATGCACCGGTAGCATGCATGTAAGTGAGCTTTTAAGTCCCATTAACATGTCAAAAAGAAAAATATAATCCCATTATGCAGCAGGAGTTGGCTGATCTTTTTTCCTTACGTGGGATGATCTAAATGATGATGGGAGTTTATTTAGTTTGGCTCATGCGGTTATAGAGTTTTTTTGTTCTATGAAATCGATAATTTTGCGCAGAGAGATATACCGATGTTCCGCGCCAACGCGCGGGGACTCATCTAGTAATATTTAGGAATGGAGGGAGTACTATGTAAAGAGTTAGGTGTCGCACGGTGATAGTGTGAGGTGGGCCATGTAATCAATGAGCCTGCGTGTTTTCACTGCTCTTGCACGCCTTTGCTGTAAGAATGGAGAAAATTGTAATCTAGTAGTAGTGGTATACCTCCTTTTGCCGAAAGCGTGGGACATCCAGCAGTCCTACCACCTCAGTAATAAAGACCAATGAGCCGTCAAATCACATAGACCCAGCAGTAAGTTAGACGGACGAAGCAACCATCACTCTTGCGCCAGTGAGAGGTTGCATCCGCTCTGCCCGGGCATGAATGCGGCACCGATTCTTTGGAGCGGTGCTGACCGTTTCGGGCGGGAAGAGCGCGCGGGCGATGGAGGGGCTTTGGATGGGCCAGGCTGGTCAGGGGCGGGCGTGGCAGCTGTCCGCATGTCCCTAACGGACACGCCCGGAAACGAGAGGATGCACCGACTCTCGCAGCTAAAATCGTACACTACACAACATCTCTCTGTAGGAGTAGGTCGATCTCTCTCTCTCTCTCTAACACACACATGGTGTTAAACACACACACACACAGACACACACACGCACACGCACGCACCTTGGTCCCGTTGCAACTTCTAACGTGACTTATTACACCTAGACGGAGGGTGTAGTAAGTATACGAGATACGGTGGCACACTGACTTAACTCGAATACAAGTGCCCAAAATTTGTGTGCATGTTATAATAAGGATTCACTTAAAATAGTACGTGAGCGAACAGAGGGATCAATTGGACAGTGTTCCCGAGCAGTAGCGAGATATGTGAGGTAAGATACACCGCTAGCGCTTTTAATTTTTCTTATTAATTTGTTTGTTTCACCCTCTGACTGGTGGGACCGAGCGTACTATGTGGAGAGAGGTAAGGTGACTAAGGCTGCATTATTTCTGCACCACTATGGATAGTCTTACCACCAAAGCCACATGACACGATTATGATTGAAATCCCAATAACTCCCACACACACACAAAAAACACGGCATGCTTGTCACACGAATGCAGGAATGTATAAAAGGCGCAGCTGTTCACTTTCCACCCAGCGGCGGCGCGGGAGGGCCTCCGACCCCTTCTTCTTTGCCGCCGTCCCATCGCCCACCGAACCACACCCCAAGAACCTTAATGTATAATTTACTTACTATAGATGCATTGCTCTAGTTGCATGTATACCATGAATCTAGGACGTGGTTCAAAGAGGAAAGGAGTGGGGGAAAGTAGTGGGAAAAGTTGTATATAGCATGAATCTAGGACGTGTTTCAAAGAGGAAATGAAGGGGGAAAGTTGTGTAGCATTAATCTAGGACGTGGATCAAAGAGGAAAGGAATGGGGGAAAGTAGTGGGGAAAGTTGTATCGCATAAATCTAGGACGTGGTTCAAAGAGGAAAGGAAGGGGCGAAAGTACTAGTTCAAAAAGGAAAGGAAGGGACAAGGCTGTAGAGTTTGAGCAGGACTAGATTTGCTACGCTCACATAGGGAAAGGCGTCTAAAGATAACAAAACAAGGACCAACACAAATTTGCTCCTTGGTTGCTTGTTCTTTGTTGCAATAGACTGTGCATGACCACAGTACATCGGTAGATGCACATGGTGTTGGTGCGCCCACTGTCCCGTGCAACTCATTAGCTATTGTTAATCTAAGGCCCTTTTGGTTAAAAACTCCCTAGTCCCTACCTGCTGGGTTCCAGGGACTAAACATGGACTAGAGGTTATTAAATGACATGCTAAAAGACCATGTTACCCCTAGTAATGAACTAATAGAGACAAGGTGTGATGCGTGGCAGGGGCAACTGTTGGAAAAAGTCCCAAAAAGACTCCCTCGGGGTCTTCTTTCTTTAGTCGCAAATGCCCACTTTTAGTCCCTAAAAGTCCCTCCTCTTTGGTTTAGATGGGACTGACACGGAGTTTTTTTAGTCCCTACACCAAAATGTCCTTGTAAACAAACACCCTCTAATAATGTCGCTGGAAAATTGATGCAATGCCACAGTTAAAAGCAAATTACATGTTTAACAAATTTTATTGTTAATATAATCTCTATGTTAATATTAATCAATGCCACCGTTTGAGAAATGCTACTATCTTGCTTTCTTTCCCATTTAGATAAGGTAGATGCTTCTTTTTGTTGGCTTCTGTGTCATCCACCGTTATTGACCACTAATTGTTTCCTTTGCACCTCTGTGTAAACAGGGTTATCTGCTTCACCTTGTTGCCATTGTGACCTTTTGTTGCACTGCACAAAACACTTTTGTTTTAAGAGTGTTTTGTGCAGTTCAACCAAAATGTCACACCGACAACGTTGCTTGATTGCTTCATCTTAGTGGAACTGCATAAGAGGATATCTTACTTCTTATCCGTTAAGGCGAATTTGGTTCAGATCTTCTTCTTGTGAGTTGTTTGAATTCCGCATCATGAGAGGTCAGTACTAGCCTTGTTTCACATGATTCTGCAGTGTGCATTCATATGTTCTGCTACTTGTACGATAATGTTGCTTGATTTTAGTGAACTGCACAAATGGAGACAAGACTTCCAATCTGTATGTGCACCGTAATATCCCATTGAGGTAAGATAAGGATATTTCACAACTGCTGGCCTGTATTTTGCCACTTTCATCAGAAAATCAAGTTTAGTACTATACTTGTGCTCCCTAACTAACATGCCAAATCTTACATTGAAGGCGAAGCTTGTTTGTTATTGAACCAAGTGCTGAAGGGGAAGAACAAGGGGAAGAAAAACAAAAATCAACTCTCGGTGCTGTAATGAAGCACTGGAACTTTGATGACACAAGTAATGATATAGTTTTGCATCTTAATTTATTGCTATGGCTGGAACGAGCAATTGTTTTGCCACTGATTTGATGCCACTCTTAATGTAATATGTAATTATCTCTACTTGTGCAAACAGGGATCTTCTTTTAAACTAATCGAGGAGTATATAGTAAGCATGGCCACCACCGTAGATTGCAACAGATGGTTCCGGAGAATTGCTTCATCTGTATGCTCTACACAATAAGCCTCCTGACAAAGGTTGGTACTCACCACTGATTTCATCCATATGATTGAGCTTTGTCATCTCTATTGGTGTTGTGCTACTGTTTAGATATTGTCATGAAAAAGTGGTATTGTCCTTGAGAAGTGCTCCATCTGTGATGTTTTAAATATTCCCTTTCCTTTTTTCGAGCAAACAGTGATGCTAGCATTTAGTAGTCCTCTTGTCTTTGCACAACAGGACCATCTTCCTCTGAAGAAGAATATGGAGTACATGAAGTGACTAGTTCCGATTATGCCAGGATGAAGAAGCCATGTCTATCTTATCAGCAGAAGGAGCAGTTGAAGGATGGTTACATTACTCCCCACAAGACCAAACTTACTTCAGCTCAGAAGGACTGACAAAATCACCTTTTTTGTTGTGATGCGCGAGTACAATGTTGTTCTAGGATTCTTTCTGGTGAGTTCCATTTTTCTAAAAGTGTGCTCTACATGGACCATGTATGTGCCTGTTCAAACTGTCAATTCATAGTACAGTTTGCTCTATACTAATCACTTTTTTGTATTTGTGCAAACAGGGGTGCTCAGCTTGATTTCAATGGGAACTGCACAAAATGTTCATGAATACATCGAATCATTCATTTCCACCACAAGAAAGGAGGTGCCGATAAGTTCAAGGCGTTGCAACATATAAGGGCAAAATCATACAAGCTACGCGTGAATTTGGTTGACTTTGGTGGAACTGCACAAAAAGAACAGCTGGTTTATTTAGCACGAGGTGCCATGTCAATGTCCGAACTGATGGCAAACCCTGCTCATTCCACAATCGTAGGCATTTGATATTTTGGAATGGGACAACCTTGTCAAATTTTTCTCATTGATTTTAGCAAGACATGCGTTTGATATTTTTGAATGGGACGCCCTTGCTGTCAGCAGCATCGATCAATTTTTTCTTTATTCTTTAGTTGTGAAGGAAATATTGCCTCTGACATGTGAGTCGCTGAGATGCATAATCATCGATTGTTTTGAATGTTCTCTATGAATTGACAGGCCTGTGTGTTTGATTGCAATGTACAGAAGCGCTAAAAACCTTCTCAAACCCTTTGTACTCCTTCTGTTCCTTTTTACTTCGCACATTGTGAAAGTGCATACTTTTTTGTATAAGATTGGTTAAAGTAGAGATACTTTGACTGCAGACAAAACTTGTATGTAGAGTAGAAAGGACCGGAGGGAGTACATGTGAAACTGCTGCAAACGAGGTGATCACCCTGGTAATAATGCTAGTACATATTGTTTTGCATGTTCATCCAATGCCAATGATGCAGGAATTCGAACTAATCGAAATAAATTCATTCATACACGGTCGGATTTCATATAAACATGCCAGATTTCATTACATTTCATACATTCTTCAACTAAAAAGGGGTGCATTGGAGGCATAATTAATTAACCGAACCTACCCACCTGTGTCCCGCTGAGCCGAACAGAAGCTTCAGTGACTTAACTGCAGGTGCAGTTGCGTAACTGACATGTGGCCTGTTGGGCCCATGTGTCAGTCAGCCAACTGCACCAGCAGTTAAGTAGAAGCAGTGTTATTCTCCAGCAGAACTCCCTGACTCTACGTCGCCGCCAAGAAGCTACCCAGCCGTCAATGGTCAACCAGCCTAGCTTGGCTTCAACAGGAGGGTAGCAGCGGTGGCCTTACTTGGACCCGAGCGGCGGTGACCTACCGTGTTCTACTCTTCCTCGTTTTCTGTGTGGCGCAGCCTCGTTGGCAACGGGGCGGGGCCTCATCGGAGCCGGCGATGTCCTCTGTCTCGTTGCCGGTGGGCGGCGCCTCAGCGGAGCGGTGGAAATCCTCCCCCGCGTTGCCGGCAGGGTGGGGCCTCAGCTGAGCCGGCGATGTCCTCTGCCTCAATGTTAGCGGGGCGGGGCCTCGGCAGAGCCGGCGGTGTCCTCTGCCTCGTTGTTGGCGCTGCGGGGCCTCGGCGGAGCAGGGCCTCGTCCACGCCAGCGGAGCAGGGACTCGTCGGAGCCGGCATTGTCCTCTGCCTCATCCTCGGTCTCGCCAAACAGCGCCTCGCCCGCTTCATCACCCTATTTGCTAGCCTCTTTGTAGGCGGCCGCAGCCTCCACCACCTGCATGCGGTCCCTCTAGCGCTCGAGGTGGCCCTTGCGGGCGGAGCGGTACGAGTCGAGCAGCGCCTCCTGCTCCGCCCGCTCCGCGGCGATCTGCTCCTCCGCCTGCAGGTGCTCCTGGAGGAGATGGTGGTTGTAGGCCGCGTCAGCCTGCGCCTCCCGGAACTGCTCCTGACGCATCTGTCTCACACTGTCCATATATTGGGCACGGGCCTCGCCGATGGTCATGGTGGGGTTGGCGCCGGATCATCGACTACCATGTTGTCCATTGGGACGTCATCGTCCTTCGGCTGCCTGCCGGCCAGCCGGGTGGCAGCAATGGCTGCCATCTCCTTGTGGTCTGTCGTCCGCCCGTCCCGAAGAGCGCTGGAGCGCGACGAAGCCATGGTGGGCAGTAGTGGTGTGGACAGGAGAAAGGGAACGGATGCGGATGACTGCGACTATGGTCGGCGCAGCAGTTTATATAGAAATGGTGGGCTGGCGGAGGGACGGACGTGTGGCGCCGGAGTAGCCGCCTCGGCAACCGTGTATCATTAATGTGGGCGGCAGATGGACGGACGGATGGCACTTGTGTCGTTTGAAGGCGGAGCAATCGCCTACACCGGGAAGCGGGGCGGGCGGCACTGACTGTTTCGAGCGGAAAGCGCGCGTGGGCGAGGAGATGACTTTACTTGGAGAGGATGACAATGTGGACCCACCAGGTCCATAGCCTCACGTACGCAAGTGCCTCCTTATTATATATATATACATATATATGTATGTATAAAACTATACTCCCTCCGTCTAGGTGAATAAGTTGTATTAGAAGGTGCATTACGACCTAGGTGCAAGCAGATTGGTGGAAAAGAAGAATATTTCTCTCTTCTAAACACAACATTTAATCACAGCAGTTAAGAGGATGCCTTATTAGCTACCCATGCAGGCCATCGTAATTCATAGCATGCAAAGCGCTTTTATTTCTTGCCTAATAACCGCATGGACGTGCTGCATGCATTGGTCCTTGCCCGAGCAAAAAAAGGAGGAAAGGGGTTTCCACGGGAGACAACGAGGCAGAGGTGGAAGCGCTCGCTGGAGTTATTTATTTTGCTTCCCCCTGGTTTCCTGACATCACGGTCCCACACCATTGTCAACCTATGTAGTACTAGTCAATAAATGAGAGAATTGCACAAGAAGCGGCTGACAGCTGGGACCAAGCAGCTCGAGCAGTATTTGTGTTTTTGAGGTGTGAGCACTGCAGAGTTTTTCGATGTTTAGCCCAGATATTAATTTTTCAACTCTGAACAACAACGAAAACATCGGTGCAGGTATTAACTGGGCGGGTTGTGGCCCATCTAGCCCGGGCCAGATATCCAGCCCAGATATTAATTTTTTTCAAGCTGAAAATGGCTAGCCCAGCTATACTTTTTTTAGGAATACCCAGGCAAGGTCAAGTTGTTATTCTCCGCCCCACTGGGCTGCAAATCTTTCCTTGGAGGGATGCATTAGGCTTAACAAGAAAATGGGCTTTAAGAAATAATAAATGGGATGTAATTATAAAAACTGGGCAGTAACTATAAAAAATGCACCAAACATGTGATTACTTTATAAAATATTATTTTTGGATATTGAAATTTTTAATTTCATTAATTGTTGCGAGCGCAATTTTCCGTTAGATTTTTACGTAATATAAATTTATATTGAAATTGTATTTAATCTGACTAGAAATTTCGGGATAAAAATATTTCGGATCCCATCAAAATGTGGGAAATTTTATTGAGTTCTGTTTTGAACGGTTGGTTGAAATGGGTTGTACTTTTAACAAACTGTAAATGGGTTGTAGTAAATTCCATTAGAATTCAAAAATGGGCTACACATTCTTACAAATCTCAAATGGGCTATAAGTTCTCTGCCACACACTTCTGGCCTTACTAAGTTGACGCGTCCCCTAAAAACAGAGTTGACGCGTATGCAAGGCTTTGTCAACTTATAGTCAACACACGGTACTAGCAGCAGTGGCCGTTGGATGTCCATCCAACGGATGCCGTGCTTCTTCTTCAATCTCGGATATTCTAGCTTCACCCGCCCAAAAAATGATTCCTCCCCCTGACATCTGGGGCGCACCATTTCGGAAGCTGACCTGTGGGCCTACTAAGTTGACGTACCAAGGGCTTTGTCAATTTAGTCAATATAAACGATTCTAGCTGCAGTGACCGTACGATGTCCATCTAACGGCCGTAGTGCTTCTTCAACCTATGGTCTTCTTGCTCCAGCCGCCCAAAGCAGCGCCAGTCGTGCCGCCTGCTCCTGCCTCCTGTGGCCGGCTGTGCTGCCGTGGAGGCCTCACCACCCCTACTATTCCCACCGCTGGCCAGGCCCTGCAGCGACGGCAGCCTCACACCGCAGCCGAACGAGTGAACCCTCATACTCCTCTCCGCGTGGGCATCCACTGCCGCGTCTTCACCGGCTCCATGTCGTCCCCTTCCTAGGCCTCGCTGTCGTCCACCGCCCTGGTGCTCTCGGCGCGGCGTGGTCAACATGGAAGGAATGACTTCCATCGGACATTGACTGTACGTGGAGAGGCTGACAGCTGGGTCCACGGCGGCAGCAAGGAAGTGCCTCCTTATTACGCGGAAAATAATGATTCCTCCACCTGACAGCAGGGACCCACCGGACGGGCCACCAGTATTTTGCGAAAAAACCGTTTCCCCCTGACTGCTGGAACCCACGGGACGGGCCACCGTATTCGCGAAAAAAACGTTCCCCCCGCTGTCAGCTTGGACCCACCGGAAGTGCCTCCTTATTACGCACAAAAAAAATGAATACTCCCCCGGCTAGCTGGGACCCACCTTGCTGGGAGGCTGACTTGTGGGCCTACTAAGTTGACGGGGATGAAGGGCTTTGTCAACTTAGTCAATATGAACGATTCTAGCTCCAGTGACCATACGATGTCCATCCAACGGTCGTACTGCTTCTTCAACCTCTGGTCTTCTTGCTCCAGCCGCCCAAAGCAGCGCCGGTCGTGTCGCATGCTCCTACCTCCCGTGGCCGGCTGTGCTGCCGCAGAGGCCTCACTGCCCCCTACTATTCCCACCGCTGGCCAGGCCCTATGGCGACGGTAGCCTCACACCGCAGCCGAACCAGTGAACCCTTGTAGTCCTCTCCGCGCGGGCTTCCACTGTCGCGTCGTCCCCTTCCTAGGCCTCACCGTCGTCCACCACCGTGGTGCTCTCCGCACGGCGTGGTCAACATGGTCATGGAACTTCCATCGGAAGAGTACTGTACGTGGAGAGGCCGACAGCTGGGTCCATGGCCACAGCCCAGTTTTTTTGTGATTTGCCAAGTAAGTCGCTTTGCCAGGCCTGTTGGGCCGCAAATCTTTCAAGACGAGGAGAGCTTTCATTCGGCTGGCCGAGAAAATGGCCCATCAGTAATGAGAAATGGGTTGTACATTTTTAAAACACATCAAACCGGCAATTAGTTTCAAATATCTTTTTTTCATTTCAATATTTTAAATTAAATTAATTTTTTATGCGTGGAGAATTTGTTGGATTTTATATTGATATACATTTATTTTTAAAATCAGTTTTAATGTGGGTCGAAATTTCGGGATTAAAAACAGTTCGGACCGCACCGAAATATGCAAAATTTCGTATAATTTTTTAACCATTGCCACAATATGGGCTGTAATGCTAACAAAAAGAATATGGGCTCCAAAAAAACCTTAAGAATTAGCAAATGGGCTGTAAATTATTAGAAATAATGGCAGATGGGTTGTATGCTGTTTTCCACAGATTTGAGGCTTTCCTAAAAAAAGGTTGACGCACAAGCACTGACTATTGGATGTCCATCCAACAGCCGTCGTGCTTCTTCAATCTCTGCTCTTCCTGCTCCAGCCGCTCAAACAAGCGCCGGCGGGACTGCCTGCTCCCTCCTCCTCGCGGACGGTTGTGCTGCCGCGCAAGCCTCACCGCCCGACCGTACACCCATCGCTGGCCTAGCCATCCCTCTACTCACCCACACCTGCTGTTATTCTCCAGCGACGGCAGACGAACCAGTAAACCCTCGTACAGTCGTACTCCCCTCCGCATGGGAAACAACTACGGAGTCTTCCCTGCCTCCATGTCGTCCCCTTCCTAGGCCTCGCCGTCGTCCACCGCCCTGGTGCTCTCGGCGCGGCGTGGTAAACGTGGTTAAGGAATGACTTCCATCGGACTTGGACTGTACATGGAGAGGCTGACATCTGGGTCCACGGCCGTAGCAAGGAAGTGCCTCCTTATTACGCGGAAAATAATGATTCCTCCACCTAATAGCTGGGACCCACCGGATGGGCCACTATATTTCGCAAAAAAATGTTTCCCCCTGACTGCTGGGACCTACCAGCTACATCTTCACAAGCAAGGAAGTGCGTCCGGGCAAAAAAACGATTCGCCCCCTGACTGTTGGGACCCACCAGCTACATCTTCGCAGGCAAGGAAGTGCCTCACAGTCGGGACCCACCTGGTCGAAACATACGTAGCGTTGTCATTCTGGTCGCGAACATGTACGTACATACTGGTCGATGTAGAGGCGCGCACGTGTCGTAGTAGAGGCGCGCACGTAGCATGTACACGTACGTTCAGCGGCCAGGGTGCAAGAAAGAAAATACGGCCATGTATGTGTACATACGGGCAAGGGCTCGAACGCCTACTCGCGGATACGTACGGCCAGGGCTCGTGTACATGGCTAGGTCGGAACGGAGAAACAGTGTCGTCGTCGTGTTCATGGGGAGGCAACGGAATGCGCCGTGTTTACGGGGAGGCAACGGAATGCGTCGTGTTCATGGGGAGGCAACAGAACACGTGGGAGCCAACCGGCTGGGTCGGAGCGGAATGTGTGGTCGTGTTCATTGGGAGGGCTTGGACGGAACAGGCGATGGAAACGAGGCCTGGCGTACCGCACAATGGAGGAAACGGACCTCCTACGCTCGGAATGGGGTCCTGTTGATCGGGAGGGGTCTGGCGTACCACAAAACGGAGGAAACGGACCTCCTACGGTCGAAACGGGGGTCCTGTTCATCGGGAGGGGTGTGGCGTACCGCAAAACGGACGAAACAGACTTGTGTTGGAGCGCTACGGTCAAAACAGGGGTCCTGTTCATCGGGAGGGGTGTGGCGTACCGCAAAATGGGACTCCACGGGATACTGTTCATCTCCACCGTCGACCCCCTCCAGCCTCCACGAGCTATTGTTCATCCACCGTCGACCTCCTCCAGCCTCCACCTGCGATTGTTCATCCACGGCTCGTGTTCATCCAACCTCCACCCCGCGCTACTCCACCAGCTACTGTTCAACCAGCCCTCTCCACGGGCTCATGTTCAACCACCCCTCCACGGGCTACTGTTCATCCTGCCCTCCACCATCTACTGTTCATCCTGCCCTCCACGGGGTGGTCCTGTTCATCCAGCCCTCCACGGGGTCCTGTTCATCC
>NC_041384.1:113580083-113627216 GCF_002162155.2 Triticum dicoccoides | reverse complement strand
TCCAGAGGCAGCATCGATCGGCTTCAATTAGCAGCATTAGCGAAGGAATCGCTCGATCGGGTTCAGTTAACAGCCATCAATCGATCGCTCGGGTTCAGTAACACGTAGCCTGTAGTGCAATCTCTTGTGTTCAGTTAGAGCCCAACGCCTCGCTTGGGTTCAGTTAGAGCCAACGCCTCACACACATGAGTGTATGTGTACAAGAGAAACTCGCATCGCTCGGCCCCAACCTCCCACCATAACTGGGAACTCCACGAAATTTTCCTCGCCCTTGCTTCTACCATGTTTTTTTCCGTCATGGACGCACCAAAGAATGTCATGCAGCTGCGTCTCCGGCCCGCCCAGGACGAAAAGCCCATTTTCTGTCATGATTTTTTGTCATAGAAGTAGGAGCCCACCACATCTATGATGATACCGGGTTTTGTCACAATTATCGTCATAGAAGTGTCATATGTATGACAGAAAAAAAATTGTTCGGCCCAAAATGTGATGGATGTGCCTTTTTTGTAGTGGATCCTGCGGTATGGATTGAACATTTCCTTCTCCATGTCCACATGGCCAATGGTGACGATGTCCAAGTCATCAAATACCTCCCCTTAAAGCTGAAGAGACCGGTGAGGGAGTCCTGGATAAGGGGGTCCTCGGGCGTCTGGGCTATGCAACATGGGCCGGACTAATGGGCCGCGCAGATACAAGATAGAAGACTTTCCCCTGTGTCCGGATGGGACTCTCCTTTTCGTGGATGGCAAGCTTGGCGTTTGGATATGAAGATTCCTTTCTCTGTATACCGATTTTGTACAACCCTAGCCCCCTCCGGTGTCTATATAACCCGGAGGGTTTGGTCCATAGAGGCTATCATAATCATACAGGCTAGACATCTAGGGTTTAGTCATTACGATCTCATGGTAGATCAACTCTTGTAACCCCTATACTCATCAAAGTCAATCAAGCAGGACGTAGGGTATTACCTCCATCAAGAGGGCCCAAACCTAGGTAAACACCGTGTCCCTGTCTCTAGTTACCTTCGATCTTGAGATGCACAGTTTGGGACCCCCTACTCGAGATCTGCCAGTTTTGACACCGACATTGGTGCTTTCATTGAGAGTTCCACTATGCCGTCATCGAAAGGCTCGATGGCTCCATCAATCATCTACAACAATGCTGCCGGGAAGGATCTTTTTCTCCCCGGCTAGATCTTTGTATTTGGCAGCTTTGCACTGCGCGCCAACTCGGTTGGCCACCTGGAGCAGATCGACAGCTACGCCCCTGGTCACGAGATCAGTTTTGGAAATATGAACTGTGTCGCTGATATCCGAGGAGACTTGATCTTCCAAGGGTTGGAGGCTCCAACCGCCGCTCAGGCCTTAGACCCGGAGTGCGTCACCAGGTCCGGAGACGCGAGTCTAGAGCCCGCCGAACTCTCTGTGGCTATAGAGCTCACCACTGGAGAACTGGAGAGGATAGCACCACCAACAGTCATCACAAAGTCGGGCTCTTCTCCGGACACTAGCTCTGAACCCTCGAAGTCCGCGTCATGCAAGCTCGGCTAGGGAACTTCGGTCCCCGTCCAAACCTTGCTCTTAAACAAGGCTCTGGACTTAATGTGATCCCTCGCCATCACCGTCGAACCATTTTTGAATTGCGCCCAGCCCGAACTAGGGGCTAAAAATAGGGAATTTTACTTCCCACCCACCACCCACTTCATAGCCACTGTCGACGATCAAACCGACATGCTCATCTACACCTCCAAAGACATCGATGGTATGGACGATGATACCAGAGAGTAGCAGGTCCAAAACCCGTCGTTCACCGGACGCTGGACGGCCACTTCCTCATACGACGTGTACATGGTGGGCACACCTAAAGACGGCGACAACGATGATGAAAAGGATCCAGTCGAGGACGAACCTCCCGAGATACCACCAAAGCGCCGATGTCAGCGGCACCACTCGAAATCGCGTCGCAGAAAAGACAGCAATACCTGCACCGGAGACGATGACACTCCGGAGAATGCCAAAGACCAAGAAGACCCCATCGAACCAACATCCGAATAGGATGATCGGGAGGACGGGCAAATTAACCCTGACGTTCAAACAGGGAACGAAGACTCGGAGGATAGCAACTATCTACTACTCTCCGAGGACGACGTGAGCCTCGGCGATGAAGATTTCATCATGCCAGAGGAACCCCTTAAAGAAGAGCGCTTTAAGAGCCGGCTAATAGCCATTGCAAGAAGCCTAAAGAAAAAGCAGCAGCAGCTTCAAGCAGACCAAGATCTGCTCAATGATAGATGGACTAATGTCCTGGCAGCCAAGAATACAGCCTCAAACGCCCAACAAAGAGTTACCTGAAGCATAAACTACTACCCCAATTCGATGTTGAGGCGCTGGATCCCTTACCACCCGCGCGTAACGCGGCTGACGGACCTGACCGACCACCACGTGGTCGGGACAGAACGGTAACTCAAGCCGAACACCAGCCCGCTCCACCTCGTCGTAAAAGCAGAGAAACAACGGCTCGGGGATACACTTATGACCTATGTCAGGACCTGGACAATAGAGCCAGCTAGACCAGGTCAATCTACGGATCAAGGGGGCGTGCCCAAGCGCGAGAAGACGGCCATCAGGCCTGGTGCGACAAACAGAACCCCACCAGGGCCAAAAACCGCATACGGACTTCCTCCGAACTGCGCCGTGACGTTGCCCGATACAGAGGCGCCGCACACCCCCTATGCTTCACTGATGAGGTAATGGAGCACTAGTTCCCAGAAGGGTTTAAACCCGTGAGCATCGAACATACGATGGTACAACAGATCCTGCAGTATGGATTGAAGATTTTCTTCTCCACATTCACATGGCACATGGTGATGATCTACATGCCATCAAGTACCTCCCCCTAAAACTCAAGGCCCAGCACGGCACTGGCTGAATAGCCTACTAGGAAACTCTATTGGTAGCTGGGAAGACTTGGAGGATGCATTTAGAGACAACTTCCAAGGTACCTATGTTCGGCCCCCAGACGCCGATGATCTTAGTCACATAATCTAGCAACCCGGGGAATCAGCCCGGCAGCTTTGGACCAGGTTCTTAATCAAAAAGAATAAGATTGTGGATTGTCCGGACGCCGAAGCCCTCACGGCATTTAAACATAGAGTCTGAGATGAGTGGCTCGTGCGACACCTCGGCCAAGAAAAGCCGAAGTCCATGGCAGCCCTTACTGCACTTATGGCCCGCTTTTGCGCGGGAGAGGATACCTGGCTTGCTCGTAGAAGCAATAGCACCAGCGACGCTGGCACCTCCGAACCCAGGGACAACAACGGCAAGCCACGACACAACAAGCACAAGCGTCGAAACAATAACGAAGTGACCCAAGACACGGCGGTCAACGCCGGATTCAGTGGCTCCAAACCCGGTCAACGGAAGAAGCCATTCAAGGAAAATAGAGATGGCCCATCCAGTTTAGACTGAATACTTGATCGGCCTTGCCATATTCATGCCACCCTGATAAACCCACCAATCACACCAACAGAAATTGTTGGGTCTTTAAACAGGCCAGCAAAATCAACACCGAACACAAGGGGAAAGGGTCGCCAAGCGATGACGATGACCAAGAGCCTCGTCAACCGAACATGGGGGACAGAAGCAACCCCCCCCCCCCGCCCGAGGTAAAAACAATGAATATGATATATGTTACACATATCCCTAAGAGGGAGCGCAAGCGCGCATTATGAGACATCCACGCCATAGAGCCGGTCGCCCCAAAATTCAAACCATGGTCAGCTTGCCCGATCACCTTTAATCGAAAGGACCACCCAACCAGTATCCGTCCTGGAGGTTCGGTAGATCTCGTCCTTGATCCAATCATCGATGGATTCCATCTCAGGCGAGTCCTCATGGACGGCGGCGGCAGTCTTGATCTACTTTATCAAGACGCTGTAAGAAAAATGGGCATCGATCCGTCAAGAATCAAGCCCACTAAAACTACCTTTAAAGAAGTAATACCTGGGGTAGAGGGCCGCTGCACGGGCTCAATCACGTTGGAAGTCGTCTTTGGTTCGCCGGACAACTTCTGAAGCGATGACTTGACCTTCGATATCGTCCCGTTTCGCAGTGGCTATCACGCACAGGTCAGACGAACCGCTTTCGCCCACTTTAACGCGGTCCCGCACTATGCCTACCTAAAGCTTAAGATGCCCGATCCATGTGGCGTCATTACAATCAGCGAAAACACGGAACGCTCCCTCTGTACTGAGGAGCATACTGCGACCATTGTGGCCGAAGTACAAAGTGGCCCTGTCAAGCCGCACACCTCATCGGCTATTAAGTCGTCGGACTCTATTACACAAGGCCGGCCAATTCCGCATGCTAACAGCTCAGCAATTCTGGAGCTAGATTAGCAGCTTTGCCTCCATCAATCGCCATGTATATCCGTGAAAGCCGTATCGCGCGTGAATAATTATGCAGTCAAAGTACCTTGGGCATCAGTGGAGGCACAATACGAACAAGCCTATAGTACGGTTTGACCCTATAAGGCCTCTCCCTTTTCTTTAATTATTTTTTATCTTTTACCACAGGTGCATCAAAACCTACTGATCCTACAGACTCATAAGGACTCTCTCCGAGCCCGGTTCCATACAAATAGTTGAAAACCATTCCTCTCAAAGAATCTTTTCTTACTCAGGCGAAAGCGGCGCAGATGTGCGGCAGGAAGGTGCAAAGGACTTCGTAGACCACAACTTCACTCAAGAACCTATATAAAGATTTTTCCCTTAGCCTTAGACCCCCGCATGTAAAATTACCTTGGTGATTATGGTACCCTCTGTAAGATTATGTTTTGACGTATCAACCAGATTCCAGTAAACCAAATTCTTCTTTGGTATCGTCTTTACTTATAGACTTTATTTCGTATCTTTAGTTGTCTCACGCACACACCTCGACACAAATTTCCAGGGGCTCTATATGGCAACACATGTGTTGCCAAACAGAAAGTCCGAACAGCTTTATAGCACAATTTGGAGTCCCAAGTTCGACAGTATATGCATCGGCTCTGAATCACGTCTTTGGTCAATAGTTGGGTTGACCGGCTCCTGTGTTTGCTACCTTACATTCCGTATGATCGGCTAGGTAGTAAAGGGAGAACTACTGTGATTGTGTTTCCAGTTCGTCTGATTAAGCACCTCAGTAGAGAAAGCCGAAAACTGGCTGTCATGATGCGTCGAGAGATGGTCAGCCACTCGGTGACCTATTAAAATCCTTAGCGATTTTTTCCGTATTACACGAAGGACTGTTTTTCGGTCACATATGCAACTCATCCGCATTGGGATAGCCACGTACACACCAGGGCCTACTTTGTAGACCCATCGTCAAACTCCTATCGCTAAGTGAGAGCAATAAAACCGCATAGTCCGATTGCCTGGTTCACCGCACTGACACCTGCTTCATGGACCAAGACGTTGGGATAAGTGTAGTCATGCGCAATTCCGAACACCCTAGTAGTATCTACATGGGGGTTGAAGCCAACGACAAGGAACTCTCAGATATAAAACGGCCGCACAGGAGGATAAAACACTTCATAAAGGCATGAATATATTACAAAAGCCTTAGTTCATAATACAAACTCCCCAATAGTTCGGACTCGTTCACTCGAACACTACATCCTTCGAGCATTGGCCTTCTACAAGGCGGGCACCTTTTAGTACGTCCTCAAAATATCGCTCCGGTGTGCGATGGTCCTTGCTTTCGGGCAGGCCCTCAACTGTCACTTTTTGGCCTTCATCTTCTTCATCTTCGCCCAGTGTATCTTCACACGGGCGAAGGCCATTCGCGCTCCTTCTATGCAAGACCACCTCTCAACGGCGTTGATTCAGAGTAGCGCATCGACGAGACACCGCACAAGGCCGAAGTAGCTATCCGGAATGGCTTCGGTCGGCCACAACCGGACTATGACGTCCTTCATGGTTGTGCTGGACATCTTATGCAGCTCTGCCAATTATGCCATCTGGTCATTTAGCAGTGCGGGACACTCTTGCCCCGCAGACTGTGACCAGAAAAGCTTCTCCATGGCGTACCCCTCCTGGGCTCGGAAGAATTGGGCGGCGTCCATAGCACTCTATGGCAGATCCGCATATGCGTCTGGAGAACTCCATAGTCGATTAAGCAAGGCATACCCCCGATCCCCAAATTTAGCCTGTAACGGAAAGGGCTTACCAGCCGCTATCTGTCTGGCTTGACGGATTTTCTTGCGCACCGCACGGGATTCGGACCGCGCCTCCTTGGCGTCTTGAAGGGCCTTGGCGAGTTCGGTCCCCTTCGCCTAATTTTCCTCTTCTAAGGACTCGCACTTACAGGCAGTGTCCTTGAGCTTCTGCTCCACCTCGGTCACCCGTTCCTCAAAACGACGCCGAGCGGCCTGTTCAGCCTCCTTGCTTACCCTAGCTTGCTCCTTGGCTTGGGTAAGCTCACCCCTGAGGGTTTCAACCGCGGCAGCACCATCTGCACAAAATACACACATTGCAGCTCTGGAAATCCCACGGAATACGGACATAAATAGGCATAACATAAGAGTATCTCATACCTTGTGCCTGGTCGAGCCGCTTGTTAACAAGGACTAGGTCCTCATCAGCTCGCTCTAGTTTCTGTTTGAGTTTGGAAATTTCCGCTGGTTGGGCAGTCGCCGCTAATAGGGAGGCCTGTTTTAATCCATATAAAATAGCATGTTACCACCTGACAACTGACTATTGATCCTCTGTTTGCTTTTCTTTCAAAGAACCGAAGAGAGTCTCAGGGGCTACTGTCTATATACAGGCATATTTCTCATAAAAATGATAAAAAAATATTACATTGCGTACTTCGAAGCCTGCTAGAAGGCTGGAGAAGGCTTCGTTCAGCCCGCTCTTGGCGGACTGAATCTTCTCAGCCACCGTACCCATCAAGATGTGGTGCTCATCCAAGATGGATGCAGTTTGCAGTGCGTCTGCCGTGGTATTTGGCGCCTCCGGATTAATAGAGGACGCCGCTCCCCCTTCCTCTGCAGGGGGTCGCTCACTAGAATCCGAAGTCGTATGGGTCTCCGAAGTAGTATCTGGCTGTGGGACGGATTGACCGAGGCCCCCGTCGCCGGTCTCCGTAGGGGCCATACCCCCAGTCCTTCGGCAGCCAAGGTGTTGCCGTCCGGCGCCGTTAAGTCGCCCCCTGTGTCTCTTCGAGGCCCGAGGAGGGCCTATGCGATGACACCTCGGTGTCATCCGCCCTAGGTGGTTGGGAAGCTAGTGGAGGCGATTCGCTCTCCATCATCTCCGGCGGCAGATCCCCCGAGGATGAGGATTGCTGTGGGAGACTGCGCACCGGACTAAAAAAATAGAACTTAGAGTTATCGTCACAATCCATAGACATTGGATGTACGTGGAAAAATCCCAGACTACTTACAAGTCGGATTGGGGCTTTTTCCGGCGACGGTGCTTCGGGATGGCCTCGGCGTCTGATTCCGAGTCATGGGAGAGGGTAATCTTGTCCCTCTTGGATGCTTCGGCCCTCAGGTCTTTGGAGGCTGCCCTCGTCTTGCCCTTGCAGGGAGGATCTTCTTCTTCCTCCTCCTCCTCCTCGTCGTCGTCGTCGTCGCCCTCGTGAGAGGACTGGGTATCAGCTTCTCCAGACACTGCGTCCGAAGCGCCCTCCTCTTTCTTCTTCTTCTTCTTGTCCTTCTTTACCGGTGCCTGGTATGGCGCCGGGACCAGCATCCTCATTAATAGAGGATCGGTTGGGTTTTCGGGGAGCGGAGCCAGACACCAGATCTGCTCCGCCTTCTTGGTCCAGACCTGTTTGGAGATGGACTACTCAATACTTCTCCTTCGGATGGACGCACCAATTGGTGTTCGGAGGTTTTAGAATTTATGTCGGAGACTGGATGATTGCATTCGAGGCCGGTGTCGTCTGATGACTTTGGCCACGACTTCTGCTTCTTAAAAAGCAGCTTCTAGATCCCCTTATGCGTTGTGCCGTAGAACCATTGTAGGGCTGTGGCTCTTCCGAACTGAACTCCCACATCTTGAGGGGTCGCCGCTGGCAGAGAAGTGCTTGGCGAATCAACATCACTTGGATCACATCAGCGAGGGTAATGTCCTTCGCTATCATGCCTCAGACGCGTTTTTGCAACAGCATCACCTCATTGACCGACCCCCAGTCCGGACCCTTGTCGGCCCAGGATGTGAGCCTTAGCGGGGATCCGGATCTGAAGGCTGGAGCGGCTGCCGACTTAGGGCCACGGGGTTCTGTGATATAGAACCATTCATGTTGCCATATCATGACGGTGTCCACAAAGACTCCCTTTGGCCAGTTGACTTTGGGGAGCTTGCTCACCATGCGCCACCGCAGTCTGCGTGTTGCCCATCAACCACCTTCGGCTTCACGTTGAAAATCTTGAGCCATAAGCCGAAGTGTGGAGGGACGCGGAGCAAGGCCTCACTCATGATGATGAACGCCGAGATGTGGAGGAACGAATTTGGGGCCAGATCATGAAAATCTAGCCCGTAGTAGAACATGAGACCCCTCACAAAGGGGTGGAGGGCGAATCCGAGTCCGCGGAGGAAGTGGGGGATGAACACCACCCTCTCGTCGGGCTCCGGAGTGGGGATGACCTGCGCCAGTTTGGGAAGCCTGTGCTTGATTTCCGCGGTTACATACCGTGCCTCCCGCAGCTCCATGATGCTCTCCTCTATGACGGAGCAAGCCATACACTTGCCCTGAGCGTCGGACATGGTTGTAGGAGTTGCGGAGGGGAGAAAATCTTGGAACTTGGGCGCTGGAGCTCGAGGATGGGGAGGCAGAGAGAGAATGAGGCGTGGGACAGAAGAGTTGGATTCTATCCACTTATATGGACTGCGAATATCAAGCGTCCCCCTTCCTTGAGCCTTAAAACTTGCATGTTCCCAAGGGGTCGTGCGAACAGCATGGTTAGATTACCAAATCTCGTATTGATAAGAATCCTGCAATAAAGGGACACGATCTCTACTTTGACAAGATGTATCGATAGGAGTTGCATGTTAAAACGCGAGGCGGGAGGCCCAAAACGGTTCGAAATGATAGCGGAGCTAAGCATGATTTTTCGTTGGAAAAAGTTGCCAATTGATATATCTTATTTTAAGTATTATGATTTTATGGTTGGAGGGTTGACCTGTTAAACAGATCCGGACATAGTTCTTGTTGATCAACTACTTTAAAGTACTTGGAGGAGGAACCCGCCTTGCAATGCCGAAGACAACCTGCGTTCCTGACACATCGTCATTGAATCCTAGTTCAGGGGCTACTGAGGGAGTCCTGGATAAGGGGGTCCTCAGGCGTCCGGGCTATGCAACATGGGCCGGACTAATGGGCCACGAAGATACAAGATAGAAGACATTCCCCCGTGTCCAGATGGAACTCTCCTTTGCGTGGATGGCAAGCTTGGCATTCGGATATGAAGATTCCTTTCTCTATAAACCGAATTTGTACAACCCTAGCCCCCTCCGGTGTCTATATAAACCGAAGGGTTTACTCCATAGAGGCAATCATAATCATACAGGCTAGACATCTAGGGTTTAGCCATTACGATCTCGTGGTAGACCAACTCTTGTAACCCCTATACTCATCAAAGTCAATCAAGCAGGACGTAGGGTATTACCTCCATCAAGAGGGCCCAAACCTGGGTAAACACCGTGTCCATGTCTCCTGTTACCTTCGATCCTTAGACACACAGTTCGGGATCCCCTACCCGAGATCTGTCGGTTTTGACACTAACAACCAGCACGGCACTGGTTAAACAGCCTCCTAGAGAACTCTATTGGTAGCTGGGAAGATTTGGAAGATGCCTTCATAGACAACTTCCAAGGTACCTATGTCCGGTCTCCGGACACCGATGACCTTAGTCATATAGTCCAGCAACCCAGAGAGTCAGCCCGAAAACTCTGGACCAGGTTCTTAATTAAAAAAGAACCAAGTTGTCGATTGTCTGGATGCCGAAGCCCTCGCGGCCTTTAAACACATCGTCAATGACGAGTGGCTCGTCCGACACCTCATCCAAGAAAAAACAAAGTCCATGGCATCTCTTACCGCACTAATGACCCGCTTTTGCACGGAGAAGACAGCTGGCTAGCTCGTAGAAGCAACAACACCAGCGACCCCGGCACCTCCGAAGCCAGAGATGGCAATGGTAGGCCACGACGCAACAAACACAAGTGTCAAAGCAACAATGAAGATACCAAAGACACAGCGGTCAATGCTGAATTCAGTGGCTCTAAACCCGGTCACCGGAAGAAGCCATTCAAAGGAAACAAAGATGGTCCATCCAGTTTGGACAGAATACTTGATCGGCCTTGCTAGATCCATGGCACCCCTCACAAGCATGCCAATCATACCAACAGAAACTGTTGGGTCTTTAAACAGGCTGGTAAGCTAAATATCGAACATAAGGGGAAAGGGCTGTCCAGCGAGGATGATGATGAGCCTCGCCCAACGAACACAAGGGGGTAAAAGAAGTTCTCCCCCAAGGTAAAAACAGTGAATATGATCTACGTCACTCATATCCCTAAGTGGGAGCACAAGCACACACTACGGAACGTCTATGCCATAGAGCTAGTCGCCCCAAAATTCAACCCATGGTCAGCCTGTCCGACCACTTTTGATCGCAGAGACCATCTGACCGGTATCCGTCATGGAGGTTTGGCAGCATTGGTCCTCAATCCAATCATCAACGGATTCCATCTCACGCGAGTCCTCATGGACGGCGGCAGCAGTCTTAACCTGGTTTATCAGGACACTGCCGGCAAAATGGGTATTGATCCATCAAGGATCAAGCCTACTAAAACCACCTTTAAAGGAGTAATACCCGACGTAGAGGCCTGCTTCATAGGGTCAATAACTCTGGAAGTAGTCTACAGCTCACTGGATAATTTCCGAAGCGAAGATTTGATCTTCGACATTGTCCCCTTCCAAAGTGTTTATCATGCACTGCTCGGACGAACCGCTTTCGCCCGTTTCAATGCAGTCCCGCACTATGCTTATCTAAAGCTTAAGATGCCCGGACCACGCGGTGTCATAACAGTCAATGGAAATATGGAGCACTCCCTCCGTACTGAGGAGCATACTGCGGCCCTCGCAACTGAGGTCCATGGTGTCCTTATCAAGCCAAATACTTCATCGGCCATCAAGCCCCCAGACACTATCAAACAAGTCCGGTATACGCTGCAGAACGATAGTTTGGTTCATCCAGAACTAGATTAGCAATTTGGCCTCCGTCAAAATCCCCACCTAATCGCAGCATACGTACCGCACATACATAACTACGCATTAAAAATTCCATGGAAAGTACGGAGGCATACTAAGGACAAAGTCCACAATACGGCTCGACCCGATTCGAACCTTAATATTCTTCCTTTTTCGGTTTTCTCTTTTTTCAGGTTCTTTAAACCCCAAATAACTTTTCGGTGGTGCAAAGGGCCCTTTCCCGGGCCCCTTCTGTATACACGGTCGTTGATCCTCTCAAAGGATCCTACACCAAGGTGAAAAGCGGTGCAGACGTGCGGCTGGGTGTCCAAAGGATCTTCAAGACCACCTTTTTTTAGGACCTGTATACAACTTTCCCTTGTTCTTGAATTCTTGGCATGTAAAATAGCCTTGATGATTATGGCATTCTCTGCAAGAGCACGTTTGACGTATCAATCAGACTATAGCGGAAATAGTTTTGTCCAACCCTATTCGGTATTGGCTTATTTCATAATCTCTATTCCGTCTTCACGACAGATTGACATATATACAACTCGGCATAAATTGCCAGGGGCTCTATTCGGCCACATATATTTTTCAAAAACAAAAAGTCCAAACACTTTTATAGTATACTTCGGCGTCCCGAATACTGCATTATATGCATCGGCTCCGAATCATGTCTTTGGTCAATAGTTGGGTTGCCCGGCTCCTGTGGTTACCACCTTACGTTCCGCTTGTTCGGCTAAGGTAGTGAAGGGAGAACTACTACGATTGTGTTTCTGGTTCGTCCGGTCAAACACCTCGGTAGAAAAAGGCGAAAACTGACTGTCATGGTATAGCGAGAGCTGGTAAGCGGTTCGGTGACTTACTAAATCTTTTGCGTTTTCTTCCATATTATAAGAAGGAATAGCCTCTACCCGGTCATGCGCCTAAAGCATCCAAGTTCAGATAGCCGCACATGCACCAGGGGCTAGCTTATAGTCCCATTATCAAACTCCTATGGCTAAGTGAGAGTGATAAAGCCGCATAATCTGATTGCCTGGTTCGCTGCACTGATACCTCCTTTACGGACCAAGACGTTGGGTAAAGTGTGCTCATATGCTACCCTGAACACCCCCATAGTATCTACGTGGGGGCTGAAGCCGACGACTGGCAAACTTTTAGAAATAAAAACGGCCGCCCAGGAGGAAAATAATTTTAGATAAAAGCACAAGTATATTACAAAGGCCTTGGTTCATAAAACAAATTCTGGGCAGCACGGATACATTCATTCAAACATGATATGCTTTGAGAATTGGCCCTCTATCAAACTGGCACCCTCCAGGATGTCCTTGAAATATCGCTCCGGCTTGCGGTAGTCCTTGCCCTCGGGTGGACCCTCAACTGCCACGGCGGCGGCCTTCATCTTTACCCAATGCATCTTGACGCGGGCAAAGGCCATTCGTGCACCCTCTATGCACGCCAAGCGCTTCACTGCTTCAACTTGGGGCCGGGCATCGCCGAGTCGCTTGAGTAGGCCGAAGCAGCTGCTCGGAATGGGTCCGATTGGCCATAGCCGGACTATGATGTCCTTCATGGCCAAACCAGACATCCTATGCAGCTCCGCCAGCTACATCATCTGGTTGTTCAGCAACGCTGGCCTTTCTGGCGCCAGGTGAGGGAGTCCAGGATTAGGGGGTCCTCGGACAGCCGGACTATATACTTTGTCCGGACTGTAGGACTATGAAATACAAGATTGAAGACTTTGTCCCGTGTCCGGATGGGACTCTCCTTTGCATGGAAGGCAAGCTTGGCAATTCGGATATGTAGATCTCCTCCCTTGTAACCAACTATGTGTAACCCTAGCCCCCTCCGGTGTCTATATAAACCGGAGGGTTTTAGTCCGTAGGACAACAACAATCATATCATAGGCTAGCTTCCAGGGTTTAGCCTCTCCGATCTCGTGGTAGATCAACTCTTGTAATACTCATATCATCAAGATCAATCAAGTGGGAAGTAGGGTGTTACCTCCATCGAGAGGGCCCGAACCTGGGTAAACATTGTGTCCCCCACCTCCTGTTACCATCCGCCTTAGATGCACAGTTCGGGACCCCCCACCCAATCCAATTGAGAATTCCACTGTGCCATCACGGTAAGGCCTGATGGCTCGCCTTGTTGTCAGGGACAACGTTGCCTTTGGGGGAGCCCTGGCTGTAGGCCAAAATCTCCGATTAGGCGGCTTCGTCTTGACCGCCCCGCCGGCTGTTGCGTCGACGATGACTTCTCGGGTCATCAAAAACAGCCTCTACATCGGCTCGGGATTCACCGAGCAGATGGATCAAATGGAGCTCTCTTCTTTGAATGAGCTCTTGGATCGCATCGCCGCCTTGGGAGTCGCTACGGACTACGATCGGATCGGGCTTAAACCAGACCAAAGGGAGATTAACTCTCCGCCGGTTACCCATCTGATAGCGGTGGTGGAGAAGCAATGCAGCGATTCTTCCTCTATTTTGAGGACAATCTATGTCCGGATTCCTAAGCTCTCCTAGCTGGATAGCCGTCTACGGGAGGACACGGCCCAAGCTTTGAACCTGGAATCGAACAGCGGGTTAGTACCGGTGGGCAACGTCCCAGAGCCCGAACTACCAAGCTTGGAAACTCCTTTGGGTCTCAGACCGGGCCAGGGTTTGGACTTAAATCTACCCACCCACCCTCACATAAGCGATCTTTCCCATATTAGACAAGAGCCCCAAGAGACAGTACATCACTATTGGGCCAGATTCCTCCTTGCAATAAGCAAGGCGAAGGACTGTCGCGAGGAAGACGCAATTTCATTATTTTGCAAAAATTGCACGGACAAGGGAATCCTCGACGCCATAAGTTGCCATGATATAACACACTTCGCTGACTTGGTGTCCATAGTACGGAAGTACTGTGCGATGGAAAGCACTTGGAAATCCCAAACACAATTCTGGGATCCTCCGGGTCTAACTAAACCCTCTGTCCGAACTAAAAGGGTGTACTCTCGTAAGTCACCCAATCCAATTACAAAGAAGCCAAAACCCACTATAGGGCACAGAACCGTATTGGAGGGATGGCTCAATGGGCCATGCAAAATTCACAGTACATCAGATACCATGCCAACACACAGCCTTAGAGCATGTTGGATACTCCGGCAGGTGGCCAGGAGCGGTGAGGATCTCCTCGTCAACAATACCGCAGAGCACCCTCCCACGGAAAATAACAATACAGTACTGACAGTCTTTGAGACTTTCGCCTCAAACAATAGGCGCAAGCGGGCACTTCGCAGCCTCGCCGAAGTCTGCCATGTCGCAACGATAAATCCATGGAACGACACGGCCATAACCTTCAATGCCAGTGACGAACCTCAATTCTGCACAACCCGAGCTCTAGCCGCTTTGGTCCTTAGTCCAATTATGGACGGCTTCTAGCTTACTAAAGTACTCATGGACGGTGGCAGCACAATACCTCATCTATGAGGAGACTCTTAGAAAAATGGAAATAGACAATAGCCGCATTGAGAAAAGCAGCACGACCTTCAGAGGAATCATCCCTAGTCGGGAGGCACGATGTGCGGGAAAAATCACACTAGATGTGGTATTCGGCACGCCGGAGAATTACAAGTCCGAAGAAATCACATTCCAAGTGGCCCCGTTTAGCAGCGGATTCCACGCCCTTCTAGGGCGAGAGGCATTCACGATCTTCCAAGCTATACCCCATTACGGGTACATGAAGCTCAATATGCCCGGGCCCAATGGAATCATCACTCTAGCTAGTGATCCGGACATAGCACTCCGCGCCGAAAATAAAACCGTCGCACTGGCCCTCGAAGTGTTATCTGAAGCCCTCGCGGCCAAAGAACTAACTGCGCTGCGCTCTACAGTGGACAGGGACAATGTGATACTCGACCAAAGACCCAAGTCCATCTCTTTTAAACCAGCGGACGAAATATTCAAATTCCAGGTCCACCCAACGGACCCTACAAAAACAGCATCCATCGGGGCACAGTTGAACCCCACAACAGACGCCGCACTGTGGGAGTTCTTACGCGAGAATTGGGACATCTTCGCCTGCCATCCTTCAGATATGCCAGGCATCCCACGGAGCCTGGCCGAGCATAGCCTAAAGATTCTAAAGGAATACAAGCCGGTCAAGCAAACTCTTTCGCGTTTCTCCGAACCCAAGCGACAACCCATGGGAGAAGAACTAGCCAAGTTACTCGAGGCCGAATTCATCAGAGAAATAAAACAACCAGACTGGCTAGCAAACCTGGTGATGATACCAAAGAAGGACAAATCCTGGCGCCTATGTGTCGATTTTAAGGACCTTAACAAGGCTTGCCCCAAGGATCCCTTCCCCCTCCCCCGCATCGACCAAATTATCGATGCTACCGCAGGACACGACTCGTTGTGTTTCCTCGATGCATACTCCGGATACCATCAAATCAACATGGCGGAGCCGATCAAGCCGCAACAGCATTCATTACTCCATACGGCCCCTTATGTTTCAACACCATGCCTTTCGGGCTCAAAAACACCGGTGCGGCCTATCAACGCATGATTCAGACATGCCTGGAAGCACAAATCGGCAAAACAGTGGAGGCATACGTAGACGATGTGGTAATTAAAACTAGACACGTCGAATCTTTGATAGACGACTTGAGGCTCACGTTCGACAATCTCCGAACATATGACATTAAGCTCAATCCGCAAAAATGCGTGTTTGGCGTACCCACCGGAAAGCTCTTGGGCTTCATTGTTTCCAATAGAGGAATTGAAGTGAATCCAGCTAAAATCCAAGCTCTGTCACAGTTGGCTATCCCAACAAACCTCAAGCAAATCCAGAAATTAACTGGATGCGTGGCTGCCTTAAGCCGCTTTATCTCCCGATTGGGAGAAAAGGCATTACCTCTTTATCGCCTTCTTCGGCACACCGAACACTTCGAGTGGACGGACGCGTCTACGGCCGGATTGGAAGAAATGAAAGCTACCTTGGCCAGCAACCCAATCTTGGCCGCGCCAAATATCGGCGAACCAATGCTGTTATATATAGCGGCAACACACCAGGTTGTAAGCGAAGTGCTCGTCGTCGAACGAGAAACAGTCAGAGATAAGATCCCGCTTCAAAAGCCGGTATACTACGTATCTACTATCCTCACTCCATGCAAATCCCGGTACCCACATTATCAAAATATAGCATACGCGGTCTTCATGGCATCCCGTAAACTACGACACTACTTTCTAGAGTGTTCAATTATGGTGGCCTCTGAGGTTCCACTCAACGACATTATAAACAACCGCTATGCCACGGGCCGGATTGCTAAATAGGCTATTGAGCTCCTCACATTCGACATATCATACAAACCACGATGAGCCATTAAGTCACAAGTACTGGCCGATTTCGTCGCCGAATAGATAGAAGCCGAACTCCCTAAAGAATACGGCGCGTACTCCAACTAGATCATGCACTTCGACGGCTCTAAAATGCTGGCGGGTCTGGGAGCAGGCGTCGTCCTGACATCCCCAACCGGTGATACAGTCCAATACGTACTCCAAATATTATACACAGACTCCAACAATGCAGCCGAATATGAGGCCTTGTTGCACGGTCTCCGTATGGCAGTCTCCATGGGCATTCAACACCTAGAAGTGTGTGGGGATTCGAACCTCGCAATATCTCAAATAAATGGAGATTTTGATGCCAAGGACCCAATAATGGCGGCTTATCGCAATGCTATCCTCAAAATGTCAGCTCGATTCGAGGGGCTCGAATTCCACCATGTGGTCCGAGAAAACAATCAAGCGGCGGATATCCTCGCCCGAATCGGCGCTAAGCGCGACCCTGTCCCACCTAATATGTTCTTGGAAAGGTTGTTTAAGCCATCCGTGGTGTGGGAAGGGGAGACCGGCAACAATAGTCCGGATCCGGCCACAACACCAGACCCCGAACACTCTGACGTAATCGGAGGCTCCGCCACCGAGATAACACCTTCAGCCCACATGATTATGGCTGTCATCACCCCGTGGACATAACCCTTCTTGGCTTACCTAAATAGGCAAGAACTCCCTGAGGACCAAAACGAGGCACGTTGCATTGTGCGGCGGTCTAAAGCCAACAAGGTCCACAAGGGAGAGCTTTATAAGAAAAGCGCTACCGGAGTACTGCAAAGGTGCATCTCCGAGGAGGAAGGCCGGCAACTTTTGGCAGAAATTCATGCTGGACTCAGCGGCCATCATGCCGCAGCTCGGGCCCTTGTAAGTAAGGCCTTCCGTACAGGTTTCTACTGGCCAATAGCTAGAGCAGACGCGCAGGACCTCGTTCAACATTGTGTCGGTTGCCAGCTCTTTGCAAACCAAAGCCATATACCACCTACTGCCCTCCAAACAATCCCCATTACTTGGCCCTTCGCGGTCTGGGGGCTTGATATGGTCGGACCCCTTAAAGGAGGAAGCCATAAGAAAAAGTACCTATTGGTCATGGTGGATAAATTCACCAAATGGATAGAGGCCAAACCAGTTAAAATGGCCGAATCTGGACCAGTGATAGATTTCATATCTGGGGTTGTACACCGCTACGGTGTCCCCCACGGTATCATCACCGATAACGGCTCGAACTTTATAGTCGATGAGGTAAAAACTTGGTGCAACAACATGGGCATTAAGCTCGATTATGCATCCGTCTGTCACCCTCAAACTAACGGTCAAGTCGAACGAGCAAATGGTGTTATAATGAGTGGCATTAAACCCAGACTAGTGCGGTCCTTGAAGGAATTAGATACGCACTGGGTCGAGGAGCTCGACTCCGTACTATGGGGGCTGTGGACCATGCCAAATCGCACTACCGGATACACCTTTCTTTATGGTGTATGGCGCAGAGTCGGTACTGCCCTGCGACATCATTCATGACTCACCTTGCGTGCGCATGTACGAAGAGAAAGAAGCCGAGCTAGATCGGCAGGACAGTTTGGACGCCCTGGAGGAGGAGCGTGACATGGCAAAAGCCCGATCCGCATTCTATCAACAACAATCTCGACGATGTCAAAGCAGAGAAGTACGGGCCAAAACTTGTAATGTTGGCGAACTTGTTCTACGCCTACCAGAGAAAAAAAGGACAAGCTCAAACCCAAATGGGAAGGTCCCTTCATTATTGACAAAGTTCTGACTGGTGGAGCGTACCGTCTGCGGGATGCATCGGACAATCGACTCGAGCCAAATCCATGGAACGCGGCCAGACTCTGAAGGTTCTACGCCTAGCACCGGACTCTGTGTTCGTCTCCATACCTCCGTCAATTTTTTATATATATTCATTATCTATATTTTTCTGTCTTTCTTCCTTTTCTTCGCGGCCTTCAAAGGTTAAACTGTGTCTTGATTGCCCAATTTGTACGCGCTAAGCGCGCTCATTATACCTGGGGGATTCTTACACAGAAGCTGAATATAATTATGATCCGGGCTCTAGGCCTACCGCACATGTGTTATTTTTACACATGCACCTTTTCTTTGCCATTATATGCATCGATATGACTTAAGTTTTGGCCAAGCTGGGTTGCCTGGCTCTTGTGTTTATGCCCTACGTTCCTGTTAATTTGGCTAGGGCATAAGGGGAGCACCTCTACAATTGTTACTGCCGGGTCAGCCGAACGTGTACCTCAGACTGGGTGAAGCCAAAAGCTAGCGTTCTTAAGGGAATGTTCGGTCAGCGAACAAAGGATGACTTTTTTACTTATTAGAATACATACCCCCAGATGTTTATATTCTGCGTCTCTTGTCGCAGTTCGGACATGCACATTAATGCATGTGTACCCAGGGAAAGGAACCCTTAACGAAACTATTCTCCCTGGAAGATGTTTCTTACTATCCATGTAATATAACATAACTAGTTGGGTACTTGTCTGTTCAAGCACTTATGACCCCTACACCTGGTTTCCACGCGTACCCCGGTTCTTACATAACTGAGTGGGTATTCGGATACACTCCGGACTGTCGGGTCCGGAGGTCGAAGCGAAAAGGTCCGCCATGACAGATGATTTACAATCCGGCTAGGGACAATATATGTCACTCAAAGTACATAGTCACTTAGACTGACTAAATTCTTCTTCTATACCATCCAACAGGCTGTCTAGCCTACAATCCTGTTGGGAATACTTTGCGGCTAATTTCACCTGGTCATACACCAAGTTGGCGGGGATCTCCTTCTCGTCAGGCCCTACAGGTCTGACCTCGGCCATATGGTTCGGGTCAGCTTTGGTATATCGAGTCTTCACCATGGCCTAGGCTTCCCTTGCACCTTGTCGACAGGCAGATATCTTCCATAAGCGGAAGCGCCGCCGCGCTCCCTTGAGTATCTCTACAAGCTCCCCCATGCCTCCCGGCAAGGAGGCGGATGGCCACAAGGCCTGGGCAAGGTCGTGCATCACCTGTCGAACTTGTTCGTGCAGTTGTGAGAGCTCTGGCAGAAGATCTCCCGCAGACCCGGGCATCTCCTCTCCGGGACGGCCTGTCGGCATACCTATACATATAGCTGGTTTCTTCGCCGAACTCTATCTAATTTCCTCAAGCACTTACTGAAAATGCCGTGTTGAAGCCTTTTATTCTCCTTTACGGAGTCAGCCAGCTGGGCCCAAACATCTTTCAGTTCAACACCCAGTCGGGTATTGGCATCTTGGAGATCGTTTTTCTCCCGCCTTACTTGTGTAAGCACGCACTCGCCAACCTTCAGCTTGTTGGGGAACATAGTAATTTCAAAAAAAATCCTACGCACACGCAGGATCATGGTGATGCATAGCAATGAGAGGGGATAGTGTTGTCTACGTACCCTCGTAGACCGTTCGCGGAAGCGTTATATCAACGTGGTTGATGTAGTCGTACGTCTTCACGATCCGACCGATCCAAGTACCGAAAGCACGACACCTCCGAGTTCTGCACACGTTCGGCTCGGTGACGTCCTTGCCTTCTCGATCCAGCAAGAGGGGCGAAGTAGCAGATGAGTTTCGGCAACACGATGGCGTGGTGACGGTGTTGGTGAAGAACAATCTCCGCAGGGCTTTGCCTAAGCACTACGAAAACTATGACGGAGGATAAACTAGAGGGGACGGGGTTGCCAGCACACGGCTTGGTGTTTCTTGATGTGTCTTGGGTGCTAGCCCTACCCCTCTATTTATATGTTGAGCCTTGGGGTCAAAACTTGGAGTAAAAGCCTCCACAAAGTCAGTCTCACCCGAAAGGCAAGAGTCCTTCTCGGACTCCAGGGCCAGACGACAGGGTTCCTGGCATCTGGACCCAGACGCCAGGGACCCTGGCGTCTGGCCCCTGGACACCACAAAACTTCCTTTTGCACTTTCCAAAAACCTTGTGGGCTTTCCCCTTTGGCCCAAATAAGGTGTTCTCATACCCAAACATTTCAGGAAACATCTGGAACCCCTTCCAGTGAATTCCGGAACCCTTCCGGTGACCAAACACTATTATCCCATATATTAAACTTTATCTCCGGACCATTCCGGAGTTCCTCGTCATGTCTATGATCTCATCCCGGACTCCGAGCAACACTCGGTCACCAACATACATAACTCATATAGTACTATATCGTCAACGAACGTTTAAGCATGCGGACCCTACAGGTTCGAGAACTATATAGACATGACCGAGACACCTCTCTAGTCAATAACCAATAGCGGGACCTGGATGCCCATATTGGCTCCTACATATTCTACTAAGATCTTTATCGGTCAGACCGCATAACAACATGCGTTGTTCCCTTTGTCATCGGTATATTACTTGCCCGAGATTCGATCGTCGGTATCTCAATACCTAGTTCAATCTCATTACCGGCAAGTCTTTTTACTTGTTCCGTAATACATCATCCCGCAACTAACTCATTAGTTGCAATGCTTGCAAGGCTTATAGTGATGTGCATTACCGAGTGGGCCTAGACATACCTCTCCGACAATCGGAGTGACAAATCCTAATCTCGAAATACGCCAACCCAAAAAGTACCTTCAGAGACACCTGTAGAGCACCTTTATAATCACCCAGTTACGTTGTGACGTTTGGTAGCACACAAAGTGTTACTCCAGTAAACGGGAGTTGCATAATCTCATAGTCATAGGAACATGTATAAGTCATGAAGAAAGCAATAGCAACAAACTAAACGATCAAGTGCTAAGCTAACTGAATGGGTCAAGTCAATCACATCATTCTCCTAATGATGTGATCCTGTTGATCAAATGACAACTCTTTGTGTATGGCTAGGAAACATAACCATCTTTGATCAATGAGCTAGTCAAGTAGAGGCATACTAGTGACACTCTGTTTGTCTATGTATTCACACATGTATCATGTTTCTGGTTAATACAATTCTAGCATGAATAATAATCATTTGTCATGATATAAGGAAATAAATAACAACTTTATTATTGCCTCTAGGGCATATTTCCTTCAGTCTCCCACTTGCACTAGAGTCAATAATCTATATCACATCGCCATGTGATTTAACATGAATAGTTCACATCTTTATGTGGTTAACACCCATAGTTCACATCGACATGTGACCAAAACCCAAAGCGTTTACTAGAGTCAGTAATCTAGTTCACATCCCTATGTGATTAACACCCAAAGAGTACTAAGGTGTGATCATGTTTTGCTTGTGAGAGAAGTTTAGTCTACAGGTCTGTCACATTCAGATCTGTATGTATTTTGCAAATTTCTATGTCAACAATGCTCTGCACGGAGCTACTCTAGCTAATTGCTCCCACTTTCAATATGTATCCAGATTGAGACTTTGAGTCATCTGGATCAGTATCAAAACTTGCATCGACGTAACCCTTTACTACGAACCTTTTGGCACCTCCATAATTGAGAAACATATCCTTACTCCACTAAGGATAATTTTGACCGATGTCCAGTGATCTACTCCTAGATCACTATTGTACTTCTTTGCCAAACTCAGGGCAGGGTATACAATAGGTCTGGTACACAGCAAGGCATACTTTATAGAACATATGGCTGAGGCATAGGGAATGACTTTCATTCTCTCTCTATCTTCTGTCGTGGTCGGGTTTAGAGTCTTACTGAACTTCACACCTTGTAACACAGGCAAGAACTCCTTCTTTGACTGTTCCATTTTGAACTACTTCAAAATCTTGTCAAGGTATGTACTCATTGAAAAACTTATCAAGCGTCTTGATCTATCTCTATAGATCTTGATGATCAATATGTAAGCAGCTTCACCAAGGTCTTTCTTTGAAAAAAACTCCTTTCAAACATTCCTTCATGCTTTGCAGAATAATTCTACATCATCTCCGATCAACAATATGTCATACATATACTTATCAAAAATGCTGTAGTGCTCCCACTCACTTTCTTGTGAATACAGGCTTCACCGCAAGTCTGTATAAAACTATATGCTTTGATCAACTTATCAAAGCGTATATTCCAACTCCGAGATGCTTGCACCAGTCCATAGATGGATCGCTGGAGCTTGCATATTTTGTTAGTACCTTTAGGATTGACAAAACCTTCTGGTTGCATCATATACAACTCTTCTTTAATTAATCCATTAGGGAATGCAGTTTTGCTTATCCATTTGCCAGATTTCATAAAATGCGGCAATTGCTAAGATGATTCGGACAGACTTAAGCATAGATACGAGTGACAAACTCTCATCCTAGTCAACACCTTGAACTTATCGAAAACCTTTTTGCGACAATTCTAGCTTTGTAGATAGTAACACTACTATCAGCGTCTGTCTTCCTTTTGAAGACCATTTAATCTCAATGGCTCGCCGATCATTGGGCAAGTCAATCAAAGTCCATACTTTGTTTTCATACATGGATCTCATCTCAGATTTCATGGCCTCAAGCCATTTTGCAGAATCTGGGCTGATCATCGCTTCCTCATAGTTCGTAGGTTCGTCATGACCTCCAGAAAAGGATTACTGTAACACTCTGGTGCGGATCTCACTCTGGTTTACCTACGAGGTTCGGTAGTAACTTGATCTGAAGGTACATGATCGTCATCATTAGCTTCCTCACTAATTGGTGTAGTAGTCACAGGAACAGATTCCCATGACGAACTACTTTCCAATAAGGGAGCAGGTACAGTTACCTCATCAAGTTCTACTTTACTCCCACTCACTTCTTTCAAGAGAAACTCCTTCTCTAGATCCATTCTCAGCAATGAATATCGTTCCTTCGGATCTGTGATAGAAGTTGTACCCAACATTTTCTTTCGGATATCCTATGAAGTCGCACTTCTCCGATTTGGGTTTGAGCTTATCAGGTTGGAACTTTTTCACATAAGCATTGCAACCTCAAACTTTAAGAAACGACAGCTTAGGTTTCTTGCCAAACCATAGTTCATATGGTGTCATCTCAACGGATTTAGATGGTGCCCTATTTAACGTGAATGTAGCTGTCTCTAATGCATAACCCCAAAACGATAGTGGTAAATCGGTAAGAGACATCATAGATCGCACTACATCTAATAAAGTACGGTTACGACGTTCATACACACCATTACACTGTGGTGTTCCAGGTGGCGTGAGTAGTGAAACAATTTCACATTGTTTTAACTGAAGGCCAAACTCGTAACTCAAATATTTTACTTATGCGATCATATTGTAGAAACTTTTGTTTTCGTTACGATGATTCTCCACTTCACTCTGAAATTATTTGAACTTTTCAAATGTTTCAGACTTGTATTTCATCAAGTAGATATACTCATATCTGCTCAAATCATCTGTGAAGATCAGAAAATAATGATACCTGCCGTGAGCCTCAATATTCATCGGACCACATACATCAGTATGTATGATTTCCAACAAATCTGTTGCTCGTTCCATTGTTCCGGAGAATGGAGTCTTAGTCATCTTGCCCATGAGGCATGGTTCGCAAGCATCAACTGATTCATAATCAAGTGATTCCAAAAGCCCATCAGCATGGATTTTCTTTATGCGCTTTACACCAATATGACCTAAACGGCAGTGCCACAAATAAGTTGCACTATCATTATTAACTTTGCATCTTTTGGCTTCGATATTATGAAAATGTGTATCACCGCGATCGAGATCCAACAAACCATTTTCATTGGGTGTATGACCATATAAGGTCTTGTTCATGTAAATAGAAAAACTTACATGAATAACCGTATTGCAATAAACATGATCCAATCATACTCATGCTCAACGCAGACAATAAATAACATTTATTTAGGTTTAACACTAATCCAGAAAGTATGGGGAGTGTGCGATGATGATCATATCAATCTTGGAACCATTTCCAATACACATCGTCACTTCACCCTTAACTAGTCTATGTTCATTCTGCATCTCCCGTTTTGAGTTACTATTCTTAGCAACTGAACCAGTATCAAATACCGAGGGGTTGTTATAAACACTAGTAAAGTACACATTGATAACATGTATATCAAATATAGCTTGTTCACTTTGCCATCCTTCTTATCCGCCAAATACTTGGGGTAGTTCCATTTCCAGTGACCAATCCTTTGTAGTAGAAGCACTTAGTCTCAGGCTTAGGTCCAGACTTGGGCTTCTTCACTTGAGCAGCAACTTGCTTACCGTTCTTCTTGAAGTTCCCCTTCTTCTCTATGTTGTTTCTCTTGAAACTAGTGGTCTTGTCAACCATCAACACTTGATGTCTTTCTTGATTTCTACCTTCGCCGATTTAGCATCGCAAAGAGCTTGGGAATTGTTTATGTCATCCCTTGCATATTATTGTTTATCATGAAGTTCTACTAACTTGGTGATGGTGACTAGAGAATTCTATCAATCACTATTTTATCTGGAAGATTAACTCCCACTTGATTCAAGCGATTGTAGTACCCAGACAATCTGAGCACATGCTCACTGCTTGAGCTATTCTCCTCCATCTCTTAGCTATAGAACTTGTTGGAGACTTCATATCTCTCAACTCGGGTATTTGCTTGAAATATTAACTTCAACTCCTGGAACATCTCATATGGTCCATGACGTTCAAAACGTCTTTGAAGTCTCGATTCTAAGACGTTAAGCATGGTGCACTAAACTATCAAGTAGTCATCATACCGAGCTTTACCAAACGTTCATAACGTCTGCATATGCTCCTGCAATAGGTCCGTCACCTAGCAGTGCATCAAGGACATAATTCTTCGGTGCATCAATGAGGATAATCCTTAGATCACGGATCCAATCCGCATCATTGCAACTAACATCTTTCAACTTAGTTTTCTCTAGGAACATATCAAAAATAAAACAGGGGAGCTAAACGCGAGCTATTGATCTACAACATAGATATGCTAATACTACCAGGACTAAGTTCATGATAAATTTAAGTTCAATTAATCATATTACTTAAGAACTCCCACTTAGATAGATATCCCTCTAATCCTCTAAGTGATCGATCCAAACCAACTAAACCATAACCGATCATCACATGAAATGGAGTAGCTTTCAATGGTGAACATCACTATGTTGATCATATCTACTAAATGATTCACGCTCGACCTTTCGGTCTCACTATTCCGAGGCCATATCTGCATATGCTAGGCTCGTCAAGTTTAACCTGAGTATTCTGCGTGTGCAAAACTGGCTTGCACCCATTGTAGATGGACGTAGAGCTTATCACACCCGATCATCACATGGTGTCTGGGCACGACGAACTTTGGCAACGGTGCATACTCAGGGAGAACACTTCTATCTTGAAATTTAGTGAGAGATCATCTTATAATGCTATCGTCAATCAAAGCAAGATAAGATGCATAAAAGATAAACATCACATGCAATCAATATAAGTGATATGATATGGTCATCATCATCTCGTGCTTGTGATCTCCATCTCCAAAGCACCGTCATGATCACCATTGTCACTGGCGCGACACCTTGATCTCCATCATAGCATCATTGTCGTCTCGCCAATCTTATGCTTCTACGACTATCGCTACCGCTTAGTGATAAAGTAAAGCATTACAGGGCGATTGCATTGCATACAATAAAGCGACAACCATATGGCTCCGGCCAGTTGCCGATAACTCGGTTACAAAACATGATCATCTCATACAATAAAATTTAGCATCATGTCTTGACCATATCACATCACAACATGCCCTGCAAAAACAAGTTAGACGTCCTCTACTTTGTTGTTACAAGTTTTACGTGGCTGCTACTGGGCTTAGCAAGAATCGTTCTTACCTACGCATCAAAACCACAATGATAGTTCGTCAAGTTGGTGCTGTTTTAACCTTCGCAAGGACCGGGCGTAGCCACACTCGGTTCAACTAAAGTTGGAGAAACTGACACCCGCCAGCCACCTGTGTGCAAAGCACGTCGGTAGAACCAGTCTCGTGTAAGCGTACGCGTAATGTCAGTCCGGGCCGCTTCATCCAACAATACCGCTGAACCAAAGTATGACATGCTGGAAAGCAGTATGACTTATATATCCCACAACTCACTTGTGTTCTACTCGTGCATATGACATCCACGCACAAAACCTGGCTCTGATACCACTATTGGGGAACGTAGTAATTTCAAAAAAATTCCTACGCACACGCAGGATCATGGTGATGCATAGCAACGAGAGGGGAGAGTGTTGTCTATGTACCCTCGTAGACCGTTCGCGGAATAGTTATCTCAACGCGGTTGATGTAGTCGTACGTCTTCACGATCTGACCGATCCAAGTACCGAAAGCACGGCACCTCCGAGTTCTGCACATGTTTGGCTCGATGACATCCTCGCCTTCTCGATCCAGCAAGAGGGGCGAAGTAGTAGATGACTTTCGGCAGCACGACGGCATGGTGACGGTGTTGGTGAAGAACAATCTCCACAGGGCTTCGCCTAAGCACTACAAAAACTATGACGGAGGATAAACTAGAGGGGACGGGGTTGCCGGCACACGGCATGGCGTTTCTTGATGTGTCTTGGGTGCTAGACCTACCCCTCTATTTATATGTTGAGCCTTGGGGTCGAAACTTGGAGTTAAAGCCTCCACAAAGTCGGTTTCACCCGAAAGGAAAGAGTCCTTCTCGGACTCCAGGGCCAGACGCCAGGGTTCCCGGCGTCTGGACCCAGACAACAGGGACCCTGGCGTCTGGCCCCTGGACTCCGCAAAACTTCCTTTTGCGCTTTCCAAAAACCTTGTGGGATTTCCCCTTTGGCCCAAATAAAGTGTTCTCGTACCCAAACATTTCGGGAAACATCCGGAACCCCTTCCGGTGAATTCTGGAACCCTTCCGGTTACCAAACACTATTATCCCATATATCAAACTTTATCTCCGGACCATTCCGGAGTTCCTCGTTATGTTTGTGATCTCATCCCGGACTCTGATCAACATTCGGTCACCAACATACATAACTCATATAGTAATATATCGTCAATGAACGTTTAAGCGTGCGGACCCTATGGGTTCGAGAACTATATATACATGACCGAGACACCTCTCTGGTCAATAGCCAATAGAGGGACCTAGATGCCCATATTGGCTCCTACATATTCTACGAAGATCTTTATCGGTCAGAATGCATAACAACATACGTTGTTCCCTTTGTCATCGGTATGTTACTTGCCCGAGATTCGATCGTCGGTATCTCAATACCTAGTTCAATCTCGTTACCGGCAAATCTTTTTACTCGTTCTGTAATACATCTTCCCGCAACTAACTCATTAGTTGTAATGCTTGTAAGGCTTATAGTGATGTGCATTACCGAGTGGGCCCAGAGATACCTCTCCGACAATTGGAGTGACAAATCCTAATCTCGAAATACGCCAACCCAACAAGTACCTTCGGAGACACCTGTAGAGCACCTTTATAATCACCCAGTTATGTTGTGACGTTTGGTAGCACACAAAGTGTTCCTCCAGTAAATGGGAGTTGCATAATCTCATGGTCATTGGAACATGTATAATTCATGATGAAAGCAATAGCAACAAACTAACCGATCAAGTGCTAAGCTGACTGAATGGGTCAAGTCAATCACATCATTCTCCTAATGATGTGATCCCGTTGATCAAATGACAACTCTTTGTCTATGGCTAGGAAACATAACCATCTTTGATCAACGAGCTAGTCAAGTAGAGGCATACTAGTGACACTCTGTTTGTCTATGTATTCACACATGTATCATGTTTCCGGTTAATACAATTCTAGCATGAATAATAAACATTTATCATGATATAAGGAAATAAATAATAACTTGTTTATTGCTTGTAGGGCATATTTCCTTCACAACTGTCGTTGAGCATGTTGCTCCTCCAGATTCACTCCGGGATCATCTGCAGAATCTATTGATTAGATTAGCATGCAAGCCAAATATTAACTGGTACATCTCGTTCTTTTCGATAGGAACAAGTGTTACCAGATGGGGCCTTCTGGGACTCCTCCATTTTGGCAACTGTTGCCCATAGCTGGGCTTTGCACTCCTCCAACTCTTGAGACAACTGGGTATTCTTCTCAGTAAGAACCTATGAAAATAATGATCCTTAAATCAGTTGTGCCAACTGTTTCAAGTCTCAGGGGCTACTGGTATATATATATATATAATTATCAGATTTTATTGCCCGTATATCCTTTACATACTGGTCCGTGGCTCTGGCAAGACCATTTTGAGCCGCTCGGATGTACGTGTCCCTGAGTTTAAGGCATCAAACGCCTCTTCAGAAAAACTGGGGTCGCGGAGTACGGCCCGGCGACGCCTGTGCTTCATGGCACTCTCCACTTCGGAATTTGTGGCGGACAGCCTATCCGCATCCTCGGTAGGAGGAATATCCGGCGTTGTCGCCATGTTAGCATCTGCCTCCAAGTCCCGCTCTGGAGCCTGGCTGGTGGAGGCATGGCCGGCAGGCTCTCCGAATACGGTCCGGTGAGCGTTTTTCCTGGTTTTAACCACGGACGTTATTATATTTTAAAGACAATGACCACGGAGCAGGGTTCTTTTTCATACCTCTATGACGGCATCTCAGTCCTGACCGCCTTCCTTTTAAGCCTACCCGGTTTCGGTGCCCCTTGTTGGTGAGCCACTGCGGGTTCGGCATGGCGTCCCGAGGGCCTTCCCTGCAAGACACCATACGTGTGCGGTGGGTGAAGTGCGAAAAAGGGGATCCTTCTCGGAAGTTGGGACTCCGGTTTTACTTACATGCGATGCAGGGAGTAGTCCAGGATAATCGGCGGCGATGGCCACCAAGGCACTGTCGCAGCTTAACTGATAAAACATCATGTCGATGAGCTCCACGAATATGTCCGGATCTTCCTCGAGTCCGGGATCGAGGGCCCGGTCAGGGTCCTCCAGCTGTGGAGACGGGTTGTGAATCTCCCTCACAGCTTTTCGTAGTTCCTGCTATGAAATAGTAAGGTAAATATTTATGACAAAGAAAGCTGGGAGGTTTGGAGTAAAAAGCAGCAGCTCACCCAGTTCGGGGGGTTGTACATGGAGAATCCATCCCGTGGCTTAATGCAGATGAACTCCTCTTCCACTCCCTTATATAAATCGGACAGTATTTTCGCCATAGCGGCGGCAGAGTTCGAACCTTTACGGCCGCAGCGGGTGGCATCGTCTTCTCAATTGAAGTGCCACATGGGTTGTCCCCGATATTGAAGTGGTTGCACCCCCCGCGTTATACATATTGACATAACCTCGATTATTGTCAGTCCTGATTCGGCCAGTGTCTTTATCCGGCTCATCAGGTAGAGGACCTCTCTGTTGTCTTCCTCCAGGGGGCTCCGAGGGCACCAGCTATGGCGTTTCTTCAAAGGGGTGTTGTTGAACTCAGGAAGGCCCATCCGAATAGGGTCGGGGAAAGGAACTTCCTCCATATAAAACCACTCCGAAGGCCAGTCTTCGGATGTCTTCTTCGGAGTACCGGACAGGTATCCGGTCCCGGCGATGCGCCATATTTCGCCTCCACCCGCTTGAAATATTGATCCCTTCTGTGTACGGGGCACGAGGCAGAATAGCCTCTGCCATAGCTCGAAATGAGCTTCGCAGCCCAGAAACAGCTCGCAGAGGGTAATGTAGCCTGCGATGTGTAATAGGGAGGCGGGAGTAAAGTTATGCAGCTGGAGTCCATAGAACTCCAGGAGCCCGCGGAGGAATGGATGGATTGGAAATCCGAGTCCCCTCAATAAATAAGGGACGAGGCATACTCGCTCCCCTGTGGATGGGTTGGGAAAGCTTTCCGCTTGCTCCCCGCCATCATAAGTGGCTAGTCCGGCTTGGACGGGAACCATGTACGCAGGAGGGAGGAACCCCTGGGTCTGCAACTCTACTAGTTGGCTATGGGGAACAGAACACTTCTCCCAACTACCTGGTTTAGGGCTACGGGGGCGAGAGGAGGATCTGCGGTGGCCGGCCATGATGAGATGGATTTTTCTGGGCACGCTCCAATGGATACTCGCTGTGGGAAGGTAGTGTGATCTAGATCTGAAGATCCTCGATTGTTTAAATAGACGATTCACCTACGTGGTTAGGGTGGTAAATGTAAAAACACCCCCACCTCTCGCATTCGCTCGACACATGGAAGATAGCCATTATTAAGGCATAGAAGCCGAGGAGTGCAACATTCATGGGAGGTTGGACACAACTCGTTATGACAGGTACTCAGGATTTGGAGGAGAACCCGCCTTGAAATGTCGAAGATAATCTGCGCACCGGACTTATCATCATTAAAGCCTGGTTCGGGGGATACTAAGGGAGTCCAGGATTAGGGGGTCCTCGGATAGTCGGACTATATACTTTGGCCGGACTGTAGGACTATGAAGATACAAGATTGAAGACTTCGTCCCGTGTCCGGATGGGACTCTCCTATGCGTGGAAGGCAAGCTTGGCAATTCGGATATGTAGATCTCCTCCCTTGTAACCGGCTCTGTGTAACCCTAGCCCCCTCCGGTGTCTATATAAATCGGAGGGTTTTAGTCTGTAGGACAACAACAATCATACCATAGGCTAGCTTCCAGGGTTTAGCCTCTCCGATCTCGTGGTAGATCAACTCTTGTAATACTCATATCATCAAGATCAATCAAGCAGGAAGTAGGGTATTACCTCCATCGAGAGGGCCCAAACCTGGGTAAACATTGTGTCCCCCACCTCCTGTTACCATCCGCCTTAGATGCATAGTTCGGGACCCCCTACCCGAGATCCGCGGTTTTGACACTGACACCAGGTACTAAGACCAAAAGAGCTTCTCCATGGTGTTTCCCTCCTGAGACCGGAAGAATTGCGCGGCGTCGGCCGCACTCCTTGGGAGATCCGCAAAGGCGTCTGGAGAACTCCATAGTCGATTAAGCAAGGCATATCTCTGACTGCCAAATATACTATGTAAAAGAACGGGCTTACCAGCCGCTATCTGTTCGGCTTGCTTGATCTCCTTGCGAGCCGCCCGGGACTCGGTCCACACCTTGGCCTCCTGAAGAACCTTGGTGAGATCGACCGCATGGGCCTTATCTCCTCCTCCAAGGCCTCGCACTTGCTGGTGGCATCCTGGAGCTCCTGCTCCACTTCGGTCACCTGCTCCTCATACTTGCGGCGGGTGACCTGCTCAGCCTCTAAATCTGCAGCCACTTGGCTCACCCGCGCCTGCTCTTTGGCTTGGGCGAGGGCACTCTTCAGGGTCTCGACCTCGGCCGCACTACCCACAAATATGATCGAGACAACACATGAGATTAGACTCTGCATTGGCATATCACTTTAGGTGTGTAAACTTTTTTAAAAAACATACATTACGCCTCATTAAACCACTTGTTGATGCGGATGAGGTCCTCATCGGCCCGCTCCAGCTTTCGCTTGAGTTCTGATACTTCAGCGGCCTGGGTGGTTGCCACTAACAGTGAAGCCTATTTATCAAAATAGACAAGTATGTTATCTCCTTTGAATATTACTTGATCCTCTATTCGGCCTTTCTTTTCAAAAGCCGAACAGAGTCTCAGGGGCTACTATCTATACACAAGCATATTTTTTGCATATGCAAAGCAGCTAAGAATATTACATCACGCACCTCAAAGCCTGTTAATAGGCTGGTGAAGGCTTCGTTCGGCCTACTTTTGGCGGATTGAACCTTCTCAACCACCATACCCATGAGGGTACAGTGCTCCTACACAATGGAAGCACGTCGAAGCGCTTCCACCAGAGTGCCCGGTGCATCTAGATTGATAGAGGTCGCCGGTGGAGTCAACGCTCCCTGAGGGAGTCCTAGATTAGGGGGTCTCCGGATAGCCAGACTATATCCTTTTGCCGGACTGTTAGACTATGAAGATACAAGATTGAAGACTTCGTCTCGTGTCCGGATGGGACTCTACTTGGCGTGGAAGGCAAGCTAGGCAGTAAGGATATGGATATCTGCTCCTTTGTAACCGACCTTGTGTAACCCTAACCCTCTCCGGTGTCTATATAAACCGGAGGGTTTTAGTCCGTAGGACACAATAACATACAATCATACCATAGGCTAGCTTGTAGGGTTTAGCCTCTCTGATCTTGTGGTAGATCAACTCTTGTAATACCCATATCATCAAGAATAAATCAAGCAGGACGTAGGGTTTTACCTCCATCAAGAGGGCCCGAACCTGGGTAAAACATTGTGTCCCCTGCCTCTTGTTACCATCCGCCTAGACGCACAGTTCGGGACCCCCTACCCGAGATCCGCCAGTTCTGACACCGACATTGGTGCTTTCATTGAGAGTTCCTCTGTGTCGTCATCATCAGGCTTGATGGCTCCTTTGATCATCATTAGCGATGTAGTCCAGGGTGAGACTTTTCTCCCCGGACAGATTTTTGTATTCGGCGGCTTTGCACTGCGGGCCAATTCGCTTGGCCATCTGGAGCATATTGAAAACTACGCCCCTGGCCATCAGGTCAGGATTGGAAGCTTAAACTACACGACTGATATCCGCGGAGACTTGATCTTCGATGGATTCAAGCCTCTGCCTTGTGCGTCACACGGTCACGATGAGTACGATTTAGCTCTACCATCAGACAGTGTTCAGGAGATCGCACTGGCAGCCGCTCCGACCCTCAATTTGGAGCCAGTTGCGCCGTCCATAGACGGGTGGATGGACCCTGCCACGGAGGCCTTACCCTTAGCGGCGATCGAGCCGAACATCGACCTTACCCTGCACGAGAGCCGTGTTGTCAGACTGACGGATCCTTCTCCAGCCACGGACTCTGAACCGCCTGCGCCTGTTCCTAGCGAATGTGATTGGGCGCCAATCATGGAGTTTACCTCCGCGGATATTTTTCAGCACTCGCCCTTTGGCGACATACTAAACTCATTAAGGTCTCTCTCCTTGTCAGGAGGATCCTGGCCGAACTATGTCCGGTCGGATTGGGATGCGGATGACGAAGAAATTCGCTGCCCACCCACCACCCACTTAGTACCACTGTCGACAACTTAACTGACATGCTCGACTTCGACTCCGAAGACATCGACAGTATGGCTGACGATGCGGGAGACGAAGAGGAATCACTGTCCATAGGGCACTGGATAGCCACCTCATCATACGATATATACATGGTGGACACACCCAAAGAAGGCAATGGCGATGAGACAGCGGAGGATGACCCCTCCAAGAAGCAACCCAAGCGCCAACGTCAGCGGTGCCGCTCTAAGTCCCGCCAAAGCAAAAGTGGTGATACCGGCATAGGAGATAATAACACTCCGGATAGTGCCGAAGATGGCAACAATCCCGTCCAGCACAATCTAGGACAGGAGAATGGAGAGGCCATCCCTCCAGAGAGAGCGGTAGATGGAGAGGCGGGGGATGATAATTACATGCCCCCTCCGAAGACGAGGCAAGCCTCTACGATGAAGAATTCGTCGTGCCAGAGGATCCCGTCGAACAAGAGCGCTTCAAGCACCGGCTTATAGCCACGACAAATAGCCTTAAGAAAAAGTAGCAACAGCTTCAAGCTGATCAAGATCTGCTAGCTGACAGATGGACTAAAGTCATCGCGGCCGAGGAATAAAAACTCGAACGCCCCTCCAAGAGTTACCCAAAATGCAGGTTGCTACCCCGACTGGAGGAAGAAGCGTATGACGCGACTGATTGGCCACCTCGTGGCTGCGATAGAGAGGCATTCCATCCAAAAGCTCAGCTTGCACCCCAACGCCATTCAAATAAAAAGGCATGGGGAAATACGCCAGACCTATGAGACGTACTGGAGGACAAAGCAAAACATGCAAGATCGATCTACGGATCACGAGGGCGCGCCACTACGCGAGACAATAAACGTCACGCCGGATAGAATAAAAGTAAATCCGACCGAGCCAAACACAGCAGGAAAGACTCATTGGATCTGCGTCGCGATATAGCCCAGTACAGAGGTGCCGCACACCCCTTATGCTTCACAGATGAAGTAATGGATCATCAAATCCCAAAGGGTTTCAAACCCGTAAACATAGAACCATATGACGGCACAACAGATCCTACGGTATAGATCGAGGATTTCCTCCTGCATATCCACATGGCACGCGGTGATGATCTACACACCATTAAATACCTCCCACTCAAACTTAAAGGACTAGCTCGGCATTGGCTCAACAACTTGCCAGCAGAGTCCATTGGCTGTTGGGAAGATCTGGAAGCCGCATTCCTCGACAACTTTCAGGGCACTTATGTGCGACCACCAGACGCCGATGACTTGAGCCACATAATTCAGCAGCCACAGGAATCGGCCAGGCAATTCTGGACACGGTTCCTAACAAAGAAAAATCAAATCGTCGACTATCCGGATGCAGAGGCTCTAGCAGCTTTCAAGCACAACATCCGCGACGAGTGGCTAGCCCAGCACCTTGGTCAGGAAAAGCCGAAATCTATGGCAGCCCTCACGACACTCATGACCCGCTTGTGTAGGAGAAGACAGCTGGCTGGCTCGCAGTAACAACTATCAAAGAACCATGGTACTTCGGATACCAAGTACGACAGTAGCAGGTCACGCCACAACAAACATAAGCGCCACATTAACAGCGACAATACCGAGGATACGTCAGTCAATGCCGGATTAAAAGACTCTAAACCCGGTCAGCGGAAAAAGCCATTCAAAAGAAGCACTCTGGGCCCGTCCAGTTTGGACCGTATACTCGATCGCTCGTGTCAAATACACGGCACCCCCGACAAGCCAGCCAGCCACACCAATAGGGATTGTTGGGTGTTCAAGCAGGCAGGCAAGTTAATTGCCGAAAACAAAGATAAGGGGCCACATAGCGATGACGAGGAGGAGCCCCGGCAGCCAAATACCGGAGGACAGAAGAGGTTCCCCCCACAAGTGCGGACGGTGAACATGATATACGCAACCCACATCCCCAAGAGGGAGCGGAAGCGTGCGCTCAGGGACGTATATGCGTTGGAGCCAGTCGCCCCAAAGTTCAACCCATGGTCCTCCTGTCCGATCACTTTCGATTGCAGGGACCGCCCCACTAGTATCCGTCATGGCGGATTCACCGCACTGGTCCTAGACCCAATCATTAACGGATTTCACCTCACTCGAGTCCTTATAGATGGCGGCAGCAGCCTGAACCTGCTCTACCAGGACACGGTGCGCAAAATGGGTATAGACCCCTCAAGGATCAAACCCACAAAAACAACCTTTAAAGGCGTCATACCAGGTGTAGAGGCCCATTGCATAGGCTCAATCACACTGGAAGTGGTCTTCGGATCCCCGGATAACTTCCGAAGCGAAGAGTTAATCTTCGATATAGTCCCGTTCCGCAGTGGTTATCATGCACTGCTTGGGCGAACCGCATTTGCGAGATTCAATGTGGTACCGCATTATGCATACCTCAAGCTCAAGATGCCAGGACCTCAGGGGGTCATTACAGTTAATGGAAACACAGAGCGCTCTCTCCGAACGGAGGAGCATACTGCGGCCCTCGCAGCGGAAGCGCAAAGCAGCCTCTTAAGGCAATCCACTAGTTCGGCATGTAAGGACCCGAACACCTTCAAGCGCGCCCGGAGTAATCGGCAACAGGACCGCCTGGCACGTTCTGAGCTCGCATAGCAATGCGGCCCCACCCCGGCCCAAGCCAAACGGTGAAACTCGTGCCACGCATGCATAATTACGCATTAAAAATACCGTGGGCGCAGGTACGGTGGGGGCATGACTACGGCACGCCCCAAGACACGGCTTAAACCGCACTAGGGGCTTCCCGCTTTGTTATTTTTCTCTCTTTCAGGACATTAATCTCTGGAAACCCGGTCCGGCAGCATGATTGCCGAACACATGATGCAGCAACCAAGGAGGCAGAAAGCTACATCACACCACGAAACTCCCAGGTGGATTACGATAACGAGTGACATACTTGCTCTAATATTATTCCTCAGCTTGCCTTGGAGGGGACATAGTCCTACTTTTTGCTTATTGCACTGCATGTATCATTCTGCTTCAACGCACCTTTTTGAATAAACAATGCATAGCATCAAGACTATTATTGCATTCTTCTTTTATATATATATATATATATATATATATATATATATATATATATATATATATGTATGTATGTTCATTCATGACATCCAGCACCCGTACACTCTGGTACGGCCAATACACCAGGGGCTTAAGTACCCCACAATATGGTGTGAGAAGTCCGAACACTTTCACAAGTGCGGCACCCCGAACTTATAGCATTATATGCATCGGCTCTGAATCATGTCTTTGGTCAATAGTTGGGTTTGTCCGGCTCCCATGTTTTGGTACCTTACGTTCCGCTATATCGGCTAAGGTAGCACTGGGAGAACTACTGTGATTGTGCCCCGGTTCTGCTGGGCTAAGCACCTCAGTAGAGAAAGCTAAAACTGACTGTCATGATAAGGCGAGAGACTGGTCGCTGGTCGAGTGGTTTTCGAGTCCTTAAAGACTTATGCCGCTTAGAGCGAGGAGTCGGCCCTGTCCGGCTTAAGGCGTCTATCGCGCCCCAGATTCGGCCTTCCGAATACTAGGGGCTTCGCCAAAATTTAAAATTATAGAATTCTATGGCTAAGTGAGAGTGATAAAGCATTATTAGTCCAATTGCCTTGTTTGTTGTGCCAAGCACCTCCCTCGAAGGACCCAAAAATGGGAACAAGTGTGCTCAGGTTTATCCCGAACACCCCAGCACTCGTGGCATGGGGGCAGAAGCCGACGACTAGCCATCTCTCAGATTTGATAAACAGCCGAACAGAAGGTAATATTTTAAATTCAAACAAGCGTTGCATAGCGCATATGAACAAGTTTTCATAAATACAGGATTACACAAGCGAGTTTACTCAAATATTATATCTTTCATACACTCATCCGCTACGAGACGGGCACCCTTCAGGACACCCCTCATAGTACATCTCGGGGTGGCAAAGCTCCTTGCCCACCGGCGGCCCTTCCTTAATTAGCTTCACGGCATCCAGCTTGTCCCATTGAACCTTCACACGGGCAAAAGCCCGGCGTGCACCTTCGATGCAGACGGACCGCTTGATGACTTCTAGCCGTGGGCAGGCATCTACGAGCCGCCTCACCAGGCTGAAGTAGCTGTTGGGAAGGGCGTCACTAGGCCACATCCGGACTATAAAGCCCTTCATGGCCTGTTCGGCCACCTTGTGCAGCTCGACCAGCTGCTTTAGCTGGTCGCTCATGGGCACCGGGTGTTCGGCCCCAGTATACTGAGACCAGAACAACTTCTCCGTTGAGCTTCCCTCCTCGGCCTGGTAAAACTATGCGGCATCTGACACGCTATGGGGCAAATCAGCGAACGCTCCTGGAGAGCTCCGGATTCGGGTAAGTAACAAGTAATTTACTTTCACATGCTTACTCTGCATAAAGAATGCCTTACCCGCCGCTATTTTCTTCATCGCCTCAATCTCCTGGAGGGCTTTTTGGGCTTCAGCCTTAGCATTTTTTGCGCTTTCAAGGGCCGCGGCAAGCTCGGACCCTCGCGTCTTCGAGTCACGCTCCAGCGCCTCATGCTTCGACACGAGAGCTTGGAGCTCTTGCTGCACCTCGCCCACCCGTGCCTCCTGCCTTTCCTGCTCGATGCGCTCCTTGGCCGCTTTGTCTTCGGCCTCGGATAGCGCTTGCTTCAGGGTCGCCACCTCGGTCGTGGCCCCTGGCAAATTGACGATGATCCTATCATTTTGCAACCGTGTCTTCTTTTATATATACATATCTATAGACAGGATATTACTTACCCTTGTTCTCCTCGAGCTGCCTCTTGGCAAGGCCGAGCTCTTTCTTGGACCCCTCGAGGTCCTGCTTCAATGCGGCAACCTCCGCAGTCTGTGTGGCAGAGGCCAGCAGCGAAGCCTGCATACGCATATAGACATACTTATGTTAGACTCCTGCGATATTGTTTGATCCTCTATTCGGCTTTTCTTTGTGAACACCGAACAGAGCATCAGGGGCTACTGTCTATGCGGTAATATTTTTCCTATATTTTAAATACTTACCTCAAAGCCTGTTAGAAGGCTGGCACAGGCTTCAGTCAGTCCGCTCTTGGCGGACTGAACCTTCTGGACCACCGCACTCATAATAGTGTGGTGCTCTTCGTCAATGGAAGCACTGCGAAGCGCTCCCAGCAGATTGTCCGGTTTCCCTGGATGGGCAGAGGTCACCGGCATAGGCGTCTTGCCCCTCTTGGAAGGAGGACGCCTGTCCGAGTCCAGAACCACTAGAGGTTTCAGCGCGGTGTTCGGCTGAGGGCCGAACTCGGAGCCCTCGGGGGCTTTGCTCGCCCTGCTCCCGGAGTCCGGAAGGTTGCTTTGAGGCGCCTCCGGGACTGTCTCCCCTCGACCCAGTGCCTCTTGAGACAACACCTCGGCGTTGTCCATAGGGCAAGGGGAGGTGGCGGTCGGAAGTGGATCGCTATCCATATCCGACGAGCCCAGGGAGCCGTCCGACGAGGATACGTCGATACGGGTTCGGGGCCGTCTGCACAATCATAATTCAGCGTTAGGAGAAGCAGTGCGACAAAGGAATTCTATGAGTTACTCTAGTATCCAAATATTAACGACTTCGCTAGGGGCTTGGCCCAGAGCAGCCACTCGTCTTCGCCTTCGGCGGCGGTGGTGGAGTAGTCCGGAAGGAGAGTCCTTCCCTTCTTGGACCCTTCGGCCCCCCAGTAGGGGCGGCCTTCCTTTTCTTGTCTCCCCCGACTTGAGGGGGAACATCTTCATCTTCCTCCTCGTCTACGGGGGAGGAGTGCGTCGCGGAGTTATGGACGATGAGTCCGATAACACCTGGCGCCGGGAACTCTTTCGGGTTCCCTTGGCCTTCTTGGTCTTCTCCGGCACCTTGTAAGGAGCCGGGGTCAGCATCTCCGTCAGGAGAGCGTCCGCAGTGTCTTCGGGCATAGGCGCCGGACAGTTAATCTGCCTCGACGTCTCCACCCAGTCCTGTCAAAGGCATGGAGATCAGACCCCGCACACGGTTAAGCTAGGGGAAATAAATATCCTACCGGATGTATAGAACTCACCGAATGCGCTCGGCACTTCGCGCTTAGCCCACGGTCCTCGGTGAGAGAGGGAGGGACCTCGGCACCCTTGAACAGCACCTTCCAGACGTCCTTCTGCGTCGTGTCGAAGAGCTCGCTCAGAGTCTGGTGCTGGGTCGGGTCGAACTCCCACAAGTTGAAGTCCCGTTGTTGGCACGGGAGGATCCGGCGGATGAGCATGACGTGGACTATGTTGACAAGCTTGAGCTTCTTGCTTGCCATACTCCGGATACATTTCTGGAGTCCATCCAGCTCCACCGATGAACCCCACGATAAGCCCTTCTCTTTCCAGGAAGTGAGCCGTGTAGGGAATCCGGATAGAAAGTCGGGGGCCGCTGCCCATTTGGTGCCGCGCGGCTCGGTGATGTACAACCAGGCCGATTGCCACCCCTTTATGGTCTCCACGAAGCATCCCTCAAGCCATGTGACATTGGGAATCTTGCCCACCATGGCTCCACCGCATTCTGCTTGTTGGCCTCCCACCACCTTCGGCTTGATGTTAAAGGTCTTCAGCCACAGGCCGAAGTGGGGTCGGACGCGGAGGAAAGCCTCGCACACGACGATGAACGCCAAAATGTTGAGGACGAAGTTCGGGGCCAGATCATGAAAGTCCATCCCATAGTAGAACATGAGACCACGGACGAATGGATGGAGGGGAAACCCCAGTCTGCGGAGGAAGTGGTGGAGGAAAACTACCCTCTCATGAGGTTCCGGGGTAGGAACGATCTGCCCCGAAGCGGGCAGCCGATGCGCGATATTCGCGGCTAAGTATCCGGGGCCGCGCAGCTTTTTGATGTGCCCCTCCATAATGAAGGAAGCCACCCATTTGCCCCCCCCCCCCGCTCCACACATGTTTGGAGAAGGTTGAGGGGAAGGATGTGGACTTGGGCATTGGAGCTCGAGTGCGCAAGAGTGGATGAGCAAGGAGGAAGAAGGCGTGGGTAGAAGAAAGGTTAAACCTTGTCCCTTTATAAGGGCGGCCGAAACAATGCGCCCTCACTAGCCTGGTAAAACTCGCTTATCCCCCAAGCACCGTAATCGATGGCGCGGTTGGGTTACCCATGCTCGTTGAGGGAGTCCTGGATTAGGGGGTGTTCGGATAGCCGAACTAAACCTTCAGCCGGACTCCTGGACTATGAAGATACAAGATTGAAGACTCCGTCCCGTGTCCGGAAGGGACTTTCCTTGGCGTGGAAGGCAAGCTTGGCGATACGGATGTTCAGATCTCCTACCATTGTAACTGACTCTATGTAACCCTATCCCTCTCCGGTGTCTATATAAACCGGGGGGTTTTAGTCCGTAGGACAACATACACATCAACAATCATACCATAGGCTAGCTTCTAGGGTTTAGCCTCTCTGATCTCGCGGTAGATCTACTCTTGTACTACCCATATCATCAATATTAATCAAGCAGGACGTAGGGTTTTGCCTCCATCGAGAGGGCCCGAACCTGGGTAAAACTTCGTGTCCCTTGCCTCCTGTTACCATCCGGCCTAGACGCACAGTTCGGGACCCCCTACCCGAGATCCGCCGGTTTTGACACCGACATTGGTGCTTTCATTGAGAGTTCCTCTGTGCCGTCGTCGTCAGGCCCGATGGCTCCTACGATCATCAATGGCGATGCAGTCCAGGGTGAGACCTTCCTCCCCGGACAGATCTTCGTCTTTGGCGGCTTCGCACTGTGGGCCAATCCACTTGGCCATCTAGAGCAGATCGAAAGCTACGCCCCTGGCCGTCAGGTCAGATTCGGAAATTTAAACTACACGGCTGACATCCGCGGGGACTTGATCTTCGACGGACTCGAACCACCGCCGAGCGCGCCGCACTATCACGACGAGCATGATCTAGCTCTGCCGCCAAACAGTGCCCTGGAGGCCGCACCCGCATCGGCTCCGACCCTTAGTTCGGAGCCAGCCGCGCCAATCGAGGATGGGCGGTTGGACGCCACCTCGGAGGCTGTGATCCCAATGGCGGTTGAGCCGAACACCAGCCCCGTACTCTGCGAGACTCGTGACTCCACAAAGCCGGATTCTTCTCTGGACTCCGAACCCTCCGCGCCCCTGCCGATCGAATCCGATTGGGCGCCGATCATGGAGTTCACGGCCACGGACGTCTTTCAGCACTCGCCTTTCGGCGATATCCTGAAGTCACTGAAGTCTCTCTCTTTATCAGGAGAGCCCAGGCCGGACTACGGTCAGCAAGGTTGGAGTACGGACGATGAAGAAATTCAAAGCCCACCCACCACCCACTTTGTAGCCACTGTCGACGATTTAACCGACATGCTCGACTTTGACTCCGAAGACATCGATGGTATGGACGCCGATAAAGGAGACAATGAAGAACCAGCGCCTATTGGGCCCTGGAACGCCACCTCGTCATATGACATATACACGGTGGACGCACGAAAAGATGATGACGAGGAGCGGAAGGACGCACCGAAGGCCTGGTCCCTCGAAAAGCAGTCAAAATGGCGACGCAAGCGCCGCCCCAAATCCCGCCTCGACAGAAATAGCGATCACACAGACCCAGCGCTGGAGCAGGGCGAACTGCTGCCGGACAATGGCAATCCGGATATCCAAACCGAACAAACAAATCCTATCAGGGATAATGGTCCGGATTACATAACGCCGGACAGACACCCGGAGCATCAGAATGCCCGCGAAAGGCTCGTTGCCACCGCAAGGAGCCTTAAAAAGCAGAAGTGAAGGCTCAAGGCCGCGCAAAACAAACTCCAATTCAGATGGAGTAAAATACTTAATACAGCAGCAATGTACGGTGACGATCGCCCCTCAAAGAGCTACCCAAAGTGGAAGCTACTATCCGAATTCGATGAGGAGGCCTCCAACCCCCCACAACCAAATATCAAAGCAACCACCTGGTCGGATAGACGACCCCTCTATCAACACAGAATGGCATACAATGCCACTCACAATACAACACACGACCCACGCAAGGGCTCGCACCCAAAGGACGGCGCAACAAGATCCATCTATGGACCACGCAAGCGCGCCCCAGCATACAATGCAACACAACAAGCATCAGAACAACGCGGTACACCCAGTTATAGGGGTGCCGCACACCACCTATGTTTCACCGATGAGGTGCTGGACCATGAATTTCCAGAGGTATTCAAGCCCGTAAACATAGAGGAATACGATGGGACAACAGACCCTAGGGTTTGGATTAAGGACTATATCCTTCATATCCATATGGCTCGAGGAGATGATCTCCACACCATCAAATACTTCCCCTCAAGCTCAAAGGGCCAGCTCATCACTGGCTCAAAGGCCTCCCCGAAAGCTCCATTGGAAGTTGGGAAGAGCTCGAAGACGCCTTTCGGGCAAATTTTCAAGGAACTTATGTCCGACCTCCGGATGCGGACAATTTGAGTCATATAACTCAACAGCCCGGAGAGTCAGCCCGAAAGCTTTGGAACAGGTTTCTCACTAAAAAGAACCAGATTGTCGACTATCCGGACGCCAAAGCCTTGGCAGCTTTCAAGCATAGCGTCCGTGACGAATGGCTCGGTAGACACCTCGGCCAAAATAAGCCGAGAACGATGGCCGCATTAACAAACCTCATGACCCGCTTTTGCGTGGGTGAGGATAGCTGGCTAGCCAGATGCAGCACCAGCGACCCTAGTACATCTGAAGTTAGAGATGGAAACGGGAAATCTCGGCGCAACAGCAATAGCAAATGCCGGAATAAAGAAGACAGCACGAAGGGCACGGCGGTAAATGCCGGATTCAAAAGCTCCCGGCCAGGTCAAAAGCCGCCCACTAAAGGCACCAGGGATGAACCGTCCAGCCTCAACAAAATTCTGGACCAGGTATGTCAGATACATAGTACCCCTAGCAAGCCCGCTAATCATACCCACAGAGAATGTTGGGTCTTCAGGCAGTCCGGCAAGCTCAAAACCATACACAAGGGGGAGGATACACCAAGTGAAGACGAGGACGAGCCTCCCAAGCAAGACACTAGGGAACAAAAGAAATTCCCACCAGAAGTCAAAACAGTAAACGTACTACACATGATCAAGGAAAAAAACACTGCGGCACCCCGAGGAAAATATACCCAAGTGCCTGTCACCGCGAAGTCCTGCCAATGGTCGTCTCAACCGATCATTTTCGACCATCGCGATTACTCAGCAAGTATCTGACACGCAGGATGAGCTGCCTTGGTATTAGACCCAGTAATTGGCGGATATCACTTCACACGAGTCTTGATGGACGGCGGCAGCAGCCTAAACCTAATATACTAGGATACAATCCGCGGGATGGGGTTAGACACAACACAAATTCGCCATAGCAATACTACCTTCAAAGGAGTAATTCCAGGCCCAGGGGCTCGTTGTACGGGCTCCCTCCTACTACAAGTTATATTCGGCTCCCCCGATAACTTCCGTAGCGATCATTTAACCTTCCACATCGCTCCGTTTCAAAGTGGCTATCAAGCACTACTCGGGCGCGAAGCTTTCGCTCGCTTTCATGCAATACCACACTACGCCTCCCTCACACTCAAGATGCCCGGCCAACGCGGCATCATTTCAGTGCACGGAAATATCAAGCGATCTCTGTGCGCCGAAGAGAGTGAGGTTGCCTTGGCAGCCACACACTAAAGGTGCCCGGACTAGCCAAAGCGCCCCATAGGTCGTCAAGACCTCAGACACAACTAATCGAGTCCGGCGCCGCTACTTATACCGAACAAATGGTCACACCCCTATTTACAAGGGGCTCAACGCGCGCAGACATGTGGCCATTCCTCATTTTAAATTATGCATGGTTTCTTTAATTATATTTTTCACATGACAACCTTTTTCACCTAAATTCCTCTCTTTTACAGACAATCATCGTGCCACACCCGTCCAGGATATGGCACAACGGAGACATAGGCGCAGACGTGCAGGAGGGACCCGCTCCAAGGATTCTTTTTAGATTAAGACCCTGCGTAAACCTTTTTTACTGTCTCTTGTTGATACATATCCATCGTTGAGAAGGATGCTGACGTCTTGGCATGAGGCCACGCCAGACCAATCCACGTACCTGGACATAAGGGGCTTCTTACGAAGGCCATTATTTAGGCCCGGTTTATACAACAAAGACAGAATACCTTAGGGAGTGTTCGGCGTCGCGAGTTTGGCCCTATATGCATCAGCTCCGAATCATTGTCTTCGGTTAAATGTTGGGTTTGCCCGGCTCCTGTGTTTTGGTGCCTTACGTTCCGCTTTACCGGCTAAGGTATCACCAGGAGAACTACTGCGATTGTGCCCTGGTTCATCCGGACGAGCACCTCAGTAGAGAAAGCCGAAAACTGATTGTCATGATCTAGCGCGAGACTGGTCAACCACTCGATGACCCATGGGAATGTTAGAATTCCTCCGCCTTAATGAAGGGCCGCTTTCCGGCCAGGCATATACGCGCCCCTGGATCGGGAGAGTGCGGAGCCACCAGGGGCTATCTAGTAGCCCCATTGTCAAACTCCTATGGCTGAGTGAAAGTGTTAAAGCATTATAGTCCGGTTGCCTCGCTCGCTCTGCTATCACCTCCTTAATCGGACCAAGACGTTGGGTTAAGTGTGAACATGTGTTTCTGCGAACACCTCCGCATTATATGCGTGGGGGTTGAAGCCGACGACTGCAATCTTTCAGGTTATACACATGTATACATAAACGGCCGCCCAGGAGGCATCACATTACTTTCAGGAAAAAGTATAAAAGTAGCCTTATGAAAATTTATAAAAGCATTTCGCTTACAATGAGATTACATGTCACTCAAACATAATATTTTTTGAGCACTGGGTCTCTATCAAACGAGCACCCTCAAGAACTTCCTCAAAGTAGTGCTCAGCAGCCCTTTGACCTATGGCCGAAGCCTGCGCTGCAACAGTGGTAGCATCCATCTCCGCCCAGTATGCTTTAGCACGGGCAAAGGCCATTCGTGCGCCTTCTATACACGCCGACCTCTTCATCGCATTAATGTGCGGCACCACGTCAAGGTACTGCTGCACCAAGCCAAAATAGCTGTTCGGTTTCAGCCTTTCCGGCCATAGCTGATCCACAACAGACCTCATGGCGAGTTCGGACAATCTATTTAGTTCGGCCCATTCGGCTAGTTGGTCAGACAACAAAAGTGGACGCTCGGGAGAATGGAATTGTGTCCAAAATAGTTGGTCCACTTCACGGTCCGTCTGACCCTTGAAGTACTTGGCCGCATCAGCAGCGCTTGCCGCCAAATTCATATACGCATCCTCCGAACTCGACAGCCGATCCAGAGGGGCATACCATGGATCTCTGAACTTCCTCTGCGACATAAAGGATTTCCCGGCTACAATATCCCCGGCTTCCCGCAACTCCTCCTTCTTTGCCCTCATAGCAGAGCGGAGGTCTTTTCCCGTTGCAGCAACCTTCTCAAGGTCCGATGCCTTTGCCTGGTTTTCCTTTTCAAGAGCCCGGCAACGGTCGATGGTGGCTTTTAATTCTATGGCCATATTGGCCATCTTATCCCGGCTCTCGCCATGCGTGGCCTTCTCGGCTCGCAACTCTTCAGCCGCCTTCAAAGCAGCCGCATTACCCAATCTTGCTTGTTCCTTGGCTCGGGCAAGTTCCGCCCACAAGGTTTCAACGGTGGCAGCTCCATCTGTAGTAATAACATGTTAAATATACTGGTTTCATGCTGCTCTTACTATGCGGCATTTACCAGATAATAACACCTACCCTGCGCCTCGTCAAGCCTTTTGTTAACAAGCTCGATGTCGGCGTCTGCCGCATCCAACTGCCGTTTTAAATGGGCAAACTTGCTAGTCCGGCTAGCCACCAGAGCTTCCATCACCTGCTCATAAAAACAGTATGGTTACTACCTGGCATTATGATCCTCTGATTGTCGTCGTTCCCAACGACAACCAGAGTCTCAGGGGCTACTATCTACACAGGGCACACTTAGCATGTGCAGGACTATCATACATTATTTTACGTACCTCAAAACTTGTCAGTAGACTCATAAAAGCTTTATGCAATCCGCTTTCGGTGGACAAGATTCTCGCCATCACCGTATTCATCAGCACACGGTGTTCATCTGAGATGGCCGCTTTCCCCACCAACTCCCTCAGAACATACAACCGCACACTAGACGGTGACGGACTCGTTTGTCTGCTCTCTTCGGGAGCCGGACACTGGGAACTTCGGGGGTCGACGGGATTATCTTCTGGCCTCGCCAGACTCGGAGAGGCCCTCCGCGACAACACTTCAGGGTCGCCCGCTTCCGGAGCGGAGGAGTCCGGTGGAGGCGTTTTGCTCTCCATCATCTCTGGAAGAAGATCCCCCGAAGACGAGCTCATTTGAGAGGGGCTAAGGCCCGAACTGCAAAGATACCTGCAGTGGTTATCTTCTCAGAAGAAAAGACGACATATCTGTACTATTAAGGTATTTTGGGTCACTTACGACTCGTGGGAGAATTGATCCCCCCGAGGACTTTG
>NC_041384.1:113526093-113579776 GCF_002162155.2 Triticum dicoccoides | reverse complement strand
GGACCCTCTGTGGGAGACTTCTTCTCCCGTTTCGAAGCTTCGGCTTCCGAATCCCCAGATGCAATCCTTTTCCTCTTCTGGTCGTCTTCCTTCGTGAAGACGCTCGCTCCCTCGGCTGGAGCGGCCAGCGTTTGGGGCCCGCGACCGCCCGCATTTCCCTTCAAGGGCTCCGGGCAAGGTAAGGTCTGGAGCATCTTTTCCAATATCGGATTTCCCAAACCCTCGGGGAGGGGGGCCGAGCACCGAATCAACTTCGCCATCGTTAGCCAGTCCTGGTCAAAAAGCAAACTCTTAGAAATAACTTCGCATCAAAGGAGAGGTAGTACGCTCGGTCGGAAGATGCCTTGCCTACTCGGCGGCACGGTTGCTACTCAGGCCTACGTCCTCGGTAATTTCTGGACACTCCACTTGAGGTCAGAAGAACAACTTGTACATCTCCTCGTGCGTCAGGCCGAGGAAATTTCGAATGGCGCGCGGTCCCTCGGGATTGAACTCCCACAAGCGAAGAGGCCGGCGTTTGCAAGGCTGGACTTGACGAACCAGCATAACTTGTGTTACCGTGACCAAACTGAAATCTCCATTAAAGAGATCTTGAATGCGGCTTTGCAGTATTGGCACGTCCTTGGCCAGACCCCAGCTCAATCCTCTGCTAATCCATGACATCAGTGGTGGTGGAGGGCCTGGGCGGAAGACAGGGGCGGCTGCCCACTTGGCACTTCTAGGAGCCGTGATGTAGAACCACTCGTGTTGCCACAATTCAGACACCTCTGGAATGGAACCTTTGGGCCATGCAGCTCCCGTCATCTTGTGTATTGAGGCGCCTCCACACTCCACATGTTGCCCCTCGATCATCCTCGGTTTTACTTCAAAGGTCTTGAGCCATAGGCCAAAATGAGGGGTAACCCAGAGGAAGGCCTCGCACATAACAATAAATGTCATGATATGAAGAAGGAGTCCGGAGCTAGATCATGGAAATCTAGCCCGTAGTAAAACATCAAGCCCCTGACAAAAGGATCCAATGCAAGGCCTAGACCTCGGAGGAAGTGGGAGACGAACGCGACGCTCTCGTTGGGTTCGGGGGAGGGGACGGCCTGCCCCCGAGGAGGCAGCCGATGCAGAATCTCGGCAGTCAGATATCTGGCTTCCCTCAACTTTTTGACGTCTTCTTCCATGACGGAAGAAGGCACCCATCGGCCTTGAAGGCTAGATCCGGACATGACTGAAGGTTCGGAGCACCTAATCTAAACTTTGGGCGTTTGAGCTTGAGGTGGGGGAAGGATTCGATTGAGCACGGGAGGGGAAAATAAAAGGCCTCGTCCCTTTATAAAGAGGGTGGATATCGAGAGTCCTCTCCGTGTCCGTTTGGACTTGCCGATGATCTAAGAGTCCTAGAAGCGGTTGGGTTACCCACGCCCGTATTGATGAGAATCCTGGAATAAGGGGACACAATCTCTGCTTTGACAAGACGTGCCAAGGAATCCGCCTCGCATAACGCGATGAGGTGGGATACTGAAACGACTCGGATAAAGGCTTGGCCGTGGTGTGTCACACTACGGAATACGTCAGCAGATTAGATTTGTGTAAATATTATTCTCTCTATGGCAATATGTGGAAACTTATTTTGCAGAGACGGACACTATCTTTGTGTTCAAAATCTTCTATGAAGTACTTGGAGGAGGAACCTGCCTTGCAATGCCGAAGACAAACTGCGCGCCGGACTCATCGTCATTGAAGCCTGGTTCAGGGGCTACTGAGGGAGTCCTGGATTAGGGGGTGTTCGGATAGCCGAACTATACCTTTAGCAGGACTCCTGGACTATGAATATACAAGATTGAAGACTCCGTCCCGTGTCCGGAAGGGACTTTCCTTGGCGTGGAAGGCAAGCTTGGTGATACGGATGTTCAGATCTCCTACCATTGTAACCGACTCTATGTAACCCTAACCCTCTCCGGTGTCTATATAAACTGGGGGGTTTTAGTCCGTAGGATAACATACACATCAACAATCATACCATAGGCTAGCTTCTAGGGTTTAGCCTCTCTGATCTCGCGGTAGATCTACTCTTGTACTACCCATATCATCAATATTAATCAAGCAGGACGTAGGGTTTTACCTCCATCAAGAGGGCCCGAACCTGGGTAAAACTTTGTGTCCCTTGCCTCCTGTTACCATCCGGCCTAGACGCATAGTTCGGGACCCCCTACCCGAGATCCGCCGATTTTGACACCGACACTCGTATTGATGAGAATCCCGTAATAAGGGGAACACGATCTCTGCTTTGACAAGACGTGTCAATAAACTGCCTCGCGTTGTGTGCGGGGCTAGTTAAAGGAAACGGTTCGAATAATTACCGGGCCATGGCATAATGTCATGTTGCCAAAACGTGTCAGCAGATTAGATTTGTGGAAATGTTATTCTCTCTACGGTGGTATGTGGAACTTATTTTGCAGGGTCGGACACTATCCTTGTATTCAAATTCTTCTGTGATGTATTCGGAGGAGGAACCCGCCTTGCAATGCCGAAGACAATACTGCACGCCGGACTCATCGTCATTGAAGCCTGGTTCAGGGGCTACTGAGGGAGTCCTGGATTAGGGGGTCTCCGGACAGCCGGACTATATCCTTTTGCCGGACTGTTAGACTATGAAGATATAAGATTGAAGACTTCGTCTCGTGTCCGAATGGGACTCTACTTGGCGTAGAAGGCAAGCTAGGCAGTACAGATATGGATATCTCCTCCTTTGTAACCGACCTTGTGTAACCCTAACTGAGGGAGTCCTGGATTAGGGGGTGTTCGGATGGCCGAACTATACCTTCAGCCGGACTCCTGGACTATGAAGATACAAGATTGAAGACTCCGTCCCGTGTCCAGAATGGACTTTCCTTGGCGTGGAAGGCAAGCTTGGCGATACGGATGTTCAAAGCTCCTACCATTGTAACCGACTCTATGTAACCCTAATCCTCTCTGGTGTCTATATAAACCGGGGGGTTTTAGTCCGTAGGACAACATACACATCAACAATCATAGCATAGGCTAGCTTCTAGGGTTTAGCCTCTCTGATCTCGCGGTAGATCTACTCTTGTACTACCCATATCATCAATATTAATCAAGCAGGACGTAGGGTTTTACCTCCATCGAGAGGGCCCGAACCTGGGTAAAACATCGTGTCCCTTGCCTCCTGTTACCATCCGGCCTAGACGCACAGTTCGGGACCCCCTACCCGAGAACCGCCGGTTTTTGACACTAACATTGTGCTTTCATTGAGAGTTCCTCTGTGCCATCGCCGTCAGGCCCAATGGCTCCTACGATCATCAATGGCGATGCAGTCCAGGGTGAGACCTTCCTCCCCGGACAGATCTTCGTCTTTGGCGGCTTCGCACTGCGGGCCAATCCACTTGGCCATCTAGAGCACATCAAAAGCTACGCCCCTGGCCGTCAAGTTAGATTCAGAAATTTAAACTACACGGCTGACATCCGCGGGGACTTGATCTTTGACGACTCGAACCACCGCCGAGTGCGCCGCACTGTCATGACGAGCATGATCTAGCTCTGCCACCGAACAGTGCCCTGGAGGCCGCACCCGCGTTGGCTCCGACCCTTAGTTTGGAGCCAGCCGCGCCGATCGAGGATGGGTGGTTGGACGCCACCTCGGGGGCTGTGATCCCAACGGCGGTTGAGCCGAACACCAGCCCCATACTCTGCGAGACTCATGACTCCACGAAGCCGGATTCTTCTCCGGACTCCGAACCCTCTGCGCCCTTGCCGATCGAATCCGATTGGGCGCCGATCATGGAGTTCACGATCGCAGACATCTTTCAGCACTCGCCTTTCGGCGATATCCTGAAGTCACTGAAGTCTCTCTCTTTATCAGGAGAGCCCTGGCCGGACTACGGTCAGCAAAGTTGGAGTACGGACGATGAAGAAATTCAAAGCCCACCCACCGCCCACTTTGTAGCCACTGTCGACGATTTAACCGACATGCTCGACTTTGACTCCGAAGACATCGATGGTATGGACGACGATGAAGGAGACAACAAAGAACCAGCACCTGTTGGGCCCTGGAATGCCACCTCGTCATATGACGTATACACGGCGGACGCACCAAAAGATGACGACGAGGAGCGGAAGGACGCACCGAAGGCCTGTTCCCTCGAAAAGCAGTCAAAACGGCGACGCAAGCACCGCCCCAAATCCCGCCTCGACAGCAATAGCGATCACACAGACCCAGCGCTGGAGTAGGGCGAACCGCTGCCGGACAATGGCAATCCGGATATCCAAACCGAACAAACAAATCCTATCAGGGATAATGGTCCGGACGACATAACGCCGGACAGGCACCCGGAGCATCAGAATGCCCGCGAAAGGCTCTTAGCCACCGCAAGGAGCCTTAAAAAGCAGAAGCGAAGGCAGGCTCAAAGCCCCGCAAAACAAACTCCAATTCAGATGGAGTAAAATACTTAATACAGCAGCAATGTACGGCAATGATTTCCCCTCAAAGAGCTACCCAAAGCGGAAGCTGCTACCCGAATTCGATGAGGAGGCCTCCAACCCCCCACAACCAAATATCAAAGCAACCACCTGGTCGGATAGACGACCCCTCTATCAACACAGAACGGCATACAATGCCGCTCACAATACAACACGCGACCCACGCAAGGGCTCGCACCCAAAGGATGGCGCAACAAGATCCATCTATGGACCACGCAAGCGCGCCCCAGCATACAATGCAACACAACAAGCATCAAAACAACGCGGTACACCCAGTTACAAGGGTGCCGCACACCCCCTATGTTTCACCGATGAGGTACTGGACCATGAATTTCCAGAGGGATTCAAGCCCGTAAACATAGAGGCATACGATGGGACAACAGACCCTGGGGTTTGGATTGAGGACTATATCCTTCATATCCATATGGCTCGAGGAGATGATCTCCACGCCATCAAATACTTACCCCTCAATCTCAAAGGGCCAGCTCGTCACTGGCTCAAAGGCCTCCCCGAAAGCTCCATTGGAAGTTGGGAAGAGCTCGAAGACGCCTTTCGGGCAAATTTTCAAGGAACTTATGTCCGACCTCCGGATGCGGACGATTTGAGTCATATAACTCAACAGCCCGGAGAGTCAGCCCGAAAGCTTTGGAACAGGTTTCTCACTAAAAAGAACCAGATTGTCGACTGTCCGGGCACCGAAGCCTTGGCAGCTTTCAAGCATAGCGTCCATGACGAATGGCTCGCCAGACACCTCGGCCAAAATAAGCCGAGAACGAGGGCCGCATTAACAAACCTCATGACCCGCTTTTGCACGGGTGAGGATAGCTCGCTAGCCAGATGCAGCACCAGCGACCCCAGTACATCTGAAGTTAGAGATGGAAACGGGAAATCACAGCGCAACAGCAATAGCAAACGCCGGAATAAAGAAGACAGCACGAAGGGCACGGCAGTAAATGCCGGATTCAAAAGCTCCCGGCCAGGTCAAAAGCCGCCCACTAAAGGCACCAGGGATGAACTGTCCAGCCTCAACAAAATTCTGGACCAGGTATGTCAGATACATAGTACCCCTAGCAAGCCCGCTAATCATACCCACAGAGAATGTTGGGTCTTCAAGCAGTCCGGCAAGCTCAACGCCGTACACAAGGGGGAGGATACACCAAGTGAAGATGAGGACGAGCCTCCCAAGCAAGACACTAGGGAACAAAAGAAATTCCCACCAGAAGTCAAAACAGTAAATGTACTACACATGATCAAGGAAAAAAACAATGCGGCACCCCGAGGAAAATATACCCAAGTGCCTGTCACCGCGAAGTCCTGCCAATGGTCGTCTCAACTGATCATTTTCGACCATCACGATTACTCAGCAAGTATCCGACACGCATGATGGGCTGCCTTGGTATTAGACCCAGTAATTGGCGGATATCACTTCACACGAGTCTTGATGGATGGCGGCAGCAGCCTAAACCTAATATACCAGGATACAATCCGTGGGATGGGGTTAGACCCAACACAAATTCGCCATAGCAATACTACCTTCAAAGGAGTAACGCCAGGCCCAGGGGCTCGTTGTACGGGCTCCCTCCTACTACAAGTTATATTCAGCTCCCCTGATAACTTCTGTAGCGAGCATTTAACCTTCCACATCGCTCCGTTTCAAAGTGGCTATCAAGCACTGCTCGGGCGCGAAGCTTTCGCTCGCTTTCATGCAATACCACACTACGCCTCCCTCACACTCAAGATGCCCGGTCCACGCGACATCATTTCAGTGCACGGAGATATCAAGCGATCTCTGCGCGTCGAAGAGAGTGAGGCTGCCTTGGCAGCCACACACTAAAGGCGCCCAGACTAGCCAAAGCGCCCCATAGGTCGTCAAGACCTCAGACACAACTAATCGAGTCCGGCGCCGCTACTTATACCGAATAAATGGTCACACCCCTATTTACAAGGGGCTCAACGCGCGCACACATGTGGCCATTCCTCCTCATTTTAAATTATGCATAGTTTCTTTAATTATCTTTTTCACACGACAACCTTTTTCACCTAAATTCCTCTCTTTTACAGACAATCATCGTGCCACACCCGTCTAGGATACGGCACAACGGAGACACAGGCGCAGACGTGCAGCAGGGACCCGCTCCAAGGATTCTTTTTAGATTAAGACCCTGCGTAAACCTTTTTTACTGTCTCTTGTTGATACATATCCACCATTGAGAAGGATGCTGACGTCTTGGCATGTGGCCACGCCAGACCAATGCACGTACCTGGACATAAGGGGCTTCTTATGAAGGCCATTATTTAGGCCCAGTTTATACCACAAAGACCGAATACCTTAGGGAGTGTTCGGCGTCGCGAGTTTGGCCCTATATGCATCAGCTCCGAATCATTGTCTTTGGTCAAATGTTGGGTTTTCCCGGCTCCTGTGTTTTGGTGCCTTATGTTCCGCTTTACCGGCTAAGGTAGCACCAGGAGAACTACTGCGATTGTGCCCTGGTTCATCCGGACGAGCACCTCAGTAGAGAAAGCTGAAAACTGACTGTCATGATCTAGCGCGAGACTGGTCAACCACTTGATGACCCATGGGAATGTTAGAATTCCTCCGCCTTAATGAAGGGCCGCTTTCCGGCCAGGCATATACGCACCCCAGGATCAGGAGAGTGCGGAGCCGCCAGGGGCTATCTAGTAGCCCCACTGTCAAACTCTTATGGCTGAGTGAAAGTGTTAAAGCATTATAGTCCGGTTGCCTCGCTCGCTCCGCTATCACCTCCTTAATAGGACCAATACGTTGGGTTAAGTGTGAACGCATGTTTCTGCAAACACCTCCGCATTATATGCGTGGGGGTTGAAGCCGATGACTGCAATCTTTTAGGTTATACACATGTATACATAAACGGCCGCCCAGGAGGCATCACATTACTTTCAGGCAAAAGTATAAAAGTAGCCTTATGAAAATTTATAAAAGCATTTCGCTTACAATGAGATTACATGTCACTCAAACATAATATTTTTTGAGCACTGGGTCTCTATCAAACGAGCACCCTCAAGAACTTCCTCAAAGTAGTGCTCAGCAGCCCTTCGACCTATGGCCGAAGCCTGCGCTGCAACAGTGGTAGCATCCATCTCCGCCCAGTATGCTTTAGCACGGGCAAAGGCCATTCGTGCGCCTTCTATACACGCCGACCTCTTCATCGCATTAATGCGCGGCACCACGTCAAGGTACTACTGCACCAAGCCAAAATAGTTGTTCGGTTTCAGCCTTTCCGGCCATAGCTGATCCACAACAGACCTCATGGCGAGTTCAGACAATCTATTTAGTTCGGCCTATTCGGCTAGTTGGTCAGACAACGAAAGTGGACGCTCGGGAGAATGGAATTGTGTCCAAAAGAGCTGATCCACTTCACGGTCCGTCTGACCCTTGAAGTACTTGGCCGCATCAGCAGCGCTCGCCGCCAAATCCATATACGCATCCTCCAAACTCCACAGCCGATCCAGAGGGGCATACCGTGGATCTCCGAACTTCCTCTGCAGCATAAAGGATTTCCCGGCTACAATATCCCCGGCTTCCCGCACCTCCTCCTTCTTTGCCCTCATAGCAGAGCGGAGGTCTTTTCCCGTTGCAGCAACCTTCTCAAGGTCCGATGCCTTCGCCTGGTTTTCCTTTTCAAGAGCCCAGCAACGGTCGACGGCGGCTTTTAATTCTACGGCCATATTGGCCATCTTATCCCGGCTCTCCCCATGGGCGGCCTTCTCGGCTCACAACTCTTCGGCCGCCTTCAAAGCAGCCGCATTACCCAATCTTGCTTGTTCCTTGGCTCGGGCCAGTTCCGCCCGCAAGGTTTCAACAGTGGCAGCTCCATCTGCAGTAATAACATGTTAAATATACTGGTTTCATGCTGCTCTTACTATGCGTCGTTTACCAGATAATAACACCTACCCTGCGCCTCGTCACGCCTTTTGTTAACAAGCTCGACGTCGGCGTCTGCCGCATCCAACTGCCGTTTTAAATGGGCAAACTCGCTAGTCCGGCTAGCCACCGGAGCTTCCATCACCTACTCATAAAAAACAGTATGGTTACTACCTGGGATTATGATCCTCTGATCATTGTTGTTCCCAACGACAACCAGAGTCTCAGGGGCTACTATCTACACAGGGCACACTTAGCATGTGCAGGACTATCATACATTATTTTACGTACCTCAAAACCTATCAGTAGACTCATAAAAGCTTTATGCAATCCACTTTCGGCGGACAAGATTCTCTCCATCACCGTATTCATCAGCACACGATGTTCATCTGAGATGGCCGCTAGCCCCACCAACTCCCTCAGAACATCCGACCGCGCACTAGACGGTGCCGGACTCGTTTGTCTGCTCTCTTCGGGAGCCGGACACTGGGAACTTCGGGGGTCGACGGGATTATCTTCTAGCCTCGCCGGACTCGGAGAGGCCCTCCGCGACGACACTTCAGGGTCGCCCACTTCCGGAGCGGAGGAGTTCGGTGGAGGCGTTTCGCTCTCCATCATCTCTGGAAGAAGATCCCCTGAAGACGAGCTCATTTGAGAGGGGCTAAGGCCCGAACTGCAAAGATACATGTAGTGATTATCTTCTCAGAAGAAAAGACGACATATCTGTACTATTAAGGTATTTTGGGTCACTTACGACTCGTGGGAGAATTGATCCCCCCGAGGACTTTGTGCGGCAACCGCACCCCCGGGGTAGGACCCTCTGTGGGAGACTTCTTCTCCCATTTTGAAGCTTCGGCTTCCGAATCCCAAGACGCAATCCTTTTCCTCTTCTGGTCGTCTTCCTTCGTGAAGACGCTCGCTCCCTCGGCTGGAGCGGCCAGCGTTTGGGGCCCGCGACCGCCCACATTTTCCTTCAAGGGCTCCGGGCAAGGTGCGGTCTGGAGCATCTTTTCCAATATCGGATTTTCCAAACCCTCAGGGAGGGGGGCCGAGCATCGAATCAACTTCGCCTTTGTTAGCCAGTCCTAGTCAAAAAGCAAACTCTCAGAAATAACTTCGCATCAAAGGAGAGGTAGTACGCTCGGTCGGAAGATGCCTTACCTGCTCGGCGGCACGGTTGCTACTCAGGCCCACATCCTCGGTACTTTCCGGACACTCCACTTGAGGTCCGAAGAACAACTTGTACATCTCCTCGTGCGTCAGGCCAAGGAAATTTTGAATGGCGCGCGGTCCCTCGGGATTGAACTCTCACAAGCGAAGAGGCCGGTGTTTGCAAGGCTGGACTTGACGAACCAGCATAACTTGTGTTACCACGACCAAACTGAAATCTCCATTAAAGAGATCTTGAATGCGGCTTTGCAATATAGGCACGTCCTTGGCCGGACCCCAGCTCAATCCTCTGCTAATCCATGACATCGGTGGTGGTGGAGGGCCTGGGCGGAAGACAGGGGCGGCCGCCCACTTGGCACTTCTAGGAGCCGTGATGTAGAACCACTCTTGTTGCCACAATTCAGACACCTCTGGAATGGAACCTTTGGGCCATGCAGCTCCCGTCATCTTGTGTATTGAGGCGCCTACACACTCCGCATGTTGCCCCTCAATCATCCTCGGTTTTACTTCAAAGGTCTTGAGCCATAGGCCAAAGTGAGGGGTAACCCGGAGGAAGGCCTCGCACACAACAATAAATGTCGTGATATGAAGAAAGGAGTCTGGAGCTAGATCATGGAAATCTAGCCCGTAGTAAAACATCAAGCCCCTGACAAAAGGATCCAATGCAAGTCCTAGACCTCGGAGGAAGTGGGAGACGAACACGACGCTCTCGTTGGGTTCGGGGGAGGGGACGGCGTGCCCCCGGGGAGGCAGCCGATGCAGAATCTAGGTGGTCAGATATGTGGCCTCCCTCAACTTTTTGACGTCTTCTTTCGTGACGGAAGAAGGCACCCATCGGCCTTGAAGGCTAGATCTGGACATGACTGAAGGTTTGGAGCACCTGACCTGAACTTTGGGTGTTTGAGCTTGAGGTGGGGGAAGGATTCGACTAAGCACGGGAGGGAAAAATAAAAGGCCTCGTCCCTTTATAAAGAGGGTGGATATCGAGCGTCCTCTCCGTGTCCGTTTGGACTTGCCTATGATCTAAGAGTCCTAGAAGCGGTTGGGTTACCCACGCCTGTATTGATGAGAATCCCGGAATAAGGAGACACGATCTCTGCTTTGACAAGACGTGCCAAGGAAACCGCCTCACGTGACGCGCTGAGGGGGGATAATGAAACAACTCGGATAAAGGCTTGGCCATGGTGTGTCACGCTATGGAATACGTCAGTGGATTAGATTTGTGTAAATATTATTCTCTCTGTGGCAATATGAGGAACATTTGTTTTGCAGAGCCGGACACTATCTTTGTGTTCAAAATCTTCTGTAAAGTACTGGGAGGAGGAACCCGCCTTGCAATGCCGAACACAATCTGCGCGCCGGACTCGTCCTCTTTGAAGCCTGGTTCAGGGGCTACTGAGGGAGTCCTAGATTAGGGGGTGTTCGGATGGCCGGACTCCTGGACTATGAAGATACAAGATTGAAGACTCTGTCCCGTGTCCGGAAGGGACTTTCCTTGGCGTGGAAGGCAAGCTTGGTGATACGGATGTTCAGATCTCCTACGATTGTAACAGACTCTATGTAACCCTAACCCTCTCCGGTGTCTATATAAACTGGGGGGTTTTAGTCCGTAGGACAACATACACATCAACAATCATACCATAGGCTAGCTTCTAGGGTTTAGCCTCTCTGATCTCGCGGTAGATCTACTCTTGTACTATCCATATCATCAATATTAATCAAGCAGGATGTAGGGTTTTACCTCCATCGAGAGGGCCCGAACCTGGGTTAAACTTCGTGTCCCTTGCCTCCTATTACCATCCGGCCTAGGCGCATAGTTCGGGACCCCCTACCCGAGATCCGCCGGTTTTGACACCGACACTAACCCTCTCCGGTGTCTATATAAACCGGAGGGTTTTAGTCCATAGGACACAATAACATATAATCATAACATAGGCTAGCTTCTATGGTTTAGCCTCTCTGATCTCGTGGTAGATCAACTCTTGTAATACCCATATCATCAAGAATAAATCAAGCAGGACGTAGGGTTTTACCTCCATCAAGAGGGCCCGAACCTGGGTAAAACATCGTGTCCCCTGCCTCCTGTTACCATCCGCCTAGACGCACAGTTCGGGACCCCCTACCCGAGATCCGCCGGTTTTGACACCGACACTCCCCCTCCTTTAAAGGGGGTTGCTCGTTCGATTCCGGAGTCGTATGGGTCTCTAGAATAATGTTCGACTGGGGGCCAGATTGGTCATGGACCCGTCACCAGTCTCCATGGGGGTTGGTTCCCCCATGTTCTCGGTAGCCGAGGTGTTGCCCTCTGGCGCCGTCTTGGCAGCCTCCCGCACCTCTCCATGGCCTAGAGAGGCTCTTCGAGACAACACTTTGGTGCTGTCCGTGGCGGTTGGCGGAGAGGCTCGCGGAGGCGTCTCGCTCTCCACCATCCCGGGCTCCAGCGAGTTCCCCGAAGATGATGATAGTTGGGGGAGATCGTGGGCCGGACTACAGCACGCAAGTTAATGTGTTAAAACTACAATCATAAAAACCGGATATATGTACGTTACTGTTGGATACTTACGATGCGGCCAGGGGCTTCGACCTGGGGCGCCACTCGGGGATGGCTTCGGCATCCGAGTCCGAGCCGCTGAAAGGGATATCTTCCCCCTCTTGGACGCCTCCGCCTCTAGGTCCACGGAGGTTGCCCTTTTCTTCTTCCTCTCCTTAAGGGGAGAATTGCTCTCCTCCTCCTCCTCTTCGTTTTCATCTCCCTCGTGGGAGGAGGGAGCTTCAGTATCTCCGGACGCAGTGTCCGAAGTACCTTTATGGTGGAGGTCACTTTTGGCCTCCTTGTCCTTCTTCTTGGCCTTCTTTTCCGGCGCCTAGTATGGCACTGGGACCAGCATCCTCGTTAGTAGAGGAATGACAGGGTCTTTGGGTAGCAGAGCCAGACACATGATCTGCTCCGCCTTCTTTGTCCAGCCCTAATTGAAGAATGGAAGGCTCAACATACCCTTTGATTTACTAACTGAAGTTGTGTTCGGAAACTAGAAAACTTACTGGGGCGGCTGGATGAGCGCAGTCGAGGCCGATGTCATCGGTCGTCTCTGGCCACGACTTCCGGGCCTTGAAAAGGAGATTCCATATCTCTCCGTGCGTTGTGCCAAAGAATCGCTGCAGGGTCCACAGACCATCCGGATTGAACTCCCACATGTGGAGAGACCAGCGCTGGCAGGGGAGAATCCGGCGGAAAAGCATCACCTGAATCACATTAGCGAGACTGGTGTTCTTCTCTATCATATTTTTTATGCGCTTTTGTAGCACCATCACCTCATCGGATGATGCCCAATCCAGGCCCTTGTTAATCCATGACATGAGCCACATTGGGGGTCCAGATTTAAACTTAGGAGTGGTTGCCCATGTGGCACCGTGAGGTTCGGTGATGTAGAACCACTCCTGTTGCCATCCCTTCACGGTCTCCATGAAGGCCCCTTTGGGCCAGGTGACATTGGGGAGCTTTCTCACCATGGCGCCGCCGCAATCCGCATGTTCTCGGTCGACCACTTTCGGCTACACGTTGAAAACCTTAAGCCATAGGACGAAGTGGGGGGATGCGGAGGAGCGCCTCACACACAACGATGAATGCCAAAATGTGGAGGAAGTAATTCGGGGCTAGATCGTGGAAATCTAGCCCATAATAGAACATGAGGCCGCGGACGAAAGGGTGGAGAGGAAACCCTGGTCTGCGGAGGAAGTGGGGGATAAACAGCACTCTCTCGTCGGGCTCCGGAGTAGGGATGATATGATTTTTGGTAGGGAGTCGGTGCGCGATACTCGCGGCCAGGTACCACGCCTCACGGAGTTCCTTGAAGTTCTTCTCCGTGAAAGAGGAGGTCATCCACTTGCCCTGCGAGCCGCATCCGGCCATGGCTAGAAAGGTTGGGCGACGGAAAGATTGAAGCTTGGGCGCGGGAGCTCGAGGACGGGATGGCCGAGAAAGGAAGAAGGTGTGGGGTAAAAAGATAGGTAGTGAATATCAAGCGTTCCCCACGAGCCTTAAAACTTGCCTATTCCCAAGGGGTCGTGCGAATGGCACAGTTGGATTACCCGAACCCGTATTGATGAAAATCCCACAATAAGGGGACATGATCTCTGCTTTGACAAGACGTGTCAATGGAGGTTGCGCCTCGAAACATGAAGCAGGAGGCCAAAAAACGGTTTGAAATAATAAAAAGGCCAGACATGACATTTCGCCGAAAAAGCTGTCAGTAGACATACCTTATTTTTATTAAGTATTGTGCCCTTGTGGTTGAGGGTTGTAACTGTTATACAGAGCCGGATACAGTTCTCTTGCTCAGAAGACTGCTTTGAAGTATGCGGAGAAGGAACCCGCCTTGCAATGTCGAAGACAATCTACAAGCCGAACACATCGTCATTGAAGACTGGTTCAGGGGCTACTGAGGGAGTCCTAGACTAAAGGGTCCTCGAGAGTCCGGCCCATGTGTTGTGAGCCGGACTGATGGACCGAGAAGATACAAGGTAGAAGGCCTTCCCCCGTGTCTGGATGGGACTCTCCTTTGCGTGGATGGCAAGCTTAACATCCGGATGCGTAGTTTCCTTTCTCTGTAAACCGACTCTGTACAACCCTAGGCCCCTCTGGTGTCTATATAAACCGGAGGGTTTGGTCCGTAGAGGCTATCACAAATCATATAGGCTAGACATCTAGGGTTTAGCCATTGCGATCTCGAGGTAGATCAACTCTTGTAACCCCTATACTCATCAAATACAATCAAGCAGGATATAGGGTTTTACGTCCATTAAGAGGGCCCGAACCTAGGTAAACATCGTGCCCCCCATGTCTCTTGTTACCTTCGATCCTCACACGCACAGTTCAGGACCCCCTACCCGAGATCGGCTGGTTTTGACTTGATTCTTGAGGGGTCGATACCCATCTTACGGACAGTGTCTTGATAGATCAGGTTGAGACTGTTGATGCCGTCCATAAGGACTCTAGTGAGGTGGTATCTGTTGATGATGGGATCGAGTACCAGGGTCGCCGAACCTCCATGACGGATACTAGTTGGGTGGTCCCTGCGATCGAAGGTGATCGGACAAGACGTCCATGGGTTGAATTTTGGGGCGACGGGCTCTACGGCGTAGACGTCCCTTAGTGCGCGCTTGCGCTCCCTCTTTGGGATGTGTGTGACATATATCATGTTCACGGTTTTCACCTCGGGGGAGGGTGGACTTCTTCTATCCCCCTGTGTTCGGGGGGCGGGGCTCATCATCGTCCTCGCTTTGAGGTCCTTTCCCCTTATGTTCGGTATTTAACTTACCGGCCTGTTTAAAAACCCATCAGTTTCTGTTGGTGTGGTTGGCAGGCTTGTCAGGGGTGCCATGAATCTGGCAAGGCCTATCTAGTATTTTGTCCAAATTGGATGGACCGTCTCTATTTCCTTTGAACAGCTTCTTCCGCTGACCGGGTTTGGAGCCGCTGAATCCAGCGTTTACCACTGCATCCTTAGTTTCTTCGTTGTTGTTCTGACGCTTATTTTTGCTATATCGTGGCCTTCCATTGCCATTCCTGGCCTCATAGGTGACGGGGTCACTGGTGTCGTTGCTTCTATGAGCCAACCAGCTGTCTTCCCCCGCACAGAAGCGGGTCATAAGTGCAGTAAGAGCTGCCATAGTTTTTGGCTTTTCCTGACCGAGGTTCGGGCGAGCCATTCATCATGGACGCTATGCTTAAAGGCCGCTAAGGCTTCAGCGTCCGGACAGTCAATGATTTGGTTCTTTTTGATTAAGAACCGAGTCTGGAGTTTGCGGGCTGACTCTTCGGGTTGCTGGACTATGTGACTAAGGTCATCAATGTTCGATGGCCAGACAAAGGTGCCTTGGAAGTTGTCTCGAAAAGCATCCTCCAAGTCCTCCCAACTACCAATGGAGTTCTCTAGGAGGCTATTCAGCCAGTGTCGTGCTGGTCCTTTTAACTTTAGGAGGAGATATTTAATGGCATGGAGATCATCACCGCGAGCCATGTGAATGTGGAGAAGAAAATCTTCAATCCATACATCGGGATCTGTTGTTCCATTGTATGCCTCGATGTTTACGAGTTTAAACCCTTCCGGAAACTGGTGCTGCATTACCTCGTCGGTAAAGCACATGGGGTGCGTGGATCCTCTATATTAGGCAACATCACGATGGAGTTCGGATGACATCCGTATTCGGTTCTTGGCCCGAACTTGGTTATGCTTGTCGCGCTAGGCTTGATGGTCGTCGTCTCGTGTTGGAGCGCGTCCTCTTTATCCGTAAATTGATATGGTCTGGCTGGCTCTATTGTCCAGGTCCTGACGTAAGTCATATGTGTATCCCAGAGCCGCTGCCTCTTTGCCTCTATGGCGAGGTGGTGCGGGCTGGTGTTCGGCATAATTGGCCGCTTTGTCCCGTCCATGTGGTGGTCGGTCCGGTTCATGAGTATGATTGTATCTTGATGGTATTGGCTCAATGGACTCGTCGTCGAATTGTGGTAGTAGCCTACACTTTCGGTAGCTCTTTGTTGGGCGCTCGAGGCCGTATTCCTCGGCAGCCAGGACCTTGGTCCATCTATCATTGAGCGTATCCTGTTCGGCTTGAAGATGATGATGTTTCTTTTTCAGGCTCCTCGCAGTGGCGATGAGTTGTCGCTTGAAGCGTTCTTGTTCGAGGGTTCCTCTGGTATGATGAAATCTTCATTACTGAGGCTAACATCCTCCTCGGAGGCGGCCTCGATAGTTGTTATCTTCCGAATCCTCATGAACGACGTGTTTGGGGCTGTATTGGCCTTCTTCCCTTTCATCCTACTCGAACATAGGCTCAACGGGTTGGTCAGCGTCTTCGGCATTCTTCGGAGTGTCACTGTCCCTAGTGCCGATGCTGCTTTCTTTTTCCCAACGCGACTGTGAGCGGCACCGCTGATGTCAGCGCTTTGGTGGTGCCTCAACGGGCTTGTCCTCAATCGGATCTTTAGTGCCATCATCATCCTTCTTCTCGGGCGTATCCACCATGTACACGTCATAAGTGGAAGTGACCGTCCAATGCCCACTGATTGGCGGGTTTTGGCCTGGTTCGGCTCCGGCATCGTCGTCCATACCATCGATGTCTTCGGAGGCGTAGTCTAGCATGTCGGTTAGGTCCTCGATAGTGGCTATTAAGTGGGTGGTGGGTGGGACGTAAAGTTCGCCGCTCTTAGCCCCTAGTTCAGGCTGGGCGTAGTTCGGAAGTGATACTTCCGTGATGGCGAGAGATCGCATTAGGTCTAGAGCCTCGTTTAGAAGCGAAAGTTGGACATGTGACTGAGGACCTGCGGAGCTGGGTCTGGTAATCACCACTTGACCGTGCTCGATGGACGCAGACTTCGAGAGTTCAGAGTTGACATCCAGAGATGAGTCCAGCTTCCTGATGACAGGGAGAGTCTTGTTTGACTCCAGGCCCGCTAACAACATGGTCGCCTCTGGGTCTCCGGCGGGAGGCTCCATAATGGGAGAGAGTCCGGCGGGGCTTATCCTCTCGTCTTCATACGGAGTGGTCTGCTCTAGATCTAAGGCCAGGGTAGGCATGAGAGTTGACCCTTGAACGGAATCTGATGGTGGATCGGACGGGCTTCCTTCATGTAGAAGAGGAGCGGCGGCCGAGGCCAGGAATCCTTAGAAGATCAAGTCTCCTCAGATATCAGCGATGTAATTCAAGCTTCCAAACCTGATCTGGTGACCAGGGGCGTAGCTGTCGATCTGCTCGAGGTGACCTGTTGAATTGGCACGCAGAGTGAAGCCACCAAACACAAAAGGTTGACCAGGGAGAAAAGTTTCCTCGGAAACAGCATCGTCCCCGATGACAAGATGAGCAATCGATCCTTCTATCGACGACATAGTGCAACTCTCAATGAAAGCACCAATGTCGGTGTCAAAACCGGCAGATCTCGGGTAGGGGTCCCGAACTATGCGTATGAGGATCGAGGGTAACAGGGGACAAGTGGGACACAATGTTTACCCAGGTTCGGGCCCTCTTAGTGGAGGTAAAACCATCTGTCCTGCTTGATTGTATTTGATGAGTATAGTGGTTACAAGAGTTGACCTACCTCGAGATTGTAAGGGCTAAACCCTAGATGTCTAGCCTATGAGAATTCTGATAGCCTCTAGGGACTAAACCCCTCCGGTTTATATACACACCGGAAGGGCCTAGGGTTATACAGAGTCGGTTGGTAGGGGAAGGAAATAACATATCCGGACACCAATCTTGCCATCCACGCATAGGGAAGTCCTACCCAGACACGGGGGGAAAGTCTTCTACTTGTATCTTCACGGCCCATCAGTTCGGCCCATATCAAATAGCCCGAACACCCGAGGACCCCCTAATCCAAGACTCCCTCAGGGGGCGATGTCGAAGATCACGTCTTCACTCCAGAAGTTATCCGGAGAGCCGGATACTACTTCCAAAGTGAGAGTGCCTAAGCAACATTCTTTGATGTCGGGGATTACCCCCTTGAAGGTGGTGTTACTGGGTTTGATCCTTGACGGGTCAACTCCCATTTTCCTTATTGTGTCTTCATAGATCAGGTTGAGCCTGTTGCCACCGTCGATAAGGACTCTAGTGAGGTGGTAACCGTCAATGGTTGGGTCGAGGACCTAAGTCGCCGATCCTCAATGACGGATACTGGTCGGGTGGTCCGTGATCAAATCCCCCTATGGCAGAGTTCCGGAAAGGGCCACCATATGGGATCTCGTGGTTCTGGAACTTGTGGCAGTGGAAAAAGTATTTTGGCTGGCTCTCTATTGATTTCTCGATTTTTGAGAATTTATAGAGGCGGAGTTAGGTCAATCGGACTCACGTGGGCTCCACCAGCCACCAGGGCGCGCCCTGGTGCCTCGTGGGCCATGTTTCATCTTCGAGCCCTCTCCCGAAGCTACTAGTATCTCTTTTGTCCAGAAAAAAATCTCCAAAAAGTTTCGTGGCATTTGGACTTCATTTGGTACTGATATTTTGAAAAAACAAAAATAGGCAAAAAAACAGCAACTGGCACTGGGCACTAAGTTAATAGGTTAGTCCCAAAAATGATATATAACTGCTTGTAAATGCATAGAAAACATCCAAGATTGATACTATAATAGCATGGAACAATCAAAAACGTTACGTTGGAGATGTATCAGCCGCCACATCCTTTCTTCTGGGGCTTTCTGAATTATTTTGGGGCACGGCTACATCACGCATTCCCCCCAATGCCATGATTTATCTTGTTGGCTTCATTTCACTCCGTGAGAATTTCCTCAGGTGCGCTCCCCATTGGGGTGTTTTTAAACACATATGTTCCTGCCAGTCCCATAATGTCCAAAAACCTTCTTCGAGTAGTTCAAAGACAAATTTAGTCCATCTATGCGACGGATTAGGATTCCAAGTTAGGAAATTCCGAACTTCCGCTTCGATAAAATCTCAATAAACAGTCACGTGGAAGAATACATGGTTTTGCTGTAGAGATGTGCCATGCTTTGGGTCTACCATAGGTCTTCCACCCTATACATTAGAGAGGGTTGTGGCTCCCCGCTGGAACGGCCTTATGGTCTCTAATACGGAAAAAAACCTAAGTGGATATCTAGGTCACAACTTTAGTTGGACGAAAGAGGGGTGGCCTGGACAGAATCGACCTACTATCCACTTTTATCAATCGTCATATCTAGTCGCTTCAATAAAGAACAAGACCCATGTATATGTATAGTGGGCTGCAAGATCCGACCTGAGTGAACAAGGAACCAATCACCATGGAAGAGATCGAGACCCGGCTGAAGCGCATATCGACACAATGTGATGATGCTCAAGTAAGCGGGGTTCTTACATCCTACGATTACGAGCACCTTCCACCAGTGGTAGATTCTTCTCCTCTTACTTCATCTACCATTTTTCAATTAATCTGTATAATTGGCATTGTCTATCTTAAACATGTTACTCGATTGTTTCCACGGTCCATTCATCGATTGATTTATCCCATTCTTGAAGTCAATCATGAGCCAGCCGACGAGGAATCAGAAAGGAGTGTTGGGTACAAGTCTCAGAGCGACCAAGAGACCAATGATGAGCCTGATGATGATGACGGTGACAACGAGTCAAAAGAGGAGGTTGAGTGTTCGACTTCAACTTGCGTTGCTCGGGAAGGTCAGAGCAAAAAGAGTAACAATCCGAGTGGAAAGAATCCTATCACTCGGGGAATCAAACGTGGTCGAGCAGAATCAGCTAAACCAGTAGCTAGTACTCCCAAAGTGTTGAAACACACGCACAAGGCTATTACTCAGAAGCCTAGGGAAGCCTTTTATACGTCTCCGACATATCTATAATTTTTGAAGTATTCATGCTATATTAACATCAATTATATATGATTTTGGTGCACTTTTACATTATTTTCTTACTAACTTATTAATCTAGTAATGTGATAGCATGCCTTATTAGGGATGATAGACTACTCATATCAATAAGGAATTCCTTCTTTTCCGGGAGCCCACTCTGACAGAACTTCAAAGTTAAGCGTGCTCAGCTTGGAGTAGTTTCAGGATGGGTGACCGACCGGGAAGTTGCTCCCGGATGCGCACGACTGAGAACAAAGTGCGCAGAAAAGACTATTATTGATCTGTGGGGCCAGTCTAGATCCCGCCAGGAGTAACGACCACCGGCGGGTGTGTCTGGGGCGTTACAAGTTGGTATCAGAGCCGACCCTCGCGGTTACACGGATGTTTGCGGACAGGTGTGCGGTCATATTGTTCATGACGTTTGTGACCTGTCGTGGCACACGGCATGGCACATGTACCGGACTGGAAGCACAGACGTATGTTCCAAGAGGGAACGTCCTTGTGGCCCGACAAGGACGTCGGTTCCTCTGAGTGGGGGTCTATGTGATAGCTTGGCTTATTAGGGATGATATAATACTCATATTAATAAGGAATTCCTTCTTTTCCGGGAGCTCATTCTGACAGAACTCCAAAGTTAAGCGTGCTCAGCTTGGAGTAGTTTCAGGATGGGTGATCGACCGGGAAGCTGCTCCCAGGTGTGCACGAGTGAGGACAAAGTGCGCAGAAAAGACTAGTATTGATCTGTGGGGCCAGTCTAGTTCCCGCCGGGAGTAACGACCACTGGCGGGTGTGTCCAGGGCGTTACAAGTACCTAGTTCGACTTCCTATTTTCTGCATGTTTTTTCTTTTACACAAAATCAATATCTAGGAAGGTCAAAATATCTCGGTGATTTAATATGATTTTTTGGAATATATTTGATTTTTGGGCGAAGGAATCAACGAAAGGTGGTGCCCTAGTGCCCTACATGGCCTCATGGCGCGGGTACCCCCTGGTCGCATCGTGGGCCCGTGGGCTGCCCTTAAGTCGGTTGGAGCTCTCCTTCGTCCTCAAGAAATATAATTTTATAGAAGAAATCCCCTAAAAATTTCAGCCCAGCCGGAGTTACACATTTCAGGCTATAAAAGAAACGGTGCTCGACGAGAAAACAAAGAAGAAAATAGAGTCTAGGGGAGAACTCCCTCTCTTCCCGGAGGGCTAAGGAATAATAAGGAGGGGGCCCTTCTCCCTCCCCTTAGGTGGCCCCGGGACGTCACGGGGACATCTCCGTCATCACCATCAGCATTAACTTCTCCTCCGTTCTCATGGAGATGTGTGAGTAGTTCATCCTCGAGGCTGAGGGTATGTACTAGTAGCTATGTGTTTATCTCTCTCTCTCTCTCATATTGTTGATGGATTCGATCTTGATTTATCATGAGCTTTATTTATATAGTTGGATCGTATGATGTTCATCTCCCTCTATCCTTTTTCTGGTGAACTATGTCTTGATCTTTGAAGTTTCTTTATGTTAGATTGAATACTTTGGATTTGAGATTGCATGATTCATATCTAGTAATTAACTTGCGGATACCCGATATGACATCGGGATACTCTTAGCATAAAGGTTGAACGATAAGTATCATACGATTTCTGGGACTATCTGGCACTTTGTGGGTGGTTCAATAGATCAAGATTGGAAAGACGATACGCGATTTCATCCAACTTTCTCCAATAGAAATAGGAACTTTGGAGTGATTCTTTGCTGCACTTTGAGGGATTATCATGTGGTTTAATTATGTTAATAATGTTGAGAATTGGCACTTGCGAAAGTATGAACCCCAGGCCTTGTTTCCAAGCATTGAGACACCATTCTTACTCACTTTTGTTACTTGCTACCTTGTTGTTTTTTATTTATTCGGATTACAAAAATCTATTTGTCCATATTACATATATATCATCGTCTCTTTGTTGAACAAGTGCACCTATACAACTGACAATTGTATTAGGTGTGCTGGGGACACAAGAGGCCACTTTTATTTGATTACAGGGTTGTCTGAGAGAAAACGGCCTTCATCCTACACCTCTCGTGGATTAATAAATTTTAGGTCATCCACTTGAGGGAAACGCTATGAAGACCGGCTGAAGCATGTGACGTTGCTGAAGCCAACCGAAGCAAACGACGTTGGAGACGTCGATAAATGACACCGCACGGCTTGGATGGAAAATGACATGTGGTGAAGAACTCAAGAAATCGCGCGTAGCGCTTGCCATTAACTTAATTCGCCCTCTCTCGATGCGGGATCACAAGGGCGAGAGGTTCTGAAGACATGCTCCCCCGCTCGCTGGTGCACACTGGCGTTCGGGGTGGAGTAGACTACGGTGGTGGCGCAAGTAACAAGAGAAGGTAAAACCCTAACTCATGGTGTGTCTTCCGTCGTGGCCGGTAAGTCGTATGTATAGGAGAATCCACATGGTATCATGTCGCGATCACGATCTCAACCGACTTAGTTTCCAATAAAACAAAACCACAAAAGAAAGTTGTGCTCCTACATGGCCATGGGTTGGATTTCGGATGACCATTCACGTGCATGTCGCACGCCCATGGCCCGGGCAGGCGAGATGAGAGTGTGTGTTGTGTCATGTTTCTCTCCTCATGGCAAAGATGAGAGTGTGTGTGGTGTCATGTTTCTCTCCGGAAAACACCATTTCACGTGTGCTCCGCCGGAAAACGCCATTCAGTTTCCGCGAGAAAGTTTCCGTTTTAGCTTCACAAAAATTCTGCTCCCGTTTCCAAAATTGAAAGCCACTTTCATCCTTTTCCGCCAACGGATGGGCACCAATAAGCTACCTTTTCTCCATTTCTAATTAAAAAAAGATAATAAACTCCTGTGGATTTTCCTTGTTCGTGAATGAGTACGCGAGAGAGTATAAGTGATATTCTGACTCGGGCAGGTATGAACTCAGTGTTTGAAACTTTTATGAAAAAGACATTGCTCTCTCACTGTTACTACAAAAGAACGTGAATGATTGTACACGAGGAGGGCAGGTAGAAACATATACATACTATTTTTTAAAAGTTTTTTTTTGCGGGGAATATACATGTAAAAATTGGTAGAGAAAATGTGAAGTCGTTTAAGGTATACGGTTACAACATTTTTTTGACAAGTTGCATAACATGCACAGTAGACACCGATCTGTCATTTAATTTACGTTTTTTCCTCCATTCCGAGTGATCATACTTTTAAATTGGAACTAAAACCATGAGAACTTGAGAAGATATGGAACATAGGGAGTGTGTTTTCGGTGACTTTCACATATTGGATTCACATGTATCCAGGCAATGCAAAGTACTACAATAGAGAAACTGTAGGCACGAGAGAGCTGGTTGGCTGGTGTAAGACAATAAGTTTTGGGGAACCAGCACAACCCTCTAGGGGTGGCTTATCTCATTATATATAATGGTTGTGTTACAATATGTACCATATACGTACATAGGTACAGAAGCTATACATAGTCTAACACCCTCCCTCAATCTTAGCCACTTTCTAAAGAACTGAGAAGGGTAAGATTGCGCCTACAAGCCTCAAACTGTGGCAGCGGTAAAGGCTTAGTGAAGATGTCTGCAAGTTGATCCTTAGATGAGATAAACTTGATCTGGAGTTGCTTCTGTGATACACGTTCCCGTACAAAGTGATAGTCAACTTCAATGTGTTTCATTCGGGCATGAAATACTGGATTTGCAGAAAGGTATGTAACACCGATGTTATCACACCAAAGAATAGGAGGCTGTGGTTGAGACAAACCCAACTCCTGAAGCAAAGACTGCACCCAAATAATCTCTGCAGTAGCATTAGCCACAGCCTTGTACTCAGCTTCAGTACTGCTACGTGACACGGTAGCCTGTTTCCGAGCACTCCAGGCGATCAAATTAGAGCCAAAGAATACTGCATAACCCCCCGTGGATCGCCTGTCATCTGGGCTACCAGCCCAATCTGCATCAGAGAAGGCCGAAAGGACCCGAGAGGAAGTCGGCCGAATATGCATACCAAATGTCAGGGTGAACTGAACATAACGAAGAATGCGTTTAACAGCAGCCCAATGAGTATCTCTGGGAGCCTGAAGATACTGACAAACCCTGTTAACAGCATAAGAGATATCTGGTCTCGTGATCGTCAAGTACTGAAGTCCACCAACAATGCTCCTGTACTCTGTGGCATCCGCGGGAGACAAAAGCTCACCATCAACAGCTGTTATCTTGTCGGTAGACGACATGGGTGTGGTGGTCGGTTTGCACTTCAGCATGCCAGCTCTCTGTAACAACTCCAAGGAGTACTTCTTCTGTGTAAGGACAAGACCAGTAGCACGAGAAGTGACCTCAACTCCAAGAAAGTAGTGAAGCTTCCCAAGATCTTTGACCGCAAAATCAGCACCAAGAGAGCAGACAAGAGCATCAGCAGCATACTGAGAAGAGCTGACAAGGATAATATCATCGACATATACCAAAAGATACATAGTGACTTCTGGCTTCTGTAGAAGAAATAACGAAGTGTCAGCAGTAGACGGCACAAACCCATGAGCACGAAGGGCAGAGGCAAGGCGGGCATGCCAGGCACGAGGAGCTTGCTTCAAACCATATAGTGCTTTGGAAAGACGACAGATATAGTCAGGACGATCAGGATCAGAGAAACCAGGCGGCTGTTTCATATAAACCTCTTCCTCCAAAAATCCATGTAGAAAAGCATTCTGCACATCAAGTTGACGAAGTGACCAACCACGAGAAACAGCAATGGAGAGAAGAAGCCGAATAGTGGTAGGCTTGACGACGGGACTGAAGGTGTCCTCATAGTCAAGACCATGACGCTGCCGAAAACCGCGAGCAACAAGTCGCGCTTTGTAACGCTCAATAGATCCATCCGAATGCTTCTTCAGTTTGAATACCCATTTTGAGTCAATAACATTTACCCGTGGTGGTGGAGGAACGAGAGTCCATGTCTTGTTACGAAGAAGAGCATGAAACTCCTGCTCCATAGCCTCTCGCCAATGTGGAATGCGCAGGGCAGCCTGATATGAGCGAGGCTCAGAAGATGGATCCGCAACAGCAGCAGCCAAACAAGCAGCCAACCAAGCAACCGTACCATCCTTACGTTCCTTAGGTTTGAAAATGCCACTGCGACTGCGTGTATGTGGTCGGGACACAGGAACCACCGAGGTCGACGGAGCAGCCTGCAACGGGCTGGAGGACGGCGACGTTGACGAGTCAGCCGGTGACGAGGAGCCAGTCACGGTAGCCTCGGACTCGGTTGGCGAAGAAGGCCGACCCACCGGCGAAACCGGCAGAGCAGACGAAGCAGCTGGCGACTCCGGCATCACAGACCGGGCCGATGGCGAGCTCGGCATAGTGGGCCGTGGCGCGGCCGGTGTCGCGGGCCAATCCGCTGATGAAGGCGACGTGAGGACCCGAGCCGCGGGCGAAGACGGCGTGACGGGCCGAGCCGCAGGCAAAGACGGCGTGACGGGCCGAGCCGCGGGCGACTCGGCGGCCGCTGGCGAAACGGACCGAGCAGTGGAGATGCTCGGCGCGACGGGCTCGTCGGGTGACCATGCATGGGCACGCGAATCGATGCCATGCAACATAGGGCGATCAACGTGCCCACCAGAAGACGACAATGATGATGGTGAATCCTCCAACAGCTCCAAACGAGCTCCACGTCCGGTTCCTGCACCATGGTTAGGTAACAGCAAAGGAGAGTATGCAACATCATCAAATTGGTCGGAAGCAACAGAGGATGAATGCAGGGATGGTGGTTCGACAGTGGACACAGGAAGGTTGGCAAAGGGAAAAACATGCTCATCAAACACGACGTCCCGAGATATATAGACACGATTAGTGGGAACATGAAGACATTTGTAACCTTTATGAAGAGAGCTATAGCCAAGAAAAACACACTTCTTAGAACGAAACTCAAGCTTGCGCTTGTTATATGGACGAAGATGCGGCTAGCAAGCACACCCAAATACCTTGAGAAAGGTATAATCAAGTTGTTCATTAAGGAGAACCTCAATGGGAGTCTTCATGTTTAAAACACGAGTAGGAGTACGGTTGATGAGAAAGCATGCAGTGGTGAAAGCATCACTCTAAAACCGAAACGGAACAGATGCATGGGCCAAAAGAGTAAGACCAGCTTCAACAATATGACGATGCTTACGTTCGACTAAACCATTCTGCTGATGTGTATGTGGACATGCTAAACGATGAGCTATCCCAAGCGACTGAAAGAAAGAGTTGAGGTTGCGATACTCGCCCCCCCAGTCTGACTGGACATGAACAATTTTGTGCTTGAGAAGACGTTCAACATGTTTTTGAAACTGAACAAAAATATCAAACACATCAGATTTGCGTTTAATAAGGTAAAGCCAGGTAAAGCGACTATAAGCATCAACGAAACTGATATAGTAATTATGACCACTGACAGAAGTCTGAGCAGGACCCCATACATCTGAAAACACAAGTTCTAAAGGATGTTTCACCTCACGACTGGACTCCGGAAAAGGAAGTTCATGACTCTTCCCCTGCTGACAAGCATCACACACTGCTACATCTTTATGACTAGACAAACTAGGAAGCTCATGACGACGCAAAATATGACGGACAATAGGTGTGGCCGGGTGACCAAGACGAGCATGCCACTGTGACGGAGAGACCCGAACTCCACTGAAAACACGAGCGACACCAGGATGCTCCAGACGGTAGAGGCCCTGGCACAACCGCCCACTAAGAAGAATGTCCCTCGTGCCCCGATCCTTAATAAAAAGATCAAAAGGGTGAAATTCAGAAAGCACATTATTATCACGTGTGAGTTTAGGAACTGAAAGAAGATTACGGGTCACAGATGGAAATCGAAGAACATTGCGAAGCTGAAGACTCCTATTGGCATGTCTAGTGAGAAGAGATGCTTGACCAATATGAGAGATGTGCATACCTGCTCCATTGGCGGTGTGGATCTTGTCGGAGCCATGATAGGGTTCACGAGTGTGAAGCTTCCCCATCTCGCTGGTTAGATGCTCTGTCGCCCCAGAGTCCATGTACCAGTGTGGATCGATGGAGTAGGACTGAGTGTGTCCCTGTTGCTTCTGCGGCGCGGGACGATTAGCCATGGCGACCTGACGGGCATTGTTGCGTGTATCTTTGTCGTCATTGCCAAGACCAAGGAAGCTTCGCTGGAAGCGCTTATGACACTTGGAGGCCCAGTGCCCATCGCGGCCACAAAGCTGACACACACGTGGACCGCCAGCCCCCGGTAAGGTCGCAGTAGGTGGGGGGGCCGAGGCGGGCGACGGTGGCAGCCCCAAGGGAGACCGGGGTGATGAAGAAGAGCGGCCACCCTTGGTGGCGGCGTTGGCCGAGAGGGAGCCAGTGCCCCTGGCGCGGTGAGTCTCGACCCGTTGCTCAGTGAGAAGGAGCCGAGAGAAAACCTCGTGTGCCAGCATGGGTGTCGAGTTGCCCCGCTCGTTGATGATCTCGACTAAGGCATCATACTCCTCATCAAGACCATTGACAATAAACGAGTTGAACTCGGAGTCGGTGAGGGGCTGTCCAATGGAGGCTAATGTGTCGGCGAGGCCCTTGACCTTGTTGCAGAACTCAGTGGCAGTGGAGTCAAGCTTCTGACACTCTCCAAGCTGACGACGGAGTGCAGAGACACGAGCCTGGGACTGCGCTGCAAAGGTGCGCTCAATGATGGTCCAGGCCTCATGAGACGTCTTCGCGAAGACAACAAGGCCGGCAACTGCCGGCGAGAGCGACCCCTGGATGGAGGAGAGGTTCGCCTGGTCCTGCCCCGTCCAGACGCGATGGGCCGGGTTGTAGACCGGACCGTGCACGCTGTCTACCAGCGCTGGTGGGCAGGGAAGCGATCCGTCGACGTAGCCTAGCAGGTAGTGACTCCCCAAGAGCGGGAGAACCTGCGCACGCCAGAAGATGTAGTTGTCGGCGGAGAGCTTGATGGTGATGAGATGACCGAAGTGAAACGACGGCGGCGAAGACAATCCCATCGAGGAGGCTGCCTGGGGTGCAAACACCATGGAGGCAGCCGGAGGCACCGAAGCCGATGCGGGAGGAGGCGGGACCGCAGCCAGGGCGGGCGCCGCAAAGCTCGCGGCCGGTGCGGACGCCGCAAGGCCCGCGGCCGGGGCGGACGCCGCCAACCCCGCCAGCGGGGCAGTGTGATCCGCTTGCGGCAGGAGCGGCGGGACGACGCCTGCGGAGTCCGCAGCGGACGGCGGCGCCGCGGTGTGGACCACGAGGTCACGCCCAAGCGAGGGCGCCGGCGGCGTGGAGAAGACGGAGCCGATGCTCCTTGTCCCGATCGGAGCCGGAACAGAGACGGCATCGAGCGGGAGGTTGAGCAGAGCCGCAAGAGAGGCCGGGAGGAAGCCCGCAGCAGTGGACAATAAGTTTTGGGAAACCAGCACAACCCTCTAGGGGTGGCTTATCTCATTATATATAATGATTGTGTTACAATATGTACCATATACGTACATAGGTACAGAAGCTATACATAGTCTAACAGCTGGCAGCAAGGCGGCCCCCAGCTGGCAGCGAGCGTGGCCATGGCCATGGCCGGCGGCAGATCTGAGATACGCTAAACTTCTGACAGAAGCCAGAGCAGCTCCCCACTGTTATTACATGATCCACCCATGGATGCATGAGTGGTCTGGGAAGTGAACTCACTCAGCCAAGGCAACGCCAAACCAAAGTGGGTCACTCTCCCTCCAAAAATTTTGCCCCCTTTCCCCTCCCTCCAAAAGCTGGCACCTTTCCCCCAAATTCAGTTTTCTAATAATGCCGCAATGCAAATGGTGGAGCTCACCACGACCGGGATTATTATTGTTTTCTTCCCTGCCTTTTCATCAGTCTCATATTCCCACTCCCACCATCACCACCAGTAGCAGTAGTAGTTCCCCAGGACGAATTTGATTATAAAAAGAACAAGATGCAGACAGAGATGGCTATAATTTTTTGCCTCTCCTCCAATGCAGCAGATCAGTGTGTGTGTTCCCAGATTTTTAACGGGATTTTTGGGAAGATTTTGTTGGAAAGAGGGGGCAATTATTGAAGGGTGTTCAGAAAAAGTGCCCTGCTTTGAGCTGCCACTTCCTCGAAACAAGGCTGAAGTGAGACAGGGGCCCCTCCGCTCAGATCAGGTTTCTTCTTCTTAACTGACCCTGATCAGCGAGTGTGTGACAAAATGATGACACGGAATAATAACTTACTGTAATGCCTGAGAGGAGCTAAAAATGCAGCCTCTGGCATACCATACTTTGAATTTGCACTAACTCTCATACGGAGTACTGGAGCAGCCGTCCTCTAGAAATCAGCCCGTCCTGAGCAAGCAAGGCTCAGTTCAAGTCCAGGTTTTGAATATTTTACCAGCCTTGTAAGATGTCAACTTGGGCGTCCCACTTGCCTCCCATGGTAAATCCCAATTCCAACAGCTTTAATGTACAAGATTTGCAACACCAAACTAGTAATATGACAAGACAAGTTCACGAAGCGAGAAGAGGAAAATGCCAAGCTAAATCTACTACTACTGCTGCCAGTATGAAACTACTAATAGCCAATGGTAAAGAGACAAAGAACACTCGGGCCGGTGGAGTGATCAATTAATCCCTCTTATGAGCCAAATCGCTGTTACAGACACTAAGATTACAACACAGGGGCATACACGGATCCTCCCGGGGAGAGAAGAGGAGCAAATAATCCACAGATCGAATCGACCTCGCGCTCCGGGAGCCTAGCATTTTAGCAGCGACCGGGTGAGCAGAGCAGAGCAGAGCATACCAGCAAGGAGCGGGCGAGGCTCACTGCCGGGTGGGCGACTGCAAGGGGAAGAGCGGGAGCAGCCTGGGCGGCGGCGTCAGGTCGCCGCGGCCGCTGGCATTGCCGCGCGGCGAGGGGTGGAGGTAGAACCCCTTCTCGGCGATGGCGCGGTCCTCGGCCGCGGCTGCCTCCCGCGACCCCGGCAGCGGCGGGAGCGGCGTCACGGGGCTCCCCAGCGCCAGCGACGGGAAGTCCAGCATGCTGGGCGACAGCACCTCCAGCCCGCGCGGCGAGAACCCCCGCGGGGAGAACCCGCTGCAGCCACCGGAGCCGCCGGCGGCGAAGGCGGCGGGGAGGAGCGGGCAGAGCATCTTCAGGCTCTTCATGCTGCCGCGCCGCTCGTAGAGCTTGAAGGCCGGCTTCTTGGGCCCGGTCGGCGTGGGGGCCGGCTTAGCTGCCGGCGCGCCCGCCGCGCCCCCCGCCGCCGCCGCGGCCGCGGTCTCCGGGGTGCCGGTGAGGATCTGCACGACCTGCTTGAAGGAGGTGGTGTCGGCCTGCACGAAGGTGGTCGGGAAAGGGTTGGACGGGTCGGCGGCCGCGTGCGGCAGCTGCATCTGCACCGACGACGGCGACGGCGGCGGCGGCGCGGGGCGCTCCTGGGTGGTTGCCTCCATGGTAAAAAGGGAAGAAGAAAAACGTCGCCTTCGCCTCCGTGACTGTGAGGGAGTCCGGCGCAGCAAGGCAGAGGGAGGGAGGGAGGGCGAGCGTGGGTTTTATGGGCTTTCGGGGGGCGTGGAATTTCCTGGCTTCGGGATCTGGATTTCCACCCGCGCCCTCCCCTCGGAATATGTTGGCAATTGTGTGTGCGCGGCGCGCGACCTGGCTACCGCAGCATGGCTGTGTCTGTATGCGCCTGTGGGCTGTGGCTACTCTACCACTTGTAGATCTGACCTCACTCCTCCTCCTGCTACCAGTACACCACTCCTACTCCGTTTCCAGCACATCATTTTTCGGTTGGACGACCGGGCTGTATACATTTTGAAATTTTGATGCCAACCCCGTCCTTCCAATAAAACACACACACATAAATACAGTAAAAAAATAGAAAGCCGGTTTCTTATTATTTCCTCATGGTAAAATGTTTCATAGAGCACCCTCGCAAGAAAAACGAAATCATCAAGCGCCTCCAAAGTTAGGATTAACGTATATACTATAGGGGCTTTGGACGAGTTTGCAGGCAACTTTTCGCACCAAACGATATGGCGTGTATACATGGACGGACGGTTTGCAGACTCCTCGAAAAAAGCACTGTGTCGTTTTGCGTAAGGGAAGGACATAAACCTATGGACGGTATACAATAGGAGTCGCCCGTCGAGCCTCGCTGCGTGGCAGAAGTTAAAAAAGGGAATATGTATGCTTCGCTCATGCAAACCTTTATGCCGACGATGGTATAGCAACGAGTGAGTACAATTTATTGCCCATGGTTTCATCCCAAAAATAAGCACATATCTAGCTGGTATGCCTGGCGGGAGCATTGTGCGATCGACGTGTGTCATCCTTTGTGGAAACCCCACGCATGTCTAGCTTTGCTCATTTGAGGTGTTTGTGCTTCAATTTCACTCATTTGAGGCTCTTTCGGTTTTTACGGCTTTTACTAGAACGATATGGACTCAAGTAAATTGCACCTAAATATAACAAGCATTAGAAAGATTGCATTGGATATTGACGTTGAAACAAAAACAGAGTTTGTATCTGGTATTTGAGATCATGCCAAGAGGCAAACTACCAAATCGACCCGGTGAATCATTCCCCTTGATGTGTCAATGTCGTGAGTTCCAATGGCCTCTGCCAACCACTGGGTTGGCAGGAGGATTGGGGAACCCCGAATCTGAGTGTTCGGGTATGTGTCACGTAAGGTGAAAGGTTATTCGTCCTTGGTGAAACTAGGACGGACTCCTCGAGGAAAGCACAATGTCTTATGCGCAAGAAAATGATATAAACACATGGACGATTTAAGATATGAAGCGCCTTTGGAGCCTCATTACATGGCAGAAGTTCGAAAGAGAATCAATTTGCTTTGGTCATGCAATTCTTGTGCCAATGATATTATAGCGGTGAGTGAATACAATTTATTGTTCATGTTTTCATACGGAAAAGAAGCACGTATCTAGCATGTATGCTTGGGGGAGCGCGACATGATCAACAAGTGTCATCCTCCTAGGAAACCATGTGCATGTCTAACTTTAATCATTCATGGGTTTTGCGCTTTAGTTTCACTCGTTTCCGGCTCTTGCGGTTTTCAGGGCTTTTGCTAGGACGATATCAACTAAAGTAAATTGCACCAGAAATTAGCAAACATATGTTAAGTGCATCATGGTAATATATGGTGTAGCATCTGCTACTACCAGCTATGTTGAGTCACAACACAAGTGCTTCTACTTTCTTACAAATGATGAATATAAGTCCATAGGTGGAAAGATGGACTCGCCCGAAACATAATACCACATGTGATATCAGCTACTCAAAACTACAATTGCCTTCTATTTCTATTTTTCATACGGATAATTGAAGAAGAACTTAGGCCAAAACATGCATTTATCTAAGACAAAAAGTTTAGCGTATTTTGACCTATTTTTGCCTCCTACAGACATCACCTTGGTAATACGTGTGTGACAAAAAAATCCATTAGAAAGTTTGCATCAAAATATTCACATTGAAAAAAGCAAAGTTTTGTCAAGTACCACAAGGCAAACTAACAAATCGACCCGCTGAACTATTTTTCTAAGGTTTGACAGAGATGAGGCAACCAGGAGCTGACTAGCTTTTCACTCGACTCGTTGGCGCCACCATGAGTTCCCCTGGCCCCTATCGGCTGTTGCAGTAGTAGGGGGATGGGGGAGGCAGATTTGAGTATCTGGTCCGTGTCATGAAGGGTTGACGAGTTCTTCGCCCTTGGTGAAGTCGAGGCAGTGGCGGCAATGGGAATGATGGTTCCTTGGTCTTCCCCATGTTGATGTTTGGTGAATCGTTAGATACCCGGTCTAGCTTGATTTGTGTTTGCTCACGGCAGTGGTGCCCCGTGGAGGACATGCCATTGTTGTATGTTCTTGTTCTATTGTTCCATCACTACCTCGTGAAGGTCAGTCAAATAAGACTCAATCGGAGAACTTGTGAGGTCTGCATCTCTACGGATTTGGGATTTTCTTCTAGCCCTCCCAAGTGTTGTCTTCTTTGGGATAACGATCTATCCAGTTTGCGATCACCGACGTTTTTTCGTCGACATCGCCGACTTCCCGACACTGCTTGTACAAGTTCTCGAATTTCAATAAGGTTGTTCCGGTGAGACAGACCAAGATGCAGGAATGATCTTTGCTCACAGTGCACCGCCATTGGATGTGAGAGGAAACAATGTTGATTTCATCACGGATTTGCCTTTAACTTCTTATTCTTGTATGTAAGTCATAGTAATGGTTGTTTCTATTCAATACACGCCTGTCATCCTTTCCGGCATCATGGAGCGTTTAGGGGAGGCACGTTCCTGCGTGTTCCGGGGCATCTCTGACTCTGAAATTGTTGAAGCCCTGGCTTGTCGAAAGACGATGCAAATGCCAACCCAACAAGAGCTACAAAGGTTGACGTGGAGGTTGATAACAAGGCAGTTGCAGCGATGATCAATGATACGACGAAGAATCTCTTGATGGTGGGCCCAATTATCGAGGATGTAAAAAAGATGTTGCAATCCTTTATCGAGTTTAAAGCAACTTGGGTTAATTAGGAGATCACGTAATAAAGGGGCTCATATTTTAGCTAGAGAGGGTGTTTCTCAAGAACTCAATAGGTTCTGGCTTCAAGAGCCATCACACTGTATTTTATATTTTATTTTGGACGAGGTCCTTGGCATGGGATGATAAATAAAGTGCAATGATATATTCTAAAAAATTCTTTATGCAAGAAAGACCATGCCATGATAAATATTGTTAAATACAACAGTGAGAATCAATTTAGGCCTCGTTTGGTTTATAGGAATTTTGTAGGAATTCTATAGGATAGGATTTACAAAGAAAAAAATATCCTACAAAGCCCTTTTGTTTGTAGGAATGGATTCCCATTCTTATGTAGGATAGGACCCAATCCTTCACATTAAAAGAAAAAGAAAACATTAATCTAGACTCAATGAAAAAAATCCTATCTTACGCATTGAATGACAAATCTTTCTTATTGGAATTGAGATGCATGTCTGTTTGGTTCATAGGATAGGAATATCACGGAAATAGAAAAATCATAGAAATTGAGATGACGTGCATCTCAATTACTATTGAGAAAGATATGTCATTTGATGCAAAGGATAAGAACTTTTTCATTGAGTTTAGGCTAATGTTATTTTCCTTCAAAATGTGAAGAATTGATTCCTATCACAGGAATAGGAAAATCATAGGAAGTGTGATGACATGCGTCTCAATTCCTATTGAGAAAAAGATGTCATTCGATGTAAATGATAAGAACTTTTCCATTGAGTCTGGGCAAATGTTTTTTTCCTTCAAAATGTGAATGTTTGATTTCTATCCTACATATGAATTGGAATCCATTCCTACAAATCAAAGGACTCCAAAGAATTTTTTTCCTACAAAATTCTTATCCCATAGAATTCCAATGAAATTCCTCCAAACCAAAGAAGGCCTTATTGTATTTTGTTCAAAATACAACAATTGCCTTTGCAAAAGAAAACCTTTTGCACTAGCCATCGCACTCTCCGCGTCGAATGGCAAGCAACAGGCGCACGGCATTCCGACATTTTTTCCACGTCGTGGTGACCTTTGTGCATGCTTCGTTCATTCTAATGAATAAGGTGCACACACATTTGAAGAATCAAGTTTGACCATCAATTTAACCAACAAAATGTGGTTATGTTCAACAAAAGGTATGCCGTCAAATCTATATCCAAAAAAACTTAACATTGGTATAATTTTTAACTCATATAATTTATATACTATTTGTCTAATTTGATGATCAGAGTGAAGTCCCAAAATGTGCACGCCTTATTCATCACATGTTAATTAGTGATTCCAAAAGAAAGAAAGAAAGAATAGAATAGAATAGATGTCCATATTTCCACCCAAGGAAATAATATGGCTGTCCGTGCGAGTGTCGTGTCATTATCGCGGCCGTCGACCAAGTCGACCGATGAGATATTTATTCGCTGGGGTCTCAGAGGGTGATTGGTTGCATTGGGGTGCGTTTGGTTGCAAGGGCGGTCATGAATGGGTTGGGATCGTTCAGAAAATAGACATGTTTGGTTATAAAGCACATGAATGGTTCGAGCCAAAAAAGAGAATATGCCATGAAGATGCTGAACCGTTCCACCCAACCAAATCGGTCGAATCAAATGGCCACCCTTTGCATGCATGACTATGTGAGCATGACTGGTGGTCTCGTCCTAAATAATTAGCTCACCACTTATATTCAGCCAGACACATGAATTGAATGGTTCAATCCCAAAAAAATTGAACGGTCCCAACCCATTCATACGACACCTTCAACCAAACGCATCCTTGACCGGCCGGAAGGCGCTTGCCAGATCGATCGACATCATGGTTTCTGGTTTCACAATGGTTGTCCCGTTGGTTCAAAGGTTGGACCTGACCTGACAGCTTTGCTGCATGGCGGAGTCTGATCGCGCCATCTCTCCTACTCACCATAATGGCTGCTACTACTGTTTCAATCCAGGGTAACAATGGCTTCCTCTGACCATCAAATTGCTGAACATTTCTACTCACCATAATGACTTGTATTTCAATCAAGGGTAAAGCTTCCTCTGACCATCAAATTACTGAACATTTCTTCCACTATTTTCTTTTGCGAATCCTGAATATTTCTCTCATGGTCGTGCGTGACTGTATCACGGGCATGCATTGGCATAAAATAGGTTACTTCATCATTGACAAAGAAATCATATTCTGAATAGCGAGCTGGCCAAAGAATTGAATAAAACCTCCCCGCCAAAAACATGAACTGCATAAAACCTCATATATTAAGCAGGAGAAATGATGTAAAAACATAATTCAAACTAACCCTTGAGTTCATTCACACAAATGCACGTATTCTTCCAATGTGTCCCACAAGTTTTGATTAAAAAATGTCGGGTTTCCTACGAAATTCACAGGAAATCCATAACCACTAATTTTTTTTCTTTCCCATTAAATTCACATCCAAATCGATAAAGTGAGATTTTTCTTTTTCTCTCGCAAGGCGACTAGGGCAAAGTCTTCATCCCCTCAGTCTTCACCAATGAGGCCATGGATTCACTTCCCCTTTATCGGCCGCTCCGACCGACGGTGGCAGGGAATTGATGCCTTGGCTACGATTAGTTGATAGGTTCAAGTTTTAGTCCTCACAGGGTGACGCTTTATCTTCGAGTCGATCTTTCTGCTCCAATCCGTTTGTCTGTCAGGACGGATTCAGCAGAGCTCTAGCGTAGATTCCCGTCGGCTCGTCAAGGTGACGAGGTTAGGGTTTTTCGTCGTGCGTACACGATGACAAAATTTTGGTGTCAGATTCTTCGGAACGATCAATGGTTTGACAACGACTGTGGCATAGGGTGTTGGTTTTTAGGGGATCGTGCAGGAAAACTTTCCAGATGTCATCGAAAAGGTGGAGCCGGCTTCGGTATAAGAGCAACGACAATGGCTCGTCTAGCGACAACATTGTTCGTTTGATGGTCCACGGACCTCATATATATTTTTATTATGTTTGAGATGTTTTATATTTGGTGAACTTTCATAATCTTATATATTACTTAAAAAGAATGCAAGGTTCTCATTTCAGCTTTCTTTTTATCACCCTGTCGTTCAGTCTCTCATGTATATGATAATCAATCACCTTAATTTACTTACCTTTTGAACCAATTCACTTTAATTTACTTACCAAATTTCTAATCAAAATATAAGATAATTCACAAGATAACATACTAGAATATTTATACCCGTTCCAAAGCACGGACACTGTTCTAGTAGAGACAAAAAAACCATAAGCAGTAGCCAAGGCGCTTAGCCAAGGCAAGGGACGAGCAGATTAGGAAGTTTGTTTCTATTTTTTTGCGGGGAAGCAGATTAGGAAGGTCGACCGGTCAGCTGGGCGTGGCTATATTCGCGAGTACGTCTCGTCGTTGCATTTAGTGGCCGTTTGCCGTGCGTGCTCGTTTCCGGGTGGCTCCTGCCCGGAATGGGTCGACATAGATTCGTCGTCGACTCTGGTTCGCGCGGCGGATGGATCCGAGGCATGGCCATGGATAGGAGCAGAGCGCCATTAAAAACCGGAATTATTTGGAGGATGGCACTGGCAGGGTGGCAGGGCCATTGACTTGGAGGAGACCTCCCTCCTCTTGTGAGTGTCCCTTCCCTTGTACGCCTACCCGGAGATGAGATGCCAAGGTACAATTATGGTAGGGAGGGGTGAGTGATGAGATGCCTCTGCTCTGAGCGTGACGATATTGCAGTGCACACCCTGCAAAGTAACATGTACCAGTATGCTGATACTGTACTACGTACTCTAGAGGCATGTCACGTGGATTTAAGCCGAGATTTCTTTGTTCGTTTTATATCACGGGAGAAATATTTTTTCGACAAGGTGTGGATTTCTTTTTTGCGAGAATTTTTTTCGATCTATTCATAATCAATCATGGCATACAAGGAAGACTAAGGTAAAAATTATAACCAGTTCAATGGACCTCCTAGCGACGACTACAGACACTGGAGCGAGCCAAAGTCATGTCACCGTTATCGCCCCTCCTTTACCGGAGACGGTCAAACTTTATTGTAGTAGACAGTCGGCAAGTTGTCGTGTTAAGGCCCCAAAGGACCAGCGAACTAAAGCAGCAACTGTCACCGATGATGAGAGTCGTAGATAGAAAAGATCAAACCTGTAACCACACGAACGAAGACGAACGAAAGCTGGATCTAAATAGATCCGTCAAAGACTAGCACCGACAATGACACACCTTCACACGCCATCTGATGAAGCTATAAGCACCATCAGGACGGGGATCAGACGTGGAAGACATTATTCCTACCGAGAGATATCGCCACCACCACGCAACCCCAACCAAGACATTGAACCTAACAAAAACGACATCAAGGGCCCTCCCTGTCGGCGGGGAGGGGGGCAAGATCCTCCGCGCCTCCACGGCCCAAAGGCCATCGGAGGCAGGGTGGAACCGCGGCGGCACCGACGGGAGGATTAGTTTAGTTTGTAGTTACCATCATCCGTCGAATCGGATCTAGATCACCACCACCAAGCTGTGGACCATAGCGTCGTCAGTCAGACACTGCACGGGTGGAAGGCCAATAACCACCCCTCCATGGCTAAACATCCATGTTGTCGCACCCTGTCCTCCATGGCTGCACACCTGCACCTGAAGATCGTGCACACAAGAACCAGAGCAAGGGATTGTTTACGGGAGAGGATATATAGCACATAGGTGCGGGGGCACGCAACCCTCTTTTGGTTTCGGCTTTTGATGTTCAAACTTTCATATATTTTAAACCAAAAGTTTAAATTAACTTCTACTTTCATATTCATGTTTCTGGTGATGAGGGCTTTCAAATGAGATACACTTCGAATGCGTTTGGCGATTTTAAAAAGTTTCATGAAGTTTCAACTTCTGAAACTTAGTACGAGCGACCAAGAAAATTGTAAGTTCCAGTACTCGCAACTGAAAAAAAAATTCATAACCGTGAAGTTAAAGCTCTGAAACTTGGAATGAGCGACCGATAAAATCACAAGTTTTAGAAACCAAAACTCAAAACCTGGGCCAAGACATCTCGGGAAAGAATGTAGTTTTCCTGTTTCGCTAAATATGAGTCATCTGAGGGGTTTGTCATGTCTAAATCTTTTTGCCGGTATTTTCATATCTAAGTTAACCTTGAACCATTTGATGTCTTGTGTTGAGATTCATAGATGATGTTTTGTGTTTTTGAACACATTACACATGCATACGCTCATACATATGCACATATACTCACTCCTATGAACACACTCGTGCACACCCTATCCTTATGAGCACTCCCAAAAGATTGAGTCGGCACATCATCTCAAGATTGACGAAGTCGTCATAGACACATTCATAGTCGATGGGAACGTCTCCTTCCACTGAACGCACATCGCTGAAAGGCCTGAAATAAATTTAGAAAATGCGAGCATCACTGTCAATTTTAGGACTTGAACTCTAGTGGGCTCAGAGCATCTACAACAGGGTGCCCCAAACCACCCTCAAACAACCGGGTGGACAACCCGATCAGTGACCAATCAAAAACCCGACCCAGACGGGTGCTTCAAACGGGCCTCAAACGACCAGGCTGGCCGGCACTCCTTATATCCAGCCCAAATATGGGCGGATATGGGGAGGCCCGGGTGCGAACGGGCGAGTCCGCCACGCGCGGACTGACGACGGGGTCGCACACGAAAACACTCTGAAAGCCAGCGGTCCGAAACTCGTCACTTCCGTCGGACCGATGACGCCGTGTGGCGCCACTCCGACGGGCCGCGTAATGCCCTAGCCCGGCTATTTAAGCCGGCCGCCTGCATTGAAACCCTACCATCCGCATTTCCCCCCTCCCGTCCGCCGTCACCGCCACTTTCCAATCGTCGTTCGCCACCTATAGTAGCCATGCCCCCACGTCGTCGGGTAAGGAGCTACCCATATCTAACGCAAGAGCGTCGGCTGCATCTCCTTGAGCAGATCCGGGCAAGGCGCGAAGCCTGGATTGCCACGGGCTACCTCCAGACACGGTGGATCCGGAGGAGGACTTGTAGGTGGTGGAGGAGGAGGTAGTGGTGCAAGAGGACGCGGATCAGAAGGATGATGTGGGGGACGCTTGGGATGCGGATTTGCAGGCGGAGCAACAGGTGGTCCTCGATTCCCTCTGATCGGAATCGGAGGCGGACGCCAAACGCTGTCGTTGGCATGAGGCGAAGGCGGAGAACACCACGGAACTTGACAAGATTCTCACGTATATGGATGAGGAGGATCCAGAGCCCTTCTACGCGCCCATCTACCGGTGCTCGGCTCTGACGTCGTGGACATCTCCAACGATGAAGCATAGTAACTAGCATGACGTGCGTAGTAAGTAGGATTTCTTTTACATGATTTGCGTGGATCTAATGGATGAAATATGAGAAACTCGGATGCATAGCACCACTTTTTTCGTAACTATCCAATCACAGATTAATTCGCACACAAAATCAATTTTATTACATAATTTTACAAATGGGAAATTTTAAGCACCATTAACTTAGAATCCACACGTTCTGTTGTAAATAATGTTAAGCTTAAATAAATATGGAATATAAATAAAGAAAATAAATAAAACCATAAAAGTTTACATGATGACACACTGCACTTTCTTTTGGACAAAAACCACTGTACCTTTTCATGTGGAGTAGTGGAACGTACCGCTCCCCTCCACTCTCCGGCAGCGCATCTCGGCGACGCCCGTGGTACCCGGGGACCGTGGCCATAGCGAAATGTGCAGGCTGATGTGATAGGAATGGGACAATAAAAAGGCACGTACGTGGAGTACTTTTCAACGTGCGCTAGTGTGTGATTTGACTTTCGCAGCGCGCTGTGCCTCCTCTGTGTGAGCGCCGGTTTCCGGGCTACACCCCCACTGCCCCTCCGTGCCGGCCGGCCGGCACGCGCCGCAGATTTGCTAATTTTCTTTCCTTTCTTTCGCCGTCAGACCCAATCGAGTTCAGGTCAGGGTTCAGATGTCATGGACTTTTCCGGCTTCCTTGTGGGCTTTGCTCGCTGAAGCGATGAGGCCTCCGCAGGCCGCTGACACACAGCAGGAGAGAGGATATTAAGCAACTGTACTCCAACGCGCGACCTCGTCATGTTCGCCCGTGTCCGTGTGGGGATAAACAGACAAAGCAGGCCTTCTAACGCGCGACCGCAAACGAATCATCGTTTGTTTTTTGTCCGTTTTTGACCCATTTTCGGTCCAAAATTAAGCCGAGTTTGCAGCTGAACGAACAGCATGCAGATGGGTGCGACGTGCACCCTTGTCCTCTCCTGGCCCGCCCGTCGATGACACAGACAGCCACTTTCCCTCCCTTTTCTCCAAAACGCTCCCGCGCCCGGCCCTTCACTCTCACGCGCCCCGCCCTTCCCCCTCCCTCCACCCACCATGGCCGACGAGGCGAATCCCGGCGACCCACCACCTGCCGCCCGGCCTGTGGCGAAGAAAATGAAGCATGTGAAGACGCCTCGGTCGGAGCTCATGCCGGCGGGGCCCGCCAAGCTCGATGCCGAATCGACCAAGAGGAGGAACCGACTGTCCAAAAGGAGAAGAAGGCCGCCGTGCAGTATGCTTCCGAGTGTGCCTTGCGGCGTGCGATGCAGTACCAGGCCAACCTTGACGACAAGGAGTCCATCATCTCCAAGGCGCACGCCCTCCTCATGATGGGTATGGGCCACCCCACGCCGACCAATCTCTTGGCCGCTGCCATGGCCGCGGCAAGCACAGTCTCCTCGGCCCATCGACCACCACAACACCGTTCCCCGAGCTCGTCCATCTCACACGACACGTCGAATGTTCGTGCTCCGCCGCCGCACGGCTATGGGCAGACACAATTCTCTACGTCGCCGGACTTCGTGGTGGTCGATCCGACCACGTCCGCGGGCGTCATCGACCTCAACATCATGCCATGGTACAGTGGCGCCGACCATTGTGAAGACGACGCGCAAACGAAGCAACACCGGTCGTTCGTGTCGGCTCACATGGCCGGAGCCCGCAAACTGTTCGACGAAATGCAACCGCCGACACAGACGCTGATGGTCAGCGACCCTTACTACGCCTCTTTCATGCAGAACGTCATCTTGGAGGGCCGTGGTGAGGCGTTCCACGTCGACGGCCAAGAGCAAGCTTTTGATGCCGACACGACCCAAAGCCAGGACAACCGTGGTACCTATGATGACTCTCAGTTCGGCGGCCATGATGATGGTGATGAGGACGACCATGGCAACTCATGGCATGAAGATGATGACTTGTATTGTGAAGATGAAGAAGAAGAGGTCGACATTTTTGCGGAGCCATTGTTGTTTATCGACGAGCTCACTCAAAAGCCTGAAGCACAAAAGAGGAGGAAAAACATTCGCACGGGGTCATATACCAAAGCTAAGGACACTTTGATTTGCGAGAGTTGGAAGGAAATTGACCAAGATCCAATCAAAGGTGCCGAGCAAAAAGGAGCCATCTTTTGGACAAGAGTTCACAAGAACTTTCATGAGCGAAGAAAGTTTGCCCCCTACCAATTCACAAGCACCCGCGGCATTAATTCAATCCAAAAAAGGTGGGGATTCATCCAACAAGAATGCAACAAATATTGTGCCACGCTTGAGAGCGTCAAAGCCCGTCCTGTGAGCGGCCTAGGCCTTGGTAACTTGGTATGAACCTCTCTCTTTTTCATCATGTGTCCATTCATGTTGGCATGCCATTTAAGTTTCATGCATTCTATGTCCTTTCATGTTACAATTGTAGTCGCATGTTTGGTTGTGTAGGCATTCCAATCTTTGGAAGCCTTCAAGGCCCGGCACAAAGATAAGCCATTCACTCTCACACATTGTTGGGTGCTCATCAAAGATTGCCCCAAGTTCAAGGACCAATACAATGCTCTTAGGAAGAAGAGAGGAGAGAAGGCGGTGGCCGTGGCCGATGTGGGAGACGTGCTCAAGACGCCGAGGGGCAATACAAGCTCGAAGGCCGACGAGAAGCGTGATGCGTCTTCTATAGCCTTGCAAGGAACTTTGGAGGATATGATGAGCCAAGAGGAAATGCGGGAGGAAATGAGGAGCAAATGAAGATAAAGCTAGATCTTCAAACGAAGAAGCTTGACATGGAGGAGGCCATGAAGAAGAGGAAGCTCGACATCGAGGAGGCCACTCAACTCAAGAAGCTAGAGACCGAGGCCACCAATGCCGACACAAAAGCCAAGGAGGTGGCACTAGCGTTGATGATCGTCGACAAGAACAACATGTCACCGGAGAGGAAGGCTTGGTTCATGAACTGGCAAAAGGAGATGTTCACCCGCGAGGGTCGGATCTAGGTGAGACCTCGGCCGCGATGGCGGTCCTTTTTGAAGGCTGGTTGGTGTGCCGGCCACTGGCTTTATTGACGGTGACAAAACTTGTCCATTTTCAAGGTTGGCTCGTGTGCCAGCCGTTGGCTTTGTTGCCGGCGTGAAACATGTCCTTTTTAAAGGCTGGCTCCTATGTCGGCTGCTGGCTTTGTTGCCGGCATCAGACTGTAGGCCGCCGACTATGTTGCCAGCCGGCGTAAACTAGTGTGAACCGCGTCCGCGGCTTAAATCCTAGGTTTCTCACTTTTGCATGCACGGGGGCAAGATGCAGCCGGGCGTTGGCCCCTGGACGACGCATACCCAAATCCGGGCGGGCATGGCCCCATTGCCACCCCAAACGGACAAAATCTGGACAAAATGAACGTCCGTTTGGGGTCGTGCGTTGGATTTGGCCTAACGCACGACCTCAAATGAATATTGGTTCAGATTACCTATTTGATCAGATAAAGGATTGCGTCCGGCCATTTTTTTTGGATGCGCCGACTGGTCACCCAACGCCCAGTTGGCGTTAGCCGTAAGCCAAAGTAGATGGTTTTTATACTAAACAATGCAAACATTTTTACAACTAAATAAAGAAAACACTGCAACTAGTTTCACAACCTAATGAAAACACAATCATATAATTTTACAACCCAATCAAAATTGTGTTGAATACATGGAACTAAAATGAACCACTATATCTACTGGTTGTCAATGTGAGTCCACATGTGCTCAACCAAGTCATTTTGGGGTTGCATATGAGTATGCTAGTCACACATTTCACGATGGAATTGTAGGGGAACGTAGTAATTTTAAAAAATTTCCTACGCACACGCAAGATTATGGTGATGCATAGCAACGAGAGAGGAGAGTGTTGTCTACGTACCCTCGTAGTCCGAAAGCGAAAGCGTTAGCACAACGCGGTTGATGTAGTCGTACGTCTTCACGGCCCGACCGATCAAGCATCGAAACTATGGCACCTCCGAGTTCTAGCACACGTTCAGCTCGATGACGATCCCCGGACTCCGATCCAGCAGAATGTCGGGGAAGAGTTCCGTCAGCACGACGGCGTGGTGACGATCTTGATGTTCTACCGTCGCAGGGCTTCGCCTAAGCACTGCTACAATATTATCGAGGATTATGGTGGAAGGAGGCACCGCACACAGCTAAGAGATAAATGATCAATTGTTGTGTCTTTAGGGTGCCCCCTGCACCCGTATATAAAGGAGCAAGGGAGGAGGAGGCCGGCCCTAGGAGGGGGCGCGCCAAGTGTGGAGTCCTACTAGGACTCCCTAGTCCTAGTAGGATTCCACCTCCCATATGGAATAGGAAAAGAGGAAGGGAAAAGGAGAAGGAAGGAAGGGGGCGCCCCCCTTCCCTAGTCCAATTCGGACCAGACCAAGGGGAGGGGTGCGGCCACCCTTGAGGCCCTTTTCCTTCTTTCCCGTATGGCCCAATAAGGCCCAATACGTATTCCCGTAACTCTCCGGTACTTCGAAAAATACCCGAATCACTCGGAACCTTTCCGATGTCCGAATATAGTCGTCCAATATATCGATCTTTACGTCTCAACCATTTCGAGACTCCTCGTCATGTCCCCGATCTCATCCTGGACTCCGAACTCCTTCGGTACATCAAAACTCATAAACTCATAACATAACTGTCATCGAAACCTTAAGCGTGCGGACCCTACGGGTTCGAGAACAATGTAGACATGACCGAGACACGTCTCTGGTCAATAACCAATAGCGGAACCTGGATGCTCATATTGGCTCCCACATATTCTACGAAGATCTTTATCGGTCAGACCGCATAACAACATATATTGTTCCCTTTGTCATCGGTATGTTACTTGCCCGAGATTCGATCATCGGTATCTCAATACCTAGTTCAATCTCGTTACCGGCAAGTCTCTTTACTCGTTCCGTAATACATCATCCTGCAACTAACTCATTAGTTGCAATGCTTGCAAGGCTTAAGTGATGTGCATTACCGAGAGGGCCCAGAGATGCCTCTCCGACAATCGGAGTGACAAATCCTAATCTCGAAATATGCCAACCCAACAAGTACCTTCGGAGACACCTGTAGAGCACCTTTATAATCACCCAGTTATGTTGTGAAGTTTGGTGGCACACAAAGTGTTCCTCCGGTAAATGGGAGTTGCATAATCTCATAGTCATAGGAACATGTATAAGTCATGAAGAAAGCAATAGCAACAAACTAAACGATCAAGTGCTATGCTAACGGAATGGGTCAAGTCAATCACATCATTCTCCTAATGATGTGATCCCATTAATCAAATGACAACTCATGTCTATGGTTAGGAAACATAACCATCTTTGATCAATGAGCTAGTCAAGTAGAGGCATACTAGTGACACTCTGTTTGTCTATGTATTCACACATGTATTATGTTTCCGGTTAATACAATTCTAGCATGAATAATAAACATTTATCATGATATAAGGAAATAAATAATAACTTTATTATTGCCTCTAGGGCATATTTCCTTCAGTCTCCCACTTGCACTAGATTCAATAATCTAGTTCACATCGCCATGTGATTTAACATCAATAGTTCACATCACCATGTGATTAACACCCATAGTTCACATCGACATGTGACCAACACCCAAAGGGTTTACTAGAGTCAATAATCTAGTTCACATTGCTATGTGATTAACACCCAAAGAGTACTGAGGTGTGATCATGTTTTGCTTGTGAGAGAAGTTTAGTCAACGGGTATGCCACATTCAGATCCGTAAGTATTTTGCAAATTTCTATGTCAACAATGCTCTACATGGAGCTACTCTAGCTAATTGCTCCCACTTTCAATATGTATCCAGATTGAGACTTAGAGTCATCTGGATCAGTGTCAAAACTTGCATCGACGTAACCCTTTACGACGAACCTTTTGTCACCTCCATAATCGAGAAACATATCCTTATTCCACTAAGGATATTTTGACCAATGTCCAGTGATCTACTCCTAGATCACTATTGTACTCCTTTGCTAAACTCAGGGCAGGGTATACAATAGGTCTGGTACACAGCATGCCATACTTTATAGAACCTATGGCTGAGGCATAGGGAATGACTTTCATTCTCTCTCTATCTTCTGCCGTGGTCGGGTTTTGAGTCTAACTCAACTTCACACCTTGTAACACAGGCAAGAACTCCTTTTTGACTATTCCATTTTGAACTACTTCAAAATCTTGTCAAGGTATGTACTCATTGAAAAAAACTTATCAAGCGTCTTGATCTATCTCTATAGAACTTGATGCTCAACATGTAAGCAGCTTCACCAAGGTCTTTCTTTGAAAAACTCCTTTCAAACACTCCTTTATGCTTTGCAGAATAATTCTACATTATCTCCGATCAACAATATGTCATTCACATATACTTATTAGAAATACTGTAGTGCTCCCACTCACTTTCTTGTAAATACAGGCTTCACCGCAAGTCTGTATAAAACTATATGCTTTGATCAACTTATCAAAGTGTATATTCCAACTCTGAGATGCTTGCACCAGTCCATAGATGGATTACTGGAGCTTGCATATTTTGTTAGCACCTTTAGGATTGACAAAACTTTCTTGTTGCATCATATACAACTCTTCTTTAATAAATCCATTAAGGAATGTATTTTTGTTTATCCATTTGCCAGATTTCATAAAATTGGCAATTGCTAACATGATTCGGATAGACTTAAGCATAGATACGAGTGAGAAACTCTCATCGTAGTCAACACCTTGAACTTGTCGAAAAACCTTTTTGCGACAATTCTAGCTTTGTAGATAGTAACACCACTATCAGCGTCCGTCTTCCTCTTGAAGATCCATTTAATCTCAATGGCTCGCCGATCAATGGGCAAGTAAATCAAAGTCCATACTTTGTTCTCATACATGGATCTCATCTCAGATTTCATGGCCTCAAGCCATTTCGCGGAATCTAGGCTCATCATCGCTTCCTCATAGTTCGTAGGCTCGTCATGGTCAAGTAACATGACCTCCAGAACTGGATTACCATACCACTCTGGTGGGGATCTCTCTTTGGTTTACCTACGAGGTTTGGTAGCAACTTGATCTGAAGTTACATGATCATCATCATTAGCTTCCTCACTAATTGGTGTAGTAGTCACAGGAACATATTTCTGTGATGAACTACTTTCCAATAAGGGAGCAGGTACAGTTACCTCATCAAGTTCTACTTTCCTCCCACCCACTTCTTTCGAGAGAAACTCCTTCTCTAGAAAGGATCCATTCTCAGCAACGTATATCTTGCCTTCGGATCTGTGATAGAAGGTGTACCCAACATTTTCTTTTGGGTATCCTATGAAGACGCACTTCTTCGATTTGGGTTTGAGCTTATCAGGTTGAAACTTTTTCACATAAGCATTGCAACCTCAAACTTTAAGAAACGACAGCTTAGGTTTCTTGCCAAACCATAGTTCATACGGTGTCGTCTCAACGGATTTAGATGGTGCCCTATTTAACGTGAATGTAGCTGTCTCTAATGCATAACCCCAAAACGATAGCGGTAAATCAGTAAGAGACGTCATAGATCGCACCATATCTAATAAAGCACGGTTACGATGTTCGGACACACCATTACACTGTGGTGTTCCAGGTGGCGTGAGTAATGAAACTATTTCACATTGTTTTAACTGAAGGCCAAACTCGTAACTCAAATATTTTACTTCTGCGATCATATCGTAGAAACTTTTATTTTGCTACGATGATTCTCCACTTCACTCTGAAATTCTTTGAACTTTTCAAATGTTTCAGACTTGTGTTTCATCAAGTAGATATACTCATATCTGCTCAAATCATCTGTGAAGATCAGAAAATAATGATACCTGCCGCGAGCTTCAATATTCATCGGACCACATACATTAGTATGCATGATTTCCAAGAAATTTGTTGCTTGCCGCATTGTTCCGGAGAACGGAGTCTTATTCATCTTGCCCATGAGGCATGGCTCGCAAGCATCAACTGATTCATAATCAAGTGATTCCAAAAGTCCATCAACATGGAGTTTCTTCATGCGCTTTATACCAATATGACCTAAACGGCGGTGCCACAAATAAGTTGCACTATCATTATTAACTTTGCATCTTTTGGTTTCAATATTATGAATATGTGTATCACTACGATCGAGATCCAGCGAACCATTTTCATTGGGTGTGTAACCATATAAGGTTTTATTCATGTAAACGGAACAACAATTTATTCTCTTACTTAAGTGAATAACCGTATTGCAATAAACATGATCAAATCATATCATGCTCAACGCAAACACCAAATAACACTTATTTAGGTTCAACACTAATCCCGAAAGTATAGGGAGTGTGCGATGATGATCATACCAATCTTGGAACCACTTCCAACACACATCGTCACTTCACCCTTAACTAGTCTCTGTTCATTCTGCAACTCCCGCTTCGAGTTACTATTCTTAGCAACTGAACCAGCATCAAATACCGAGGGGTTGCTACGAACACTAGTAAAATACACATCAATAATCTGTATATCAAATATACCTTTGTTCACTTTGCCATCCTTCTTATCCGCCAAATACTTGGGGCAGTTCCGCTTCCAGTGACCAGTCCCTTTGCAGTAGAAGCACTTAGTCTCAGGCTTAGGACCAGATTTGGGCTTCTTCACTTGAGCAGCAACTTGCTTGCCGTTCTTCTTGAAGTTCCCCTTCTTCCCTTTGCCCTTTCCTTGAAACTAGTGGTATTCTCTACCATCAACACTTGATATTTTTCTTGATTTCTACCTTCGTCGATTTCAGCATTACAAAGAGCTTGGGAATCGTTTCTGTTATCCCTTGCATATCATAGTTCATCACGAAGTTCTACTAACTTGGTGATGGTGACTAGAGAATTTTGTCAATCACTATTTTATTTGGAAGATTAACTCCCACTTGATTCAAGCGATTATAGTACCCAGACAATCTGAACACATGCTCCCTGCTTGAGCTATTCTCCTCCATCTTTTATCTATAGAACTTGTTGTAGACTTCATATCTCGTAACTCGGGTATTTGCTTGAAATATTAACTTCAGCTCCTGGAACATCTCATATGGTCCATGACGTTCAAAACGTCTTTGAAGTCCCGATTCTAAGCCGTTTAAGCATGGTGCGCTAAACTATCAAGTAGTCATCATATTGAGCTAGCCAAATGTTCATAACATCTGCATCTGCTCCTACAATAGGTTTGTCACCTAGCGGTGCATCAAAGACATAATTCTTCTGTGCAGCAATGAGGATAAACCTCAGATCATGGATCCAATCCGCATCATTGCTACTAACATCTTTCAACTTAGTTTTCTCTAGGAACATATCAAAAATAAACAGGGGAGCTAAACGCGAGCTATTGATCTACAACATAGATATGCTAATACTACCAGGACTAAGTTCATGATAAATTAAAGTTCATTTAATCATATTACTTAAGAACTCCCACTTAGATAGACATCCCTCTAATCCTCTAAGTGATCACGTGATCCAAATCAACTAAACCATGTCCGATCATAACGTGAGATGGAGTAGTTTCAATGGTGAACATCACTATGTTGATCATATCTACTATATGATTCACGCTCGACCTTTCGATCTCCGTGTTCCGAGGCCATATGTGTTATATGCTAGGCTCGTCAAGTTTAACCTGAGTATTCCGCGTGTGCAACTGTTTTGCACCCGTTGTATTTGAACGTAGAGCCTATCACACCCGATCGTCACGTGGTGTCTCAGCACGAAGAACTTTCGCAATGGTGCATACTCAGGGAGAACACTTATACTTTGATAATTTAGTGAGGGATCATCTTATAATGCTACCATCAATCAAAGCAAGATAAGATGCATAAAAGATAAACATCACATGCAATCAATATAAGTGATATGATATGGCCATCATCATCTTGTACTTGTGATCTCCATCTCCGAAGTAACGTCATGATCACCATCGTCACCGGCGTGACACCTTGATCTCCATCGTAGCATCGTTGTCGTCTCACCAATCTTATGCTTCCACGACTATCGCTACCGCTTAGTGATAAAGTAAAGCATTACAGCGTGATTGCATTGCATACAATAAAGCGACAACCATATGGCTCCTGCCAGTTGCCGATAATTCGGTTACAAAACATGATCATCTCATACAATAAAATTTAGCATCATGTCTTGACCATATCACAACATGCCCTGCAAAAACAAGTTAGACGTCCTCTACTTTGTTGTTGCAAGTTTTACGTGGCTGCTACGGGCTTAGCAAGAACCGTTCTTACCTACGCATCAAAACCACAACGATAGTTTGCCAAGTTGATGCTGTTTTAACCTTCGCAAGGACCAGGCGTAGCCACACTCGGTTCAACTAAAGTTGGAGAAACTGACACCCGCCAGCCACCTATGTGCAAAGCACGTCGATAGAACCAGTCTCGCGTAAGCATACGCGTACGCGTAATGTCGGTCCGGGCCGCTTCATCCAACTATACCGCCGAACCAAAGTATGACATGCTGGTACGCAGTATGACTTATATCGCCCACAACTGACTTGTGTTCTACTCGTGCATAACATCAACGCATAAAACCTAGGCTCGGATGCCACTGTAGGGGAACGTAGTAATTTCAAAAAATTTCCTACGCACACGCAAGATTATGGTGATGCATAGCAACGAGATAGGAGAGTGTTGTCTACGTACCCTCGTAGACCGAAAGCGGAAGTGTTAGCACAATGCGGTTGATGTAGTCGTACGTCTTCACGGCCCGACCGATCAAGCACCGAAACTACGGCACCTCCGAGTTCTAGCACACGTTCAGCTCAATGACGATCCCCGGACTCCGATCCAGCAGAATGTCGGGGAAGAGTTCCGTCAGCACGACGGCGTGGTGGCGATCTTGATGTTCTACCGTCGCAGGGCTTCGCCTAAGCACCGCTACAATATTATCGAGGATTATGGTGGAAGGGGGCACCGCACACGGCTAAGAGATCAATGATCAATTGTTGTGTCTTTGGGGTGCCCCCTGCACCCGTATATAAAGGAGCAAGGGAGGAGGAGGCCGGCCCTAGGAGGGGGCGCGCCAAGTGTGGAGTCCTACTAGGACTCCCTAGTCCTAGTAGGATTCCACCTCCCATATGGAATAGGAAAAGAGGAAGGGAAAAGGAGAAGGAAGGAAGGGGGCACCCCCCTTCCCTAGTCCAATTCGGACCAGACCAAGGGGAGGGGTGTGGCCACCCTTGAGGCCCTTTTCCTTCTTTCCCGTATGGCCCAATAAGGCCCAATACGTATTCCCGTAACTCTCCGGTACTCCGAAAAATACCCGAATCACTCGGAACCTTTCCGATGTTCGAATATAGTCGTCCAATATATCGATCTTTACGTCTCGACCATTTAGAGACTCCTCATCATGTCCCCGATCTCATCCGGGACTCCGGCCTCCTTCGGTACATCAAAACTCATAAACTCATAACATAACTGTCATCGAAACCTTAAGCGTGCGGACCCTACGGGTTTGAGAACAATGTAGACATGACCGAGACACGTCTCCGGTCAATAACCAATAGCGGAACCTGGATGCTCATATTGGCTCCCACATATTCTACGAAGATCTTTATCGGTCAGACCGCATAACAACATACGTTGTTCCCTTTGTCATCGGTATGTTACTTGCCCGAGATTCGATCGTCGGTATCTCAATACCTAGTTCAATCTCGTTACCGGCAAGTCTCTTTACTCGTTCCGTAATACATCATCCTACAACTAACTCATTAGTTGCAATGCTTGCAAGGCTTAAGTGATGTGCATTACCGAGAGGGCCCAGAGATACCTCTCCGACAATCGTAGTGACAAATCCTAATCTCGAAATACGCCAACCCAACAAGTACCTTCGGAGACACCTGTAGATCACCTTTATAATCACCTAGTTATGTTGTGACGTTTGGTGGCACACAAAGTGTTCCTTCGGTAAACGGGAGTTGCATAATCTCATGGTCATAGGAACATGTATAAGTCATGAAGAAAGCAATAGTAACAAACTAAACGATCAAGTGCTATGCTAACGGAATGGTTCAAGTCAATCACATGATTCTCCTAATGATGTGATCCCATTAATCAAATGACAACTCATGTCTATGGTTAGGAAACATAACCATCTTTGATCAACAAGCTAGTCAAGTAGAGGCATACTAGTGACACCCTGTTTGTCTATGTATTCACACATGTATTATGTTTCCGGTTAATACAATTCTAGCATGAATAATAAACATTTATCTTGATATAAGGAAATAAATAATAACTTTATTATTGCCTCTAGGGCATATTTCCTTCAGGAATAGGATGAACTTTTCAAATGTTGCTGGTTCTTAGTGCTCAAGCATAAAATTTTCACCATGATATTCGAACCCTTGGTCGTAGTTGTTGTCATCACGCTCATCCTCCACGATCATATTGTGCATGATCACACAAATAGTCATCACCTCTCAAAGCTTCTCGATGCTCCATGTCAGTGCAGGGTGTCAAACAATACTACATCGAGATTGAAGCACACCAAAATCACGCTCCACATCCTTCCTAGCACTCTCTTGCTGTTGGGAAAATCTCGGTCTCTTCTCTCCTAGATTGGGTATTATCTTCACAAGAGTTGACCACCGATGATAGATACCATCAGCTAGGTAGTATCCCTTGTTGTATTGGTGGCTATTGATCTCAAAGTTGACCTCTGGGGAGTGGCCTTCTGCAAGCCTTGCGAACACTGGAGAACGCTGAAGCATGTTGATATCATTGTGAGAACCAGCCATGCCAAAGAAGGAGTGTCATATTCAAAGATCTTGTGAAGCCACGACTTCTAGTATGATAGTTCAACCTTTGACATGCCCCTTGTACTGCCCCTGCCTGGCAAATGGGCAATTCTTCCACTTCCAGTGCATATAATCTATGCTCCCAAGCATTCCCGGAAAGCCTCTATCTGCATCAATCGCCAACAACCAGGCTATATCTACGACATTTGTCTCTCTTAGGTACTCAGGCCCAAACACTGCCAACACGGCCTTGCAAAAATTGTACATTGATTTGAGACATGCGGACTCACTCATACGTGCATACTCATCCACAAGATCGCCCAGAATTCCATATGCAAGCATACGAATAGCCACAGTGCATTTCTGGTAAGAGGAGAAGCCAACCTTGCCAAGGGAAATCTATTTGCACTCAAAGCATGGGTCATATTCTACGACTCCCTCCTAAATAGATTGAACACATGTCTCGCCATCCGGAATCGATGGCGAAAAAGATGCGGTTTGAAGAGCGGGGAATCCTCAAAGTAATCGACATAGAGCCGGGCATGACTGCTCTCCCGATTGTGGTTCAAGGCCAGAGCATGGCCCAGGATTGATCCCTTGAGCAAAGGCCACCGCCTAGAGATGTGGTCATTGACGACCAATGCAACAACCACAAGCTCTTCGTCATCCGATGAAGAAATGAAGTTGTTGAAAAAAACTCGTCCCCACTATCCATGGTACCTTGCAAGCAAAGTATCAAACACCTTGCATTCGTGTTGGAGACGCGGCCGGTGAAGAGCAACTCGGCCTCCCCACACAGGCAACGAGCCTGTAGAAGCATTGACGACCGGCGGGAGGCGGCCTTGCAATGCCAACCGAAAGGGGTTGGGGTCGATGAGCTTCCCTGGTACCAGAGGAGGTGATAAAAGCCACAGACGCAGGCAATAACACATCTGAATTGTGGGCGGGGGTGGCTATAGCGTGGGGTGGTCAAGTTTTGGGCGGTCGGGCTGGATAGCGAGGAGGCGTCAAGAAATGGGTGGCGGCTATGCGAGAGGGCGAGGAGGGGGGGGGGAGGCCACGTATGCCAGG